>NW_028274883.1:0-300000 GCF_037043125.1 Eumetopias jubatus
CCGCTTTTGGATTGGACATCGCAATTCTCTTCTGGAGACAAGGTGTTAGTGGAAAGTGGCCTTGCCCTCCGTCTATTTTCGCAGAGTTGAGTTTGAGGAATTATCCTGCTACTTCTCATCAGTATAGGCTATGATGCTTCTGGCTTGAGGGAACGAAATATGCACGAATGTGGCCGTCTCCATGGACTGCTTTCTCCCTGACAGGGACACGCCCCTTAGTCTCGCCTTCCACCTCCGTGCCCACATTTTGGATCACCAGAAAGTTGATGCTCCCGGGCTGTGACCTTCTCCACAGGCTTGATTCTCAGTGGCAGGGATATGGAACCCCGCTGAAGCTTGCCCACCCCGGGGATAGAAAGATTCCTTTGGGGAGAAACTTGTTGTGGCTCGGAAGTTGTTCCCTCCACGGACTTGGATCTCCCAGACAGGGACTGGCACCTTGCCTGTCTCTCCATACCTACACTAGAAATCGCTTTCTCTTCAGGAAACCAGATGTTCCAGGAACGTGCGGTCATCCACAGTCATGTTTGGACGATGGGCGAAGATGGCCTTCTCCTGACACGGTAACACATACTTCCTAGAGACTTCCCCCTTGGAAGAACCACGTTGGTTGCCGAGAGTGGCTATCTCCACAGAACTCTTTATCCGTGGGCCCGATACTGCCCTTTCGTGAGACTTCCACACAGAGAGCCTAGCAGTGTATAGGACTGAAGGATCCTCGGTGTCGCTGAGACGTGCCTGAGGCAGAGATTTCGTCCACGCTGGGAATGATAGGGCTGCATCCTGACGCTTCAACCCTTACCGGCCAGCAGGCTTCTCACGGGAGCACATTTGTTGTTTGCTCTAAGTTACAATGTCCACGCATGTGTCTCTCGCATCCGAATCCAGGCCACTGCCTGCCCTTCCACACACACTTACGAACGTGTTTCTACCCTCAGATATCCAGCTGGCAGTTCAGTGTTCCATGGTCCACACTCTCTGGTTTATGCATTTCTATTTGGGCAGTGTCTTCCAGACTACACTCGGACATGGAAAAGGCTTGTGTCTTCGGCAAGCAAGAGTTTCTTTCAGCGGACTCCTCTAAGCAGACCTTTACCACCGGCGGAACTAGAGGGCACCTTCCTGATGCTGCCCCACATACGTGCCTGTAGGCTTCATGCCGGAGACAAATATGGGGCTCAAAAATTGCAGTCTCGGCCATCTGCATTCTATGCCTAAGGACAAACCACCTGTCCTATATTTCTAAACCTATAGGAGAAATCGCGTTTCTCTTCTGGCATCCAGATGTTAGCAAGCAGCGGTATTCTTCACCCTCTTTTTCCTCAAAGGGAAGACTGGGGCACTCTCAGGATGCCTCCACACATAGAGGCTCGGAACCTTCTCGGTGGAACTGCCACAGTGTCGCTGGAACGGCATCCTCCGCAGAAGTCTTTCTCCAAGCCATGGACACGGCATTAACCTAGTGTGAGAACACATACATTGATTAGAATGGTTTCGCTTGAAGGTTTTTTTTCCACGGTGAATCTTCCTTTATTTCTAGGCTTCTGGTCCGCGAAGTCTAAGGCACTTTCCGCATGCCTCTCGCGATAGATATTAGAATGCTCTCCACGGGAACAAACTTCCTCTGAGGGGAAAGTGGCATTCCCCTGACACTGCTTCACAGACAGAGGGAGAGGGCGTGTTTCGTTTGTTCGACACATGCAAGCCAGAATGCTTCACACTTGAGAACCTTGAGGTTATCCAAAAGGGCCCTGCTCCACAGACTCTATTCTGGGCCTAAGGACCTTGCCCCTTCCCTAGAATTCCACACATGTCCTGGACTTCAGCTTTCTCTCCTGATAACACGATATGCAAGGAACGTCGCCTTCTCAGAAGGAAGTATATCGCCCATACGAATGCGTGCTTATCTCTGTGTGAGAAAGAGTCTCGTCGAGGGGAACTTGGGTTTCCTGGCAGCTGCTTACTCCACATCCTGGGGAGTCCAATACGGGGATTTTGCCCTTTGCCTACCCTTCAAGGCCGATACTGGAATTGGCTGAGAACTCTTGAGAAATTATGTTAACTCGACGTGCCATTTGCCACGGGCTCCTATCTCCGATGGAAGGAGAGGGCCCGCTCCAGGTGCTTGTACACTACATGCTACAGGACTCTACACGGGAAGACTTCGACTGTTCACTCCACGTTGTATGACACACAGACGCCTTTCTGGGCATCAGGTCAAGGCCCCTGGCCTCTACGTCCGCACATCGACGTGAAATGGTTTCCGTCTTCGGATATCCAGGTGGCAGGGATGGTTTCCAGTCTCCGCAGCCTTGTTTCTCAGAGATCCCATTAGGGCAGACTCCTCCACATCACACAAGGACCTAGAGAAAACATCTAACTTCTGTAAGCAAGACGTTCCTGCAACATTGTTCTCGACAGAGGGTTTTCACTGAGGGATGGACACGGCACCCGCCTGATGCCTCCACACATACATTGTAGAAGGCTTCTCGCAGGACAAAGGGTGGTCCTCCGAAAGGGGCATTCTCCACCCACTTGTTTCTAAAGGCCACTACGACCCGCCATCTCTGCCCTTGGAAACGTCTCTTAGAGATCGCTTTTTCCTTCTGGAAACCAGAGGTTCTTGGATACTAGGGTTGACTGCCGTCCTGCTGCTCAGAGGGAAGAAGGTGCCGTTACAGTGATGCTTCCACGCTTTTCGCCTAAGGAAGCTTCTTGATCGGAAACGCCCATTGGGGCCGAAGTCACCTTCTCCACAGAATTGTTTCTCCCGGCCAAGGACACGGCAGCTCCTGAATGCTACCACACATCCCCGTACCTCTAGAGAAACATGCCACAAAATGTTTCGCTGGGATATGCTTCCTCTGAGGGAAGCTTTGCATTCCCCAGAGATTTGTCCAGGGAGCCAAAGAGAGTCCGTGTTTTGGGAGCTGCAGAATATGCAGGCTGGACCGCCACTTGCTGGGCAACCTGGCGGTATTCCGAACGGTGCCTGCTTCCCAGACTTGTCTCCCAGGGTAAGGACTTTGCCCACTCCCACACCTATAAGGTAGGACGGTGCTCCTTTGAAAACCCACGCCGGGGCAGCAGAGGCACTCCCAAATGAATTCTATCCAAGGCAAGAATAAGGCCTTTCCAGATGCTAAAACGTATCTGTGCGTTGCAGGGAATTTGGTGGGAAGTGTCGTTCCTTCACTGAAACTGTCTTTCTTCACGGAGAGTTTTCTTCAGCGAGGTATATGTGGCCCTCTCCGCTGGCCTCCAGACCAACACCCTAGAGAGCTCCCCACCGGGACAATCTTCCTCGGAGTGAAAAATGCCATTCCCTAGACACTATTCCCAGAGGGAAGGGTCATGCATGTTTCGGTCGCTTAATCCCGCCAATGCTAGAAGGCTCCTCTCTTGAGAATCTGGCGGTTTCTTCAATGATGCCTGTTCCACACTCTTCTCTCAAAGCGTCCAGACATCGCCCCTGTACACTAGGCTCCAGCGCATATATTGGAATGATTCGATTTCTCTCTTGTGGAAACAAGATGGTAGTGGAATTCGCATTCCACCCAACTTGCCTCCCAGAAGCAAGGGTAGGCTATGTACAGAGACTTCTGGACATATGTATTAGAAAGCATCTCCTCTGAAGGAACTTGTGTTTCCTGGGACCTGTGCTTCCCCAGAATTGTTACTGGAACACCGGGGGCATTCTACCTGGCCTATCCTTCCGCACCGCTCCTGGAAGTCGTTTGGAAATCGGCAAACCATATGTTATCGCCAAGTGGCCTTCTCCACAGGCTTGTCTAACAGACGCAAGGAGATGGAACTCTCCCGATGCTTGCACACACCCATGCTAGAACACATCTCCGGCAGGACAGCTGCGTTGTGCTGAACGTTCTCTTCCCCATAGACTTGTTTCTAAGGATAGGGTCCTAGGCCCTCGCCTATGCTTCCGCACACAGAATTCAAGATGGATCTATCTTCCGGCATCCAGATGGCCGTGCCGATGACCATTGCCACGTCTTCTTTTCCAAAGTTCCGTGTAGGGATATTTCCTCCTGATCAAACACCTGCCTGGGAAATCTTTGTATCTTCAGGAAGCAAGAGGTGACTTGAACGCTGTATTCCAAAGAGCGTGTTTTCACTGAGGGAAGGTTAGGCACCTTTCGGATGCGATCAGGCACAGGGGAGACCAGGATTCTCAATAGAGATGCTTGGGGTGCTCTGAAATTTGCCCTCTCCACAGTCTTGTTTTTCATCGTAAGGAAAAGCCCCCTTTCCTATACTTCCTCACAACTCCGAGAAAAGGCTTTTCTCTTGGGAAAACAAGATGTGAGTGGACCCCGGAATCCTCCATCTTCTGGTATCTCCCAGGAAAGTAGATGGCCCTGTCGTGATCGTTGCACACACGGAGGCTTGGATTTTTATGATGTGAAAAACTACCATGTTCCCGAAATGGCCTCCTCCCCACCGTTCCTTCGGCCAACAGAGGATAGGGCATTTCCTCATGTTAAAACACACGGATCTGTTCCCAGGCCTTGTGTGGAAGTGTCGTGTTCTTCACTGCAACTTGCTTTCTTCGCAGGCTTCATTACCTGAGCGAAGAGCATGGCACTTGGCCGTGCCTCTTGGCAAACGTGCTCCAAAGATTCTCGCAGGAGAGAACTTCCACTTAGAGGAGAGTCGTACCGCCCAGAGACTCGTTTCACGGAGGGAAGGATGGGGCATGTTTAGGAGGCCTCAACCCATGCGTGCTAGAATGCTTGTCGTTGGAGAGACTTCCGTTTCTCTGAAGGGTGCATGTCCCCAGTCCCATTTTTCAGCTTGAGGCTGTGGCCCCTCTCTTGGGCTTCCCCGCTTTTGGATTGGACATCGCAATTCTCTTCTGGAGACAAGGTGTTAGTGGAAAGTGGCATTGCCCTCCGTCTATTTTCGCACAGTTGAGTTTGAGGAATTATCCTGCTAATTCTCATCACTATAGGCTATGATGCTTCTGGCTTGAGGGAACGAGTTGTGCACGAATGTGGCCGTCTCCATGGACTGCTTTCTCCCTGACAGGGACACGCCCCTTAGTCTCGCCTTCCACCTCCGTGCCCACAGTTTGGATCACCAGAAAGTAGATGCTCCCGGGCAGTGACCTTCTCCACAGGCTTGATTCTCCGTGGCAGGGATATGGAACCCCGCTGAAGCTTGCCCACCCCGGGGATAGAAAGATTCCTTTGGGGAGAAACTTGTTGTGGCTCGGAAGTTGTTCCCTCCACGGACTTGGATCTCCCAGACAGGGACTGGCACCTTGCCTGTCTCTCCATACCTACACTAGAAATCGCTTTCTCTTCAGGAAACCAGATGTTCCAGGAACGTGCCGTCATCCACAGTCATGTTTGGACGATGGGCGAAGATGGCCTTCTCCTGACACGGTAACACATACTTCCTAGAGACTTCCCCCTTGGAAGAACCACGTTGGTTGCCGAGAGTGGCTATCTCCACAGAACTCTTTATCCGTGGGCCCGATACTGCCCTTTCGTGAGACTTCCACACAGAGAGCCTAGCAGTGTATAGGACTGAAGGATCCTCGGTGTCGCTGAGACGTGCCTGAGGCAGAGATTTCGTCCACGCTGGGAATGATAGGGCTGCATCCTGACGCTTCAACCCTTACCGGCCAGCAGGCTTCTCACGGGAGCACATTTGTTGTTTGCTCTAAGTTACCATGTCCACGCATGTGTCTCTCGCATCCGAATCCAGGCCACTGCCTGCCCTTCCACACACACTTACGAACGTGTTTCTACCCTCAGATATCCAGCTGGCATTTCAGTGTTCCATGGTCCACACTCTCTGGTTTATGCATTTCTATTTGGGCAGTGTCTTCCAGACTACACTCGGACATGGAAAAGGCTTGTGTCTTCGGCAAGCAAGAGTTTCTTTCAGCGGACTCCTCTACGCAGACCTTTACCACCGGCGGAACTAGAGGGCACCTTCCTGATGCTGCCCCACATACGTGCCTGTAGGCTTCATGCCGGAGACAAATATGGGGCTCAAAAATTGCAGTCTCGGCCATCTGCATTCTATGCCTAAGGACAAACCACCTGTCCTATATTTCTAAACCTATAGGAGAAATCGCGTTTCTCTTCTGGCATCCAGATGTTAGCAAGCAGCGGTATTCTTCACCCTCTTTTTCCTCAAAGGGAAGACTGGGGCACTCTCAGGATGCCTCCACACATAGAGGCTCGGAACCTTCTCGGTGGAACTGCCACAGTGTCGCTGGAACGGCATCCTCCGCAGAAGTCTTTCTCCAAGCCATGGACACGGCATTAACCTAGCGTGAGAACACATACATTGATTAGAATGGTTTCGCTTGAAGGTTTTTTTTCCACGGTGAATCTTCCTTTATTTCTAGGCTTCTGGTCCGCGAAGTCTAAGGCACTTTCCGCATGCCTCTCGCGATAGATATTAGAATGCTCTCCACGGGAACAAACTTCCTCTGAGGGGAAAGTGGCATTCCCCTGACACTGCTTCACAGACAGAGGGAGAGGGCGTGTTTCGTTTGTTCGACACATGCAAGCCAGAATGCTTCACACTTGAGAACCTTGAGGTTATCCAAAAGGGCCCTGCTCCACTGACTCTATTCTGGGCCTAAGGACCTTGCCCCTTCCCTAGAATTCCACACATGTCCTGGACTTCAGCTTTCTCTCCTGATAACACGATATGCAAGGAACGTCGCCTTCTCAGAAGGAAGTATATCGCCCATACGAATGCGTGCTTATCTCTGTGTGAGAAAGCGTCTCGTCGAGGGGAACTTGGGTTTCCTGGCAGCTGCTTACTCCACATCCTGGGGAGTCCAATACGGGGATTTTGCCCTTTGCCTACCCTTCAAGGCCGATACTGGAATTGGCTGAGAACTCTTGAGAAATTATGTTAACTCGACGTGCCATTTGCCACGGGCTCCTATCTCCGATGGAAGGAGAGGGCCCGCTCCAGGTGCTTGTACACGACATGCTACAGGACTCTACACGGGAAGACTTCGACTGTTCGCTCCACGTTGTATGACACACAGACGCCTTTCTGGGCATCAGGTCAAGGCCCCTGGCCTCTACGTCCGCACATCGACGTGAAATGGTTTCCGTCTTCGGATATCCAGGTGGCAGGGATGGTTTCCAGTCTCCGCAGCCTTGTTTCTCAGAGATCCCATTAGGGCAGACTCCTCCACATCACACAAGGACCTAGAGAAAACATCTAACTTCTGTAAGCAAGACGTTCCTGCAACATTGTTCTCGACAGAGGGTTTTCACTGAGGGATGGACACGGCACCCGCCTGATGCCTCCACACATACATTGTAGAAGGCTTCTCGCAGGACAAAGGGTGGTCCTCCGAAAGGGGCATTCTCCACCCACTTGTTTCTAAAGGCCACTACGACCCGCCATCTCTGCCCTTGGAAACGTCTCTTAGAGATCGCTTTTTCCTTCTGGAAACCAGAGGTTCTTGGATACTAGGGTTGCCTGCCGTCCTGCTGCTCAGAGGGAAGAAGGTGCCGTTACAGTGATGCTTCCACGCTTTTCGCCTAAGGAAGCTTCTTGATCGGAAACGCCCATTGGGGCCGAAGTCACCTTCTCCACAGAATTGTTTCTCCCGGCCAAGGACACGGCAGCTCCTGAATGCTACCACACATCCCCGTACCTCTAGAGAAACATGCCACAAAATGTTTCGCTGGGATATGCTTCCTCTGAGGGAAGCTTTGCATTCCCCAGAGATTTGTCCAGGGAGCCAAAGAGAGTCCGTGTTTTGGGAGCTGCAGAATATGCAGGCTGGACCGCCACTTGCTGGGCAACCTGGCGGTATTCCGAACGGTGCCTGCTTCACAGACTTGTCTCCCAGGGTAAGGACTTTGCCCACTCCCACACCTATAAGGTAGGACGGTGCTCCTTTGAAAACCCACGCCGGGGCAGCAGAGGCACTCCCAAATGAATTCTATCCAAGGCAAGGATAAGGCCTTTCCAGATGCTAAAACGTATCTGTGCGTTGCAGGGAATTTGGTGGGAAGTGTCGTTCCTTCACTGAAACTGTCTTTCTTCACGGAGAGTTTTCTTCAGCGAGGTATATGTGGCCCTCTCCGCTGGCCTCCAGACCAACACCCTAGAGAGCTCCCCACCGGGACAATCTTCCTCGGAGTGAAAAATGCCATTCCCTAGACACTATTCCCAGAGGGAAGGGTCATGCATGTTTCGGTCGCTTAATCCCGCCAATGCTAGAAGGCTCCTCTCTTGAGAATCTGGCGGTTTCTTCAATGATGCCTGTTCCACACTCTTCTCTCAAAGCGTCCAGACATCGCCCCTGTACACTAGGCTCCAGCGCATATATTGGAATGATTCGATTTCTCTCTTGTGGAAACAAGATGGTAGTGGAATTCGCATTCCACCCAACTTGCCTCCCAGAAGCAAGGGTAGGCTATGTACAGAGACTTCTGGACATATGTATTAGAAAGCATCTCCTCTGAAGGAACTTGTGTTTCCTGGGACCTGTGCTTCCCCAGAATTGTTACTGGAACACCGGGGGCATTCTACCTGGCCTATCCTTCCGCACCGCTCCTGGAAGTCGTTTGGAAATCGGCAAACCATATGTTATCGCCAAGTGGCCTTCTCCACAGGCTTGTCTAACAGACGCAAGGAGATGGAACTCTCCCGATGCTTGCACACACCCATGCTAGAACACATCTCCGGCAGGACAGCTGCGTTGTGCTGAACGTTCTCTTCCCCATAGACTTGTTTCTAAGGATAGGGTCCTAGGCCCTCGCCTACGCTTCCGCACACAGAATTCAAGATGGATCTATCTTCCGGCATCCAGATGGCCGTGACGATGACCATTTCCACGTCTTCTTTTCCAAAGTTCCGTGTAGGGATATTTCCTCCTGATCAAACACCTGCCTGGGAAATCTTTGTATCTTCAGGAAGCAAGAGGTGACTTGAACGCTGTATTCCAAAGAGCGTGTTTTCACTGAGGGAAGGTTAGGCACCTTTCGGATGCGATCAGGCACAGGGGAGACCAGGATTCTCAATAGAGATGCATGGGGTGCTCTGAAATTTGCCCTCTCCACAGTCTTGTTTTTCATCGTAAGGAAAAGCCCCCTTTCCTATACATCCTCACAACTCCGAGAAAAGGCTTTTCTCTTGGGAAAAAAAGATGTGAGTGGACCCCGGAATCCTCCATCTTCCGGTATCTCCCAGGAAAGTAGATGGCCCTGTCGTGATCGTTGCACACACGGAGGCTTGGATTTTTATGATGTGAAAAACTACCATGTTCCCGAAATGGCCTCCTCCCCACCGTTCCTTCGGCCAACAGAGGATACGGCATTTCCTCATGTTACAACACACGGATCTGTTCCGAGGCGTTTGTGTGGAAGTGTCGTGTTCTTCACTGCAACTTGCTTTCTTCGCAGGCTTCATTATCTGAGCGAAGAGCATGGCACTTGGCCGTGCCTCTTGGCAAACGTGCTCCAAAGATTCTCGCAGGAGAGAACTTCCACTTAGAGGAGAGTCGCACCGCCCAGAGACTCGTTTCACGGAGGGAAGGATGGGGCATGTTTAGGAGGCCTCAACCCATGCGTGCTAGAATGCTTGTCGTTGGAGAGACTTCCGTTTCTCTGAAGGGTGCATGTCCCCAGCCCCATTTTTCAGCTTGAGGCTGTGGCCCCTCTCTTGGGCTTCCCCGCTTTTGGATTGGACATCGCAATTCTCTTCTGGAGACAAGGTGTTAGTGGAAAGTGGCCTTGCCCTCCGTCTATTTTCGCAGAGTTGAGTTTGAGGAATTATCCTGCTACTTCTCATCAGTATAGGCTATGATGCTTCTGGCTTGAGGGAACGAAATATGCACGAATGTGGCCGTCTCCATGGACTGCTTTCTCCCTGACAGGGACACGCCCCTTAGTCTCGCCTTCCACCTCCGTGCCCACATTTTGGATCACCAGAAAGTTGATGCTCCCGGGCTGTGACCTTCTCCACAGGCTTGATTCTCAGTGGCAGGGATATGGAACCCCGCTGAAGCTTGCCCACCCCGGGGATAGAAAGATTCCTTTGGGGAGAAACTTGTTGTGGCTCGGAAGTTGTTCCCTCCACGGACTTGGATCTCCCAGACAGGGACTGGCACCTTGCCTGTCTCTCCATACCTACACTAGAAATCGCTTTCTCTTCAGGAAACCAGATGTTCCAGGAACGTGCGGTCATCCACAGTCATGTTTGGACGATGGGCGAAGATGGCCTTCTCCTGACACGGTAACACATACTTCCTAGAGACTTCCCCCTTGGAAGAACCACGTTGGTTGCCGAGAGTGGCTATCTCCACAGAACTCTTTATCCGTGGGCCCGATACTGCCCTTTCGTGAGACTTCCACACAGAGAGCCTAGCAGTGTATAGGACTGAAGGATCCTCGGTGTCGCTGAGACGTGCCTGAGGCAGAGATTTCGTCCACGCTGGGAATGATAGGGCTGCATCCTGACGCTTCAACCCTTACCGGCCAGCAGGCTTCTCACGGGAGCACATTTGTTGTTTGCTCTAAGTTACAATGTCCACGCATGTGTCTCTCGCATCCGAATCCAGGCCACTGCCTGCCCTTCCACACACACTTACGAACGTGTTTCTACCCTCAGATATCCAGCTGGCAGTTCAGTGTTCCATGGTCCACACTCTCTGGTTTATGCATTTCTCTTTGGGCAGTGTCTTCCAGACTACACTCGGACATGGAAAAGGCTTGTGTCTTCGGCAAGCAAGAGTTTCTTTCAGCGGACTCCTCTAAGCAGACCTTTACCACCGGCGGAACTAGAGGGCACCTTCCTGATGCTGCCCCACATACGTGCCTGTAGGCTTCATGCCGGAGACAAATATGGGGCTCAAAAATTGCAGTCTCGGCCATCTGCATTCTATGCCTAAGGACAAACCACCTGTCCTATATTTCTAAACCTATAGGAGAAATCGCGTTTCTCTTCTGGCATCCAGATGTTAGCAAGCAGCGGTATTCTTCACCCTCTTTTTCCTCAAAGGGAAGACTGGGGCACTCTCAGGATGCCTCCACACATAGAGGCTCGGAACGTTCTCGGTGGAACTGCCACAGTGTCGCTGGAACGGCATCCTCCGCAGAAGTCTTTCTCCAAGCCATGGACACGGCATTAACCTAGTGTGAGAACACATACATTGATTAGAATGGTTTCGCTTGAAGGTTTTTTTTCCACGGTGAATCTTCCTTTATTTCTAGGCTTCTGGTCCGCGAAGTCTAAGGCACTTTCCGCATGCCTCTCGCGATAGATATTAGAATGCTCTCCACGGGAACAAACTTCCTCTGAGGGGAAAGTGGCATTCCCCTGACACTGCTTCACAGACAGAGGGAGAGGGCGTGTTTCGTTTGTTCGACACATGCAAGCCAGAATGCTTCACACTTGAGAACCTTGAGGTTATCCAAAAGGGCCCTGCTCCACAGACTCTATTCTGGGCCTAAGGACCTTGCCCCTTCCCTAGAATTCCACACATGTCCTGGAATTCAGCTTTCTCTCCTGATAACACGATATGCAAGGAACGTCGCCTTCTCAGAAGGAAGTATATCGCCCATACGAATGCGTGCTTATCTCTGTGTGAGAAAGTGTCTCGTCGAGGGGAACTTGGGTTTCCTGGCAGCTGCTTACTCCACATCCTGGGGAGTCCAATACGGGGATTTTGCCCTTTGCCTACCCTTCAAGGCCGATACTGGAATTGGCTGAGAACTCTTGAGAAATTATGTTAACTCGACGTGCCATTTGCCACGGGCTCCTATCTCCGATGGAAGGAGAGGGCCCGCTCCAGGTGCTTGTACACTACATGCTACAGGACTCTACACGGGAAGACTTCGACTGTTCGCTCCACGTTGTATGACACACAGACGCCTTTCTGGGCATCAGGTCAAGGCCCCTGGCCTCTACGTCCGCACATCGACGTGAAATGGTTTCCGTCTTCGGATATCCAGGTGGCAGGGATGGTTTCCAGTCTCCGCAGCCTTGTTTCTCAGAGATCCCATTAGGGCAGACTCCTCCACATCACACAAGGACCTAGAGAAAACATCTAACTTCTGTAAGCAAGACGTTCCTGCAACATTGTTCTCGACAGAGGGTTTTCACTGAGGGATGGACACGGCACCCGCCTGATGCCTCCACACATACATTGTAGAAGGCTTCTCGCAGGACAAAGGGTGGTCCTCCGAAAGGGGCATTCTCCACCCACTTGTTTCTAAAGGCCACTACGACCCGCCATCTCTGCCCTTGGAAACGTCTCTTAGAGATCGCTTTTTCCTTCTGGAAACCAGAGGTTCTTGGATACTAGGGTTGACTGCCGTCCTGCTGCTCAGAGGGAAGAAGGTGCCGTTACAGTGATGCTTCCACGCTTTTCGCCTAAGGAAGCTTCTTGATCGGAAACGCCCATTGGGGCCGAAGTCACCTTCTCCACAGAATTGTTTCTCCCGGCCAAGGACACGGCAGCTCCTGAATGCTACCACACATCCCCGTACCTCTAGAGAAACATGCCACAAAATGTTTCGCTGGGATATGCTTCCTCTGAGGGAAGCTTTGCATTCCCCAGAGATTTGTCCAGGGAGCCAAAGAGAGTCCGTGTTTTGGGAGCTGCAGAATATGCAGGCTGGACCGCCACTTGCTGGGCAACTTGGCGGTATTCCGAACGGTGCCTGCTTCACAGACTTGTCTCCCAGGGTAAGGACTTTGCCCACTCCCACACCTATAAGGTAGGACGGTGCTCCTTTGAAAACCCACGCCGGGGCAGCAGAGGCACTCCCAAATGAATTCTATCCAAGGCAAGAATAAGGCCTTTCCAGATGCTAAAACGTATCTGTGCGTTGCAGGGAATTTGGTGGGAAGTGTCGTTCCTTCACTGAAACTGTCTTTCTTCACGGAGAGTTTTCTTCAGCGAGGTATATGTGGCCCTCTCCGCTGGCCTCCAGACCAACACCCTAGAGAGCTCCCCACCGGGACAATCTTCCTCGGAGTGAAAAATGCCATTCCCTAGACACTATTCCCAGAGGGAAGGGTCATGCATGTTTCGGTCGCTTAATCCCGCCAATGCTAGAAGGCTCCTCTCTTGAGAATCTGGCGGTTTCTTCAATGATGCCTGTTCCACACTCTTCTCTCAAAGCGTCCAGACATCGCCCCTGTACACTAGGCTCCAGCGCATATATTGGAATGATTCGATTTCTCTCTTGTGGAAACAAGATGGTAGTGGAATTCGCATTCCACCCAACTTGCCTCCCAGAAGCAAGGGTAGGCTATGTACAGAGACTTCTGGACATATGTATTAGAAAGCATCTCCTCTGAAGGGACTTGTGTTTCCTGGGACCTGTGCTTCCCCAGAATTGTTACTGGAACACCGGGGACATTCTACCTGGCCTATCCTTCCGCACCGCTCCTGGAAGTCGTTTGGAAATCGGCAAACCATATGTTATCGCCAAGTGGCCTTCTCCACAGGCTTGTCTAACAGACGCAAGGAGATGGAACTCTCCCGATGCTTGCACACACCCATGCTAGAACACATCTCCGGCACGACAGCTGCGTTGTGCTGAACGTTCTCTTCCCCATAGACTTGTTTCTAAGGATAGGGTCCTAGGCCCTCGCCTATGCTTCCGCACACAGAATTCAAGATGGATCTATCTTCCGGCATCCAGATGGCCGTGTCGATGACCATTCCCACGTCTTGTTTTCCAGGGATCCGTGTAGGGAAATTTCCTCCTGATCAAACACCTGCCTGGGAAATCTATGTATCTTCAGGAAGCAAGAGGTGACTTGAACGCTGTATTCCAAAGAGCGTGTTTTCACTGAGGGAAGGTTAGGCACCTTTCGGATGCGATCAGGCACAGGGGAGACCAGGATTCTCAATAGAGATGCTTGGGGTGCTCTGAAATTTGCCCTCTCCACAGTCTTGTTTTTCATCGTAAGGAAAAGCCCCCTTTCCTATACTTCCTCACAACTCCGAGAAAAGGCTTTTCTCTTGGGAAAACAAGATGTGAGTGGACCCCGGAATCCTCCATCTTCCGGTATCTCCCAGGAAAGTAGATGGCCCTGTCGTGATCGTTGCACACACGGAGGCTTGGGTTTTTATGATGTGAAAAACTACCATGTTCCCGAAATGGCCTCCTCCCCACCGTTCCTTCGGCCAACAGAGGATACGGCATTTCCTCATGTTACAACACACGGATCTGTTCCCAGGCCTTGTGTGGAAGTGTCGTGTTCTTCACTGCAACTTGCTTTCTTCGCAGGCTTCATTATCTGAGCGAAGAGCATGGCACTTGGCCGTGCCTCTTGGCAAACGTGCTCCAAAGATTCTCGCAGGAGAGAACTTCCACTTAGAGGAGAGTCGCACCGCCCAGAGACTCGTTTCACGGAGGGAAGGATGGGGCATGTTTAGGAGGCCTCAACCCATGCGTGCTAGAATGCTTGTCGTTGGAGAGACTTCCGTTTCTCTGAAGGGTGCATGTCCCCAGCCCCATTTTTCAGCTTGAGGCTGTGGCCCCTCTCTTGGGCTTCCCCGCTTTTGGATTGGACATCGCAATTCTCTTCTGGAGAAAAGGTGTTAGTGGAAAGTGTCCTTGCCCTCCGTCTATTTTCGCAGAGTTGAGTTTGAGGAATTATCCTGCTACTTCTCATCAGTATAGGCTATGATGCTTCTGGCTTGAGGGAACGAAATGTGCACGAATGTGGCCGTCTCCATGGTCTGCTTTCACCCTGACAGGGACACGCCCCTTAGTCTCGCCTTCCACCTCCGTGCCCACAGTTTGGATCACCAGAAGGTTGATGCTCCCGGGCAGTGACCTTCTCCACAGGCTTGATTCTCAGTGGCAGGGATATGGAACCCCGCTGAAGCTTGCCCACCCCGGGGATAGAAAGATTCCTTTGGGGAGAAACTTGTTGTGGCTCGGAAGTTGTTCCCTCCACGGACTTGGATCTCCCAGACAGGGACTGGCACCTTGCCTGTCTCTCCATACCTACACTAGAAATCGCTTTCTCTTCAGGAAACCAGATGTTCCAGGAAAGTGCGGTCATCCACAGTCATGTTTGGACGATGGGCGAAGATGGCCTTCTCCTGACACGGTAACACATACTTCCTAGAGACTTCCCCCTTGGAAGAACCACGTTGGTTGCCGAGAGTGGCTATCTCCACAGAACTCTTTATCCGTGGGCCCGATACTGCCCTTTCGTGAGACTTCCACACAGAGAGCCTAGCAGTGTATAGGACTGAAGGATCCTCGGTGTCGCTGAGACGTGCCTGAGGCAGAGATTTCGTCCACGCTGGGAATGATAGGGCTGCATCCTGACGCTTCAACCCTTACCGGCCAGCAGGCTTCTCACGGGAGCACATTTGTTGTTTGCTCTAAGTTACAATGTCCACGCATGTGTCTCTCGCATCCGAATCCAGGCCACTGCCTGCCCTTCCACACACACTTACGAACGTGTTTCTACCCTCAGATATCCAGCTGGCAGTTCAGTGTTCCATGGTCCACACTCTCTGGTTTATGCATTTCTATTTGGGCAGTGTCTTCCAGACTACACTCGGACATGGAAAAGGCTTGTGTCTTCGGCAAGCAAGAGTTTCTTTCAGCGGACTCCTCTAAGCAGACCTTTACCACCGGCGGAACTAGAGGGCACCTTCCTGATGCTGCCCCACATACGTGCCTGTAGGCTTCATGCCGGAGACAAATATGGGGCTCAAAAATTGCAGTCTCGGCCATCTGCATTCTATGCCTAAGGACAAACCACCTGTCCTATATTTCTAAACCTATAGGAGAAATCGCGTTTCTCTTCTGGCATCCAGATGTTAGCAAGCAGCGGTATTCTTCACCCTCTTTATCCTCAAAGGGAAGACTGGGGCACTCTCAGGATGCCTCCACACATAGAGGCTCGGAACCTTCTCGGTGGAACTGCCACAGTGTCGCTGGAACTGCATCCTCCGCAGAAGTCTTTCTCCAAGCCATGGACACGGCATTAACCTAGTGTGAGAACACATACATTGATTAGAATGGTTTCGCTTGAAGGTTTTTTTTCCACGGTGAATCTTCCTTTATTTCTAGGCTTCTGGTCCGCGAAGTCTAAGGCACTTTCCGCATGCCTCTCGCGATAGATATTAGAATGCTCTCCACGGGAACAAACTTCCTCTGAGGGGAAAGTGGCATTCCCCTGAGACTGCTTCACAGACAGAGGGAGAGGGCGTGTTTCGTTTGTTCGACACATGCAAGCCAGAATGCTTCACACTTGAGAACCTTGAGGTTATCCAAAAGGGCCCTGCTCCACAGACTCTATTCTGGGCCTAAGGACCTTGCCCCTTCCCTAGAATTCCACACATGTCCTGGACTTCAGCTTTCTCTCCTGATAACACGATATGCAAGGAACGTCGCCTTCTCAGAAGGAAGTATATCGCCCATACGAATGCGTGCTTATCTCTGTGTGAGAAAGCGTCTCGTCGAGGGGAACTTGGGTTTCCTGGCAGCTGCTTACTCCACATCCTGGGGAGTCCAATACGGGGATTTTGCCCTTTGCCTACCCTTCAAGGCCGATACTGGAATTGGCTGAGAACTCTTGAGAAATTATGTTAACTCGACGTGCCATTTGCCACGGGCTCCTATCTCCGATGGAAGGAGAGGGCCCGCTCCAGGTGCTTGTACACTACATGCTACAGGACTCTACACGGGAAGATTTCGACTGTTCGCTCCACGTTGTATGACACACAGACGCCTTTCTGGGCATCAGGTCAAGGCCCCTGGCCTCTACGTCCGCACATCGACGTGAAATGGTTTCCGTCTTCGGATATCCAGGTGGCAGGGATGGTTTCCAGTCTCCGCAGCCTTGTTTCTCAGAGATCCCATTAGGGCAGACTCCTCCACATCACACAAGGACCTAGAGAAAACATCTAACTTCTGTAAGCAAGACGTTCCTGCAACATTGTTCTCGACAGAGGGTTTTCACTGAGGGATGGACACGGCACCCGCCTGATGCCTCCACACATACATTGTAGAAGGCTTCTCGCAGGGCAAAGGGTGGTCCTCCGAAAGGGGCATTCTCCACCCACTTGTTTCTAAAGGCCACTACGACCCGCCATCTCTGCCCTTGGAAACGTCTCTTAGAGATCGCTTTTTCCTTCTGGAAACCAGAGGTTCTTGGATACTAGGGTTGACTGCCGTCCTGCTGCTCAGAGGGAAGAAGGTGCCGTTACAGTGATGCTTCCACGCTTTTCGCCTAAGGAAGCTTCTTGATCGGAAACGCCCATTGGGGCCGAAGTCACCTTCTCCACGGAATTGTTTCTCCCGGCCAAGGACACGGCAGCTCCTGAATGCTACCACACATCCCCGTACCTCTAGAGAAACATGCCACAAAATGTTTCGCTGGGATATGCTTCCTCTGAGGGAAGCTTTGCATTCCCCAGAGATTTGTCCAGGGAGCCAAAGGGAGTCCGTGTTTTGGGAGCTGCAGAATATGCAGGCTGGACCGCCACTTGCTGGACAACCTGGCGGTATTCCGAACGGTGCCTGCTTCCCAGACTTGTCTCCCAGGGTAAGGACTTTGCCCACTCCCACACCTATAAGGTAGGACGGTGCTCCTTTGAAAACGCACGCACGGGGCAGCAGAGGCACTCCCAAATGAATTCTATCCAAGGCAAGGATAAGGCCTCTCCAGATGCTAAAACGTATCTGTGCGTTGCAGGGAATTTGGTGGGAAGTGTCGTTCCTTCACTGAAACTGTCTTTCTTCACGGAGAGTTTTCTTCAGCGAGGTATATGTGGCCCTCTCCGCTGGCCTCCAGACCAACACCCTAGAGAGCTCCCCACCGGGACAATCTTCCTCGGAGTGAAAAATGCCATTCCCTAGACACTATTCCCAGAGGGAAGGGTCATGCATGTTTCGGTCGCTTAATCCCGCCAATGCTAGAAGGCTCCTCTCTTGAGAATCTGGCGGTTTCTTCAATGATGCCTGTTCCACACTCTTCTCTCAAAGCGTCCAGACATCGGCCCTGTACACTAGGCTCCAGCGCATATATTGGAATGATTCGATTTCTCTCTTGTGGAAACAAGATGGTAGTGGAATTCGCATTCCACCCAACTTGCCTCCCAGAAGCAAGGGTAGGCTATGTACAGAGACTTCTGGACATTTGTATTAGAAAGCATCTCCTCTGAAGGAACTTGTGTTTCCTGGGACCTGTGCTTCCCCAGAATTGTTACTGGAACACCGGGGACATTCTACCTGGCCTATCCTTCCGCACCGCTCCTGGAAGTCGTTTGGAAATCGGCAAACCATATGTTATCGCCAAGTGGCCTTCTCCACAGGCTTGTCTAACAGACGCAAGGAGATGGAACTCTCCCGATGCTTGAACACACCCATGCTAGAACACATCTGCGGCAGGACACCTGCGTTGTGCTGAACGTTCTCTTCCCCATAGACTTGTTTCTAAGGATAGGGTCCTAGGCCCTCGCCTATGCTTCCGCACACAGAATTCAAGATGGATCTATCTTCCGGCATCCAGATGGCCGTGTCGATGACCATTCCCACGTCTTGTTTTCCAGGGATCCGTGTAGGGATATTTCCTCCTGATCAAACACCTGCCTGGGAAACCTTTGTATCTTCAGGAAGCAAGAGGTGACTTGAACGCTGTATTCCAAAGAGCGTGTTTTCACTGAGGGAAGGTTAGGCACCTTTCGGATGCGATCAGGCACAGGGGAGACCAGGATTCTCAATAGAGATGCTTGGGGTGCTCTGAAATTTGCCCTCTCCACAGTCTTGTTTTTCATCGTAAGGAAAAGCGCCCTTTCCTATACTTCCTCACAACTCCGAGAAAAGGCTTTCCTCTTGGGAAAACAAGATGTGAGGGACCCCGGAATCCTCTATCTTCTGGTATCTCCCAGGAAAGTAGATGGCCCTGTCGTGATCGTTGCACACACGGAGGCTAGGATTTTTATGATGTGAAAAACTACCATGTTCCCGAAATGGCCTCCTCCCCACCGTTCCTTCGGCCAACAGAGGATACGGCATTTCCTCATGTTAAAACACACGGATCTGTTCCCAGGCCTTGTGTGGAAGTGGCGTGTTCTTCACTGCAACTTGCTTTCTTCGCAGGCTTCATTACCTGAGCGAAGAGCATGGCACTTGGCCGTGCCTCTTGGCAAACGTGCTCCAAAGATTCTCGCAGGAGAGAACTTCCACTTAGAGGAGAGTCGTACCGCCCAGAGACTCGTTTCACGGAGGGAAGGATGGGGCATGTTTAGGAGGCCTCAACCCATGCGTGCTAGAATGCTTGTCGTTGGAGAGACTTCCGTATCTCTGAAGGGTGCATGTCCCCAGTCCCATTTTTCAGCTTGAGGCTGTGGCCCCTCTCTTGGGCTTCCCCGCTTTTGGATTGGACATCGCAATTCTCTTCTGGAGACAAGGTGTTAGTGGAAAGTGGCATTGCCCTCCGTCTATTTTCGCACAGTTGAGTTTGAGGAATTATCCTGCTACTTCTCATCAGTATAGGCTATGATGCTTCTGGCTTGAGGTAACGAGTTGTGCACGAATGTGGCCGTCTCCATGGACTGCTTTCTCCCTGACAGGGACACGCCCCTTAGCCTCGCCTTCCACCTCCGTGCCCACAGTTTGGATCACCAGAAAGTAGATGCTCCCGGGCAGTGACCTTCTCCACAGGCTTGATTCTCAGTGCCAGGGATATGGAACCCCGCTGAAGCTTGCCCACCCCGGGGATAGAAAGATTCCTTTGGGGAGAAACTTGTTGTGGCTCGGAAGTTGTTCCCTCCACGGACTTGGATCTCCCAGACAGGGACTGGCACCTTGCCTGTCTCTCCATACCTACAGTAGAAATCGCTTTCTCTTCAGGAAACCAGATGTTCCAGGAACGTGCTGTCATCCACAGTCATGTTTGGACGATGGCCGAAGATGGCCTTCTCCTGACACGGTAACACATACTTCCTAGAGACTTCCCCCTTGGAAGAACCACGTTGGTTGCCGAGAGTGGCTATCTCCACAGAACTCTTTATTCCGAGGTCCCGATACTGCCCTTTCGTGAGACTTCCACACAGAGAGCCTAGCAGTGTATAGGACTGAAGGATCCTCGGTGTCGCTGAGACGTGCCTGAGGCAGAGATTTCGTCCACGGTGGGAATGATAGGGCTGCATCCTGACGCTTCAATACTTACCGGTCAGCAGGCTTCTCACGGGAGCACATTTGTTGTTTGCTCTAAGTTACAATGTCCACGCATGTGTCTCTCGCATCCGAATCCAGGCCACTGCCTGCCCTTCCACACACACTTACGAACGTGTTTCTACCCTCAGATATCCAGCTGGCAGTTCAGGGTTCCATGGTCCACACTCTCTGGTTTATGAATTTCTATTTGGGCAGTGTCTTCCAGACTACACTCGGACATGGAAAAGGCTTGTGTCTTCGGCAAGCAAGAGTTTCTTTCAACGGACTCCTCTAAGCAGACCTTTACCATCGGCGGAACTAGAGGGCACCTTCCTGATGCTGCCCCACATACGTGCCTGTAGGCTTCATGCCGGAGACAAATATGGGGCTCAAAAATTGCAGTCTCGGCCATCTGCATTCTATGCCTAAGGACAAACCACCTGTCCTATATTTCTAAACCTATAGGAGAAATCGCGTTTCTCTTCTGGCATCCAGATGTTAGCAAGCAGCGGTATTCTTCACCCTCTTTTTCCTCAAAGGGAAGACTGGGGCACTCTCAGGATGCCTCCACACATAGAGGCTCGGAACCTTCTCGGTGGAACTGCCACAGTGTCGCTGGAACTGCATCCTCCGCAGAAGTCTTTCTCCAAGCCATGGACACGGCATTAACCTAGTGTGAGAACACATACATTGATTAGAATGGTTTCGCTTGAAGGTTTTTTTTCCACGGTGAATCTTCCTTTATTTCTAGGCTTCTGGTCCGCGAAGTCTAAGGCACTTTCCGCATGCCTCTCGCGATAGATATTAGAATGCTCTCCACGGGAACAAACTTCCTCTGAGGGGAAAGTGGCATTCCCCTGAGACTGCTTCACAGACAGAGGGAGAGGGCGTGTTTCGTTTGTTCGACACATGCAAGCCAGAATGCTTCACACTTGAGAACCTTGAGGTTATCCAAAAGGGCCCTGCTCCACAGACTCTATTCTGGGCCTAAGGACCTTGCCCCTTCCCTAGAATTCCACACATGTCCTGGACTTCAGCTTTCTCTCCTGATAACACGATATGCAAGGAACGTCGCCTTCTCAGAAGGAAGTATATCGCCGATACGAATGCGTGCTTATCCCTGTGTGAGAAAGCGTCTCGTTGAGGGGAACTTGGGTTTCCTTGCAGCTGCTTACTCCACATCCTGCGGAGTCCAATACGGGGATTTTGCCCTCTGCCTGTCCTTCAAGGCCGATACTGGAATTGGCTGAGAACTCTTGAGAAATTATGTTAACTCGACGTGCCATTTGCCACGGGCTCCTATCTCCGATGGAAGGAGAGGGCCCGCTCCAGGTGCTTGTACCCTACATGCTACAGGACTCTACACGGGAAGATTTCGACTGTTCGCTCCACGTTGTATGACACACAGACGCCTTTCTGGGCATCAGGTCAAGGCCCCTGGCCTCTACGTCCGCACATCGACGTGAAATGGGTTCCGTCTTCGGATATCCAGGTGGCAGGGATGGTTTCCAGTCTCCGCAGCCTTGTTTCTCAGAGATCCCATTAGGGCAGACTCCTCCACATCACACAAGGACCTAGAGAAAACATCTAACTTCTGTAAGCAAGACGTTCCTGCAACATTGTTCTCGACAGAGGGTTTTCACTGAGGGATGGACACGGCACCCGCCTGATGCCTCCACACATACATTGTAGAAGGCTTCTCGCAGGACAAAGGGTGGTCCTCCGAAAGGGGCATTCTCCACCCACTTGTCTCTAAAGGCCACTACGACCCGCCATCTCTGCCCTTGGAAACGTCTCTTAGAGATCGCTTTTTCCTTCTGGAAACCAGAGGTTCTTGGATACTAGGGTTGACTGCCGTCCTGCTGCTCAGAGGGAAGAAGGTGCCGTTACAGTGATGCTTCCACGCTTTTCGCCTAAGGAAGCTTCTTGATCGGAAACGCCCATTGGGGCCGAAGTCACCTTCTCCACGGAATTGTTTCTCCCGGCCAAGGACACGGCAGCTCCTGAATGCTACCACACATCCCCGTACCTCTAGAGAAACATGCCACAAAATGTTTCGCTGGGATATGCTTCCTCTGAGGGAAGCTTTGCATTCCCCAGAGATTTGTCCAGGGAGCCAAAGAGAGTCCGTGTTTTGGGAGCTGCAGAATATGCAGGCTGGACCGCCACTTGCTGGACAACCTGGCGGTATTCCGAACGGTGCCTGCTTCCCAGACTTGTCTCCCAGGGTAAGGACTTTGCCCACTCCCACACCTATAAGGTAGGACGGTGCTCCTTTGAAAACGCACGCACGGGGCAGCAGAGGCACTCCCAAATGAATTCTATCCAAGGCAAGGATAAGGCCTCTCCAGATGCTAAAACGTATCTGTGCGTTGCAGGGAATTTGGTGGGAAGTGTCGTTCCTTCACTGAAACTGTCTTTCTTCACGGAGAGTTTTCTTCAGCGAGGTATATGTGGCCCTCTCCGCTGGCCTCCAGACCAACACCCTAGAGAGCTCCCCACCGGGACAATCTTCCTCGGAGTGAAAAATGCCATTCCCTAGACACTATTCCCAGAGGGAAGGGTCATGCATGTTTCGGTCGCTTAATCCCGCCAATGCTAGAAGGCTCCTCTCTTGAGAATCTGGCGGTTTCTTCAATGATGCCTGTTCCACACTCTTCTCTCAAAGCGTCCAGACATCGGCCCTGTACACTAGGCTCCAGCGCATATATTGGAATGATTCGATTTCTCTCTTGTGGAAACAAGATGGTAGTGGAATTCGCATTCCACCCAACTTGCCTCCCAGAAGCAAGGGTAGGCTATGTACAGAGACTTCTGGACATTTGTATTAGAAAGCATCTCCTCTGAAGGAACTTGTGTTTCCTGGGACCTGTGCTTCCCCAGAATTGTTACTGGAACACCGGGGACATTCTACCTGGCCTATCCTTCCGCACCGCTCCTGGAAGTCGTTTGGAAATCGGCAAACCATATGTTATCGCCAAGTGGCCTTCTCCACAGGCTTGTCTAACAGACGCAAGGAGATGGAACTCTCCCGATGCTTGAACACACCCATGCTAGAACACATCTGCGGCAGGACACCTGCGTTGTGCTGAACGTTCTCTTCCCCATAGACTTGTTTCTAAGGATAGGGTCCTAGGCCCTCGCCTATGCTTCCGCACACAGAATTCAAGATGGATCTATCTTCCGGCATCCAGATGGCCGTGTCGATGACCATTCCCACGTCTTGTTTTCCAGGGATCCGTGTAGGGATATTTCCTCCTGATCAAACACCTGCCTGGGAAACCTTTGTATCTTCAGGAAGCAAGAGGTGACTTGAACGCTGTATTCCAAAGAGCGTTTTTCACTGAGGGAAGATTAGGCACCTTTCGGATGCGATCAGGCACAGGGGAGACCAGGATTCTCAATAGAGATGCTTGGGGTGCTCTGAAATTTGCCCTCTCCACAGTCTTGTTTTTCATCGTAAGGAAAAGCGCCCTTTCCTATACTTCCTCACAACTCCGAGAAAAGGCTTTCCTCTTGGGAAAACAAGATGTGAGGGACCCCGGAATCCTCCATCTTCTGGTATCTCCCAGGAAAGTAGATGGCCCTGTCGTGATCGTTGCACACACGGAGGCTAGGATTTTTATGATGTGAAAAACTACCATGTTCCCGAAATGGCCTCCTCCCCACCGTTCCTTCGGCCAACAGAGGATACGGCATTTCCTCATGTTAAAACACACGGATCTGTTCCCAGGCCTTGTGTGGAAGTGGCGTGTTCTTCACTGCAACTTGCTTTCTTCGCAGGCTTCATTACCTGAGCGAAGAGCATGGCACTTGGCCGTGCCTCTTGGCAAACGTGCTCCAAAGATTCTCGCAGGAGAGAACTTCCACTTAGAGGAGAGTCGTACCGCCCAGAGACTCGTTTCACGGAGGGAAGGATGGGGCATGTTTAGGAGGCCTCAACCCATGCGTGCTAGAATGCTTGTCGTTGGAGAGACTTCCGTATCTCTGAAGGGTGCATGTCCCCAGTCCCATTTTTCAGCTTGAGGCTGTGGCCCCTCTCTTGGGCTTCCCCGCTTTTGGATTGGACATCGCAATTCTCTTCTGGAGACAAGGTGTTAGTGGAAAGTGGCATTGCCCTCCGTCTATTTTCGCACAGTTGAGTTTGAGGAATTATCCTGCTACTTCTCATCAGTATAGGCTATGATGCTTCTGGCTTGAGGTAACGAGTTGTGCACGAATGTGGCCGTCTCCATGGACTGCTTTCTCCCTGACAGGGACACGCCCCTTAGCCTCGCCTTCCACCTCCGTGCCCACAGTTTGGATCACCAGAAAGTAGATGCTCCCGGGCAGTGACCTTCTCCACAGGCTTGATTCTCAGTGCCAGGGATATGGAACCCCGCTGAAGCTTGCCCACCCCGGGGATAGAAAGATTCCTTTGGGGAGAAACTTGTTGTGGCTCGGAAGTTGTTCCCTCCACGGACTTGGATCTCCCAGACAGGGACTGGCACCTTGCCTGTCTCTCCATACCTACAGTAGAAATCGCTTTCTCTTCAGGAAACCAGATGTTCCAGGAACGTGCTGTCATCCACAGTCATGTTTGGACGATGGGCGAAGATGGCCTTCTCCTGACACGGTAACACATACTTCCTAGAGACTTCCCCCTTGGAAGAACCACGTTGGTTGCCGAGAGTGGCTATCTCCACAGAACTCTTTATTCCGAGGTCCCGATACTGCCCTTTCGTGAGACTTCCACACAGAGAGCCTAGCAGTGTATAGGACTGAAGGATCCTCGGTGTCGCTGAGACGTGCCTGAGGCAGAGATTTCGTCCACGGTGGGAATGATAGGGCTGCATCCTGACGCTTCAATACTTACCGGTCAGCAGGCTTCTCACGGGAGCACATTTGTTGTTTGCTCTAAGTTACAATGTCCACGCATGTGTCTCTCGCATCCGAATCCAGGCCACTGCCTGCCCTTCCACACACACTTACGAACGTGTTTCTACCCTCAGATATCCAGCTGGCAGTTCAGGGTTCCATGGTCCACACTCTCTGGTTTATGAATTTCTATTTGGGCAGTGTCTTCCAGACTACACTCGGACATGGAAAAGGCTTGTGTCTTCGGCAAGCAAGAGTTTCTTTCAACGGACTCCTCTAAGCAGACCTTTACCATCGGCGGAACTAGAGGGCACCTTCCTGATGCTGCCCCACATACGTGCCTGTAGGCTTCATGCCGGAGACAAATATGGGGCTCAAAAATTGCAGTCTCGGCCATCTGCATTCTATGCCTAAGGACAAACCACCTGTCCTATATTTCTAAACCTATAGGAGAAATCGCGTTTCTCTTCTGGCATCCAGATGTTAGCAAGCAGCGGTATTCTTCACCCTCTTTTTCCTCAAAGGGAAGACTGGGGCACTCTCAGGATGCCTCCACACATAGAGGCTCGGAACCTTCTCGGTGGAACTGCCACAGTGTCGCTGGAACTGCATCCTCCGCAGAAGTCTTTCTCCAAGCCATGGACACGGCATTAACCTAGTGTGAGAACACATACATTGATTAGAATGGTTTCGCTTGAAGGTTTTTTTTCCACGGTGAATCTTCCTTTATTTCTAGGCTTCTGGTCCGCGAAGTCTAAGGCACTTTCCGCATGCCTCTCGCGATAGATATTAGAATGCTCTCCACGGGAACAAACTTCCTCTGAGGGGAAATTGGCATTCCCCTGAGACTGCTTCACAGACAGAGGGAGAGGGCGTGTTTCGTTTGTTCGACACATGCAAGCCAGAATGCTTCACACTTGAGAACCTTGAGGTTATCCAAAAGGGCCCTGCTCCACAGACTCTATTCTGGGCCTAAGGACCTTGCCCCTTCCCTAGAATTCCACACATGTCCTGGACTTCAGCTTTCTCTCCTGATAACACGATATGCAAGGAACGTCGCCTTCTCAGAAGGAAGTATATCGCCGATACGAATGCGTGCTTATCCCTGTGTGAGAAAGCGTCTCGTTGAGGGGAACTTGGGTTTCCTGGCAGCTGCTTACTCCACATCCTGCGGAGTCCAATACGGGGATTTTGCCCTCTGCCTGTCCTTCAAGGCCGATACTGGAATTGGCTGAGAACTCTTGAGAAATTATGTTAACTCGACGTGCCATTTGCCACGGGCTCCTATCTCCGATGGAAGGAGAGGGCCCGCTCCAGGTGCTTGTACCCTACATGCTACAGGACTCTACACGGGAAGATTTCGACTGTTCGCTCCACGTTGTATGACACACAGACGCCTTTCTGGGCATCAGGTCAAGGCCCCTGGCCTCTACGTCCGCACATCGACGTGAAATGGGTTCCGTCTTCGGATATCCAGGTGGCAGGGATGGTTTCCAGTCTCCGCAGCCTTGTTTCTCAGAGATCCCATTAGGGCAGACTCCTCCACATCACACAAGGACGTAGAGAAAACATCTAACTTCTGTAAGCAAGACGTTCCTGCAACATTGTTCTCGACAGAGGGTTTTCACTGAGGGATGGACACGGCACCCGCCTGATGCCTCCACACATACATTGTAGAAGGCTTCTCGCAGGACAAAGGGTGGTCCTCCGAAAGGGGCATTCTCCACCCACTTGTCTCTAAAGGCCACTACGACCCGCCATCTCTGCCCTTGGAAACGTCTCTTAGAGATCGCTTTTTCCTTCTGGAAACCAGAGGTTCTTGGATACTAGGGTTGACTGCCGTCCTGCTGCTCAGAGGGAAGAAGGTGCCGTTACAGTGATGCTTCCACGCTTTTCGCCTAAGGAAGCTTCTTGATCGGAAACGCCCATTGGGGCCGAAGTCACCTTCTCCACGGAATTGTTTCTCCCGGCCAAGGACACGGCAGCTCCTGAATGCTACCACACATCCCCGTACCTCTAGAGAAACATGCCACAAAATGTTTCGCTGGGATATGCTTCCTCTGAGGGAAGCTTTGCATTCCCCAGAGATTTGTCCAGGGAGCCAAAGAGAGTCCGTGTTTTGGGAGCTGCAGAATATGCAGGCTGGACCGCCACTTGCTGGACAACCTGGCGGTATTCCGAACGGTGCCTGCTTCCCAGACTTGTCTCCCAGGGTAAGGACTTTGCCCACTCCCACACCTATAAGGTAGGACGGTGCTCCTTTGAAAACCCACGCCGGGGCAGCAGAGGCACTCCCAAATGAATTCTATCCAAGGCAAGGATAAGGCCTTTCCAGATGCTAAAACGTATCTGTGCGTTGCACGGAATTTGGTGGGAAGTGTCGTTCCTTCACTGAAACTGTCTTTCTTCACGGAGAGTTTTCTTCAGCGAGGTATATGTGGCCCTCTCCGCTGGCCTCCAGACCAACACCCTAGAGAGCTCCCCACCGGGACAATCTTCCTCGGAGTGAAAAATGCCATTCCCTAGACACTATTCCCAGAGGGAAGGGTCATGCATGTTTCGGTCGCTTAATCCCGCCAATGCTAGAAGGCTCCTCTCTTGAGAATCTGGCGGTTTCTTCAATGATGCCTGTTCCACACTCTTCTCTCAAAGCGTCCAGACATCGCCCCTGTACACTAGGCTCCAGCGCATATATTGGAATGATTCGATTTCTCTCTTGTGGAAACAAGATGGTAGTGGAATTCGCATTCCACCCAACTTGCCTCCCAGAAGCAAGGGTAGGCTATGTACAGAGACTTCTGGACATATGTATTAGAAAGCATCTCCTCTGAAGGAACTTGTGTTTCCTGGGACCTGTGCTTCCCCAGAATTGTTACTGGAACACCGGGGGCATTCTACCTGGCCTATCCTTCCGCACCGCTCCTGGAAGTCGTTTGGAAATCGGCAAACCATATGTTATCGCCAAGTGGCCTTCTCCACAGGCTTGTCTAACAGACGCAAGGAGATGGAACTCTCCCGATGCTTGCACACACCCATGCTAGAACACATCTCCGGCAGGACAGCTGCGTTGTGCTGAACGTTCTCTTCCCCATAGACTTGTTTCTAAGGATAGGGTCCTAGGCCCTCGCCTATGCTTCCGCACACAGAATTCAAGATGGATCTATCTTCCGGCATCCAGATGGCCGTGCCGATGACCATTGCCACGTCTTCTTTTCCAAAGTTCCGTGTAGGGATATTTCCTCCTGATCAAACACCTGCCTGGGAAATCTTTGTATCTTCAGGAAGCAAGAGGTGACTTGAACGCTGTATTCCAAAGAGCGTGTTTTCACTGAGGGAAGGTTAGGCACCTTTCGGATGCGATCAGGCACAGGGGAGACCAGGATTCTCAATAGAGATGCTTGGGGTGCTCTGAAATTTGCCCTCTCCACAGTCTTGTTTTTCATCGTAAGGAAAAGCCCCCTTTCCTATACTTCCTCACAACTCCGAGAAAAGGCTTTTCTCTTGGGAAAACAAGATGTGAGTGGACCCCGGAATCCTCCATCTTCTGGTATCTCCCAGGAAAGTAGATGGCCCTGTCGTGATCGTTGCACACACGGAGGCTTGGATTTTTATGATGTGAAAAACTACCATGTTCCCGAAATGGCCTCCTCCCCACCGTTCCTTCGGCCAACAGAGGATACGGCATTTCCTCATGTTAAAACACACGGATCTGTTCCCAGGCCTTGTGTGGAAGTGGCGTGTTCTTCACTGCAACTTGCTTTCTTCGCAGGCTTCATTACCTGAGCGAAGAGCATGGCACTTGGCCGTGCCTCTTGGCAAACGTGCTCCAAAGATTCTCGCAGGAGAGAACTTCCACTTAGAAGAGCGTCGTACCGCCCAGAGACTCGTTTCACGGAGGGAAGGATGGGGCATGTTTAGGAGGCCTCAACCCATGCGTGCTAGAATGCTTGTCGTTGGAGAGACTTCCGTTTCTCTGAAGGGTGCATGTCCCCAGTCCCATTTTTCAGCTTGAGGCTGTGGCCCCTCTCTTGGGCTTCCCCGCTTTTGGATTGGACATCGCAATTCTCTTCTGGAGACAAGGTGTTAGTGGAAAGTGGCATTGCCCTCCGTCTATTTTCGCACAGTTGAGTTTGAGGAATTATCCTGCTAATTCTCATCACTATAGGCTATGATGCTTCTGGCTTGAGGGAACGAGTTGTGCACGAATGTGGCCGTCTCCATGGACTGCTTTCTCCCTGACAGGGACACGCCCCTTAGTCTCGCCTTCCACCTCCGTGCCCACAGTTTGGATCACCAGAAAGTAGATGCTCCCGGGCAGTGACCTTCTCCACAGGCTTGATTCTCCGTGGCAGGGATATGGAACCCCGCTGAAGCTTGCCCACCCCGGGGATAGAAAGATTCCTTTGGGGAGAAACTTGTTGTGGCTCGGAAGTTGTTCCCTCCACGGACTTGGATCTCCCAGACAGGGACTGGCACCTTGCCTGTCTCTCCATACCTACACTAGAAATCGCTTTCTCTTCAGGAAACCAGATGTTCCAGGAACGTGCCGTCATCCACAGTCATGTTTGGACGATGGGCGAAGATGGCCTTCTCCTGACACGGTAACACATACTTCCTAGAGACTTCCCCCTTGGAAGAACCACGTTGGTTGCCGAGAGTGGCTATCTCCACAGAACTCTTTATCCGTGGGCCCGATACTGCCCTTTCGTGAGACTTCCACACAGAGAGCCTAGCAGTGTATAGGACTGAAGGATCCTCGGTGTCGCTGAGACGTGCCTGAGGCAGAGATTTCGTCCACGCTGGGAATGATAGGGCTGCATCCTGACGCTTCAACACTTACCGGCCAGCAGGCTTCTCACGGGAGCACATTTGTTGTTTGCTCTAAGTTACAATGTCCACGCATGTGTCTCTCGCATCCGAATCCAAGCCACTGCCTGCCCTTCCACACACACTTACGAACGTGTTTCTACCCTCAGATATCCAGCTGGCAGTTCAGTGTTCCATGGTCCACACTCTCTGGTTTATGAAATTCTATTTGGGCAGTATCTTCCAGACTACACTCGGACATGGAAAAGGCTTGTGTCTTCGGCAAGCAAGAGTTTCTTTCAACGGACTCCTCTAAGCAGACCTTTACCATCGGCGGAACGAGAGGCCACCTTCCTGATGCTGCCCCACATACGTGCCTGTAGGCGTCATGCCGGAGACAAATATGGGGCTCAAAAATTGCAGTCTCGGCCATCTGCATTCTATGCCTAAGGACAAACCACCTGTCCTATATTTCTAAACCTATAGGAGAAATCGCGTTTCCCTTCTGGCATCCAGATGTTAGCAAGCAGCGGTATTCTTCACCCTCTTTTTCCTCAAAGGGAAGACTGGGGCACTCTCAGGATGCCTCCACACATAGAGGCTCGGAACCTTCTAGGTGGAACTGCCACAGTGTCGCTGGAACTGCATCCTCCGCAGAAGTCTTTCTCCAAGCCATGGACACGGCATTAACCTAGTGTGAGAACACATACATTGATTAGAATGGTTTCGCTTGAAGGTTTTTTTTCCACGGTGAATCTTCCTTTATTTCTAGGCTTCTGGTCCGCGAAGTCTAAGGCACTTTCCGCATGCCTCTCGCGATAGATATTAGAATGCTCTCCACGGGAACAAACTTCCTCTGAGGGGAAAGTGGCATTCCCCTGACACTGCTTCACAGACAGAGGGAGAGGGCGTGTTTCGTTTGTTCGACACATGCAAGCCAGAATGCTTCACACTTGAGAACCTTGAGGTTATCCAAAAGGGCCCTGCTCCACAGACTCTATTCTGGGCCTAAGGACCTTGCCCCTTCCCTAGAATTCCACACATGTCCTGGACTTCAGCTTTCTCTCCTGATAACACGATATGCAAGGAACGTCGCCTTCTCAGAAGGAAGTATATCGCCCATACGAATGCGTGCTTATCTCTGTGTGAGAAAGCGTCTCGTCGAGGGGAACTTGGGTTTCCTGGCAGCTGCTTACTCCACATCCTGGGGAGTCCAATACGGGGATTTTGCCCTTTGCCTACCCTTCAAGGCCGATACTGGAATTGGCTGAGAACTCTTGAGAAATTATGTTAACTCGACGTGCCTTTTGCCACGGGCTCCTATCTCCGATGGAAGGAGAGGGCCCGCTCCAGGTGCTTGTACACTACATGCTACAGGACTCTACACGGGAAGATTTCGACTGTTCGCTCCACGTTGTATGACACACAGACGCCTTTCTGGGCATCAGGTCAAGGCCCCTGGCCTCTACGTCCGCACATCGACGTGAAATGGTTTCCGTCTTCGGATATCCAGGTGGCAGGGATGGTTTCCAGTCTCCGCAGCCTTGTTTCTCAGAGATCCCATTAGGGCAGACTCCTCCACATCACACAAGGACCTAGAGAAAACATCTAACTTCTGTAAGCAAGACGTTCCTGCAACATTGTTCTCGACAGAGGGTTTTCACTGAGGGATGGACACGGCACCCGCCTGATGCCTCCACACATACATTGTAGAAGGCTTCTCGCAGGGCAAAGGGTGGTCCTCCGAAAGGTGCATTCTCCACCCACTTGTTTCTAAAGGCCACTACGACCCGCCATCTCTGCCCTTGGAAACGTCTCTTAGAGATCGCTTTTTCCTTCTGGAAACCAGAGGTTCTTGGATACTAGGGTTGACTGCCGTCCTGCTGCTCAGAGGGAAGAAGGTGCCGTTACAGTGATGCTTCCACGCTTTTCGCCTAAGGAAGCTTCTTGATCGGAAACGCCCATTGGGGCCGAAGTCACCTTCTCCACGGAATTGTTTCTCCCGGCCAAGGACACGGCAGCTCCTGAATGCTACCACACATCCCCGTACCTCTAGAGAAACATGCCACAAAATGTTTCGCTGGGATATGCTTCCTCTGAGGGAAGCTTTGCATTCCCCAGAGATTTGTCCAGGGAGCCAAAGAGAGTCCGTGTTTTGGGAGCTGCAGAATATGCAGGCTGGACCGCCACTTGCTGGACAACCTGGCGGTATTCCGAACGGTGCCTGCTTCCCAGACTTGTCTCCCAGGGTAAGGACTTTGCCCACTCCCACACCTATAAGGTAGGACGGTGCTCCTTTGAAAACGCACGCACGGGGCAGCAGAGGCACTCCCAAATGAATTCTATCCAAGGCAAGGATAAGGCCTCTCCAGATGCTAAAACGTATCTGTGCGTTGCAGGGAATTTGGTGGGAAGTGTCGTTCCTTCACTGAAACTGTCTTTCTTCACGGAGAGTTTTCTTCAGCGAGGTATATGTGGCCCTCTCCGCTGGCCTCCAGACCAACACCCTAGAGAGCTCCCCACCGGGACAATCTTCCTCGGAGTGAAAAATGCCATTCCCTAGACACTATTCCCAGAGGGAAGGGTCATGCATGTTTCGGTCGCTTAATCCCGCCAATGCTAGAAGGCTCCTCTCTTGAGAATCTGGCGGTTTCTTCAATGATGCCTGTTCCACACTCTTCTCTCAAAGCGTCCAGACATCGGCCCTGTACACTAGGCTCCAGCGCATATATTGGAATGATTCGATTTCTCTCTTGTGGAAACAAGATGGTAGTGGAATTCGCATTCCACCCAACTTGCCTCCCAGAAGCAAGGGTAGGCTATGTACAGAGACTTCTGGACATTTGTATTAGAAAGCATCTCCTCTGAAGGAACTTGTGTTTCCTGGGACCTGTGCTTCCCCAGAATTGTTACTGGAACACCGGGGACATTCTACCTGGCCTATCCTTCCGCACCGCTCCTGGAAGTCTTTTGGAAATCGGCAAACCATATGTTATCGCCAAGTGGCCTTCTCCACAGGCTTGTCTAACAGACGCAAGGAGATGGAACTCTCCCGATGCTTGAACACACCCATGCTAGAACACATCTGCGGCAGGACACCTGCGTTGTGCTGAACGTTCTCTTCCCCATAGACTTGTTTCTAAGGATAGGGTCCTAGGCCCTCGCCTATGCTTCCGCACACAGAATTCAAGATGGATCTATCTTCCGGCATCCAGATGGCCGTGTCGATGACCATTCCCACGTCTTGTTTTCCAGGGATCCGTGTAGGGATATTTCCTCCTGATCAAACACCTGCCTGGGAAACCTTTGTATCTTCAGGAAGCAAGAGGTGACTTGAACGCTGTATTCCAAAGAGCGTTTTTCACTGAGGGAAGATTAGGCACCTTTCGGATGCGATCAGGCACAGGGGAGACCAGGATTCTCAATAGAGATGCTTGGGGTGCTCTGAAATTTGCCCTCTCCACAGTCTTGTTTTTCATCGTAAGGAAAAGCGCCCTTTCCTATACTTCCTCACAACTCCGAGAAAAGGCTTTCCTCTTGGGAAAACAAGATGTGAGGGACCCCGGAATCCTCCATCTTCTGGTATCTCCCAGGAAAGTAGATGGCCCTGTCGTGATCGTTGCACACACGGAGGCTAGGATTTTTATGATGTGAAAAACTACCATGTTCCCGAAATGGCCTCCTCCCCACCGTTCCTTCGGCCAACAGAGGATACGGCATTTCCTCATGTTAAAACACACGGATCTGTTCCCAGGCCTTGTGTGGAAGTGGCGTGTTCTTCACTGCAACTTGCTTTCTTCGCAGGCTTCATTACCTGAGCGAAGAGCATGGCACTTGGCCGTGCCTCTTGGCAAACGTGCTCCAAAGATTCTCGCAGGAGAGAACTTCCACTTAGAGGAGAGTCGTACCGCCCAGAGACTCGTTTCACGGAGGGAAGGATGGGGCATGTTTAGGAGGCCTCAACCCATGCGTGCTAGAATGCTTGTCGTTGGAGAGACTTCCGTATCTCTGAAGGGTGCATGTCCCCAGTCCCATTTTTCAGCTTGAGGCTGTGGCCCCTCTCTTGGGCTTCCCCGCTTTTGGATTGGACATCGCAATTCTCTTCTGGAGACAAGGTGTTAGTGGAAAGTGGCATTGCCCTCCGTCTATTTTCGCACAGTTGAGTTTGAGGAATTATCCTGCTACTTCTCATCAGTATAGGCTATGATGCTTCTGGCTTGAGGTAACGAGTTGTGCACGAATGTGGCCGTCTCCATGGACTGCTTTCTCCCTGACAGGGACACGCCCCTTAGCCTCGCCTTCCACCTCCGTGCCCACAGTTTGGATCACCAGAAAGTAGATGCTCCCGGGCAGTGACCTTCTCCACAGGCTTGATTCTCAGTGCCAGGGATATGGAACCCCGCTGAAGCTTGCCCACCCCGGGGATAGAAAGATTCCTTTGGGGAGAAACTTGTTGTGGCTCGGAAGTTGTTCCCTCCACGGACTTGGATCTCCCAGACAGGGACTGGCACCTTGCCTGTCTCTCCATACCTACAGTAGAAATCGCTTTCTCTTCAGGAAACCAGATGTTCCAGGAACGTGCTGTCATCCACAGTCATGTTTGGACGATGGGCGAAGATGGCCTTCTCCTGACACGGTAACACATACTTCCTAGAGACTTCCCCCTTGGAAGAACCACGTTGGTTGCCGAGAGTGGCTATCTCCACAGAACTCTTTATTCCGAGGTCCCGATACTGCCCTTTCGTGAGACTTCCACACAGAGAGCCTAGCAGTGTATAGGACTGAAGGATCCTCGGTGTCGCTGAGACGTGCCTGAGGCAGAGATTTCGTCCACGGTGGGAATGATAGGGCTGCATCCTGACGCTTCAATACTTACCGGTCAGCAGGCTTCTCACGGGAGCACATTTGTTGTTTGCTCTAAGTTACAATGTCCACGCATGTGTCTCTCGCATCCGAATCCAGGCCACTGCCTGCCCTTCCACACACACTTACGAACGTGTTTCTACCCTCAGATATCCAGCTGGCAGTTCAGGGTTCCATGGTCCACACTCTCTGGTTTATGAATTTCTATTTGGGCAGTGTCTTCCAGACTACACTCGGACATGGAAAAGGCTTGTGTCTTCGGCAAGCAAGAGTTTCTTTCAACGGACTCCTCTAAGCAGACCTTTACCATCGGCGGAACTAGAGGGCACCTTCCTGATGCTGCCCCACATACGTGCCTGTAGGCTTCATGCCGGAGACAAATATGGGGCTCAAAAATTGCAGTCTCGGCCATCTGCATTCTATGCCTAAGGACAAACCACCTGTCCTATATTTCTAAACCTATAGGAGAAATCGCGTTTCTCTTCTGGCATCCAGATGTTAGCAAGCAGCGGTATTCTTCACCCTCTTTTTCCTCAAAGGGAAGACTGGGGCACTCTCAGGATGCCTCCACACATAGAGGCTCGGAACCTTCTCGGTGGAACTGCCACAGTGTCGCTGGAACTGCATCCTCCGCAGAAGTCTTTCTCCAAGCCATGGACACGGCATTAACCTAGTGTGAGAACACATACATTGATTAGAATGGTTTCGCTTGAAGGTTTTTTTTCCACGGTGAATCTTCCTTTATTTCTAGGCTTCTGGTCCGCGAAGTCTAAGGCACTTTCCGCATGCCTCTCGCGATAGATATTAGAATGCTCTCCACGGGAACAAACTTCCTCTGAGGGGAAAGTGGCATTCCCCTGAGACTGCTTCACAGACAGAGGGAGAGGGCGTGTTTCGTTTGTTCGACACATGCAAGCCAGAATGCTTCACACTTGAGAACCTTGAGGTTATCCAAAAGGGCCCTGCTCCACAGACTCTATTCTGGGCCTAAGGACCTTGCCCCTTCCCTAGAATTCCACACATGTCCTGGACTTCAGCTTTCTCTCCTGATAACACGATATGCAAGGAACGTCGCCTTCTCAGAAGGAAGTATATCGCCGATACGAATGCGTGCTTATCCCTGTGTGAGAAAGCGTCTCGTCGAGGGGAACTTGGGTTTCCTGGCAGCTGCTTACTCCACATCCTGCGGAGTCCAATACGGGGATTTTGCCCTCTGCCTGTCCTTCAAGGCCGATACTGGAATTGGCTGAGAACTCTTGAGAAATTATGTTAACTCGACGTGCCATTTGCCACGGGCTCCTATCTCCGATGGAAGGAGAGGGCCCGCTCCAGGTGCTTGTACCCTACATGCTACAGGACTCTACACGGGAAGATTTCGACTGTTCGCTCCACGTTGTATGACACACAGACGCCTTTCTGGGCATCAGGTCAAGGCCCCTGGCCTCTACGTCCGCACATCGACGTGAAATGGGTTCCGTCTTCGGATATCCAGGTGGCAGGGATGGTTTCCAGTCTCCGCAGCCTTGTTTCTCAGAGATCCCATTAGGGCAGACTCCTCCACATCACACAAGGACGTAGAGAAAACATCTAACTTCTGTAAGCAAGACGTTCCTGCAACATTGTTCTCGACAGAGGGTTTTCACTGAGGGATGGACACGGCACCCGCCTGATGCCTCCACACATACATTGTAGAAGGCTTCTCGCAGGACAAAGGGTGGTCCTCCGAAAGGGGCATTCTCCACCCACTTGTCTCTAAAGGCCACTACGACCCGCCATCTCTGCCCTTGGAAACGTCTCTTAGAGATCGCTTTTTCCTTCTGGAAACCAGAGGTTCTTGGATACTAGGGTTGACTGCCGTCCTGCTGCTCAGAGGGAAGAAGGTGCCGTTACAGTGATGCTTCCACGCTTTTCGCCTAAGGAAGCTTCTTGATCGGAAACGCCCATTGGGGCCGAAGTCACCTTCTCCACGGAATTGTTTCTCCCGGCCAAGGACACGGCAGCTCCTGAATGCTACCACACATCCCCGTACCTCTAGAGAAACATGCCACAAAATGTTTCGCTGGGATATGCTTCCTCTGAGGGAAGCTTTGCATTCCCCAGAGATTTGTCCAGGGAGCCAAAGAGAGTCCGTGTTTTGGGAGCTGCAGAATATGCAGGCTGGACCGCCACTTGCTGGACAACCTGGCGGTATTCCGAACGGTGCCTGCTTCCCAGACTTGTCTCCCAGGGTAAGGACTTTGCCCACTCCCACACCTATAAGGTAGGACGGTGCTCCTTTGAAAACCCACGCCGGGGCAGCAGAGGCACTCCCAAATGAATTCTATCCAAGGCAAGGATAAGGCCTTTCCAGATGCTAAAACGTATCTGTGCGTTGCACGGAATTTGGTGGGAAGTGTCGTTCCTTCACTGAAACTGTCTTTCTTCACGGAGAGTTTTCTTCAGCGAGGTATATGTGGCCCTCTCCGCTGGCCTCCAGACCAACACCCTAGAGAGCTCCCCACCGGGACAATCTTCCTCGGAGTGAAAAATGCCATTCCCTAGACACTATTCCCAGAGGGAAGGGTCATGCATGTTTCGGTCGCTTAATCCCGCCAATGCTAGAAGGCTCCTCTCTTGAGAATCTGGCGGTTTCTTCAATGATGCCTGTTCCACACTCTTCTCTCAAAGCGTCCAGACATCGCCCCTGTACACTAGGCTCCAGCGCATATATTGGAATGATTCGATTTCTCTCTTGTGGAAACAAGATGGTAGTGGAATTCGCATTCCACCCAACTTGCCTCCCAGAAGCAAGGGTAGGCTATGTACAGAGACTTCTGGACATATGTATTAGAAAGCATCTCCTCTGAAGGAACTTGTGTTTCCTGGGACCTGTGCTTCCCCAGAATTGTTACTGGAACACCGGGGGCATTCTACCTGGCCTATCCTTCCGCACCGCTCCTGGAAGTCGTTTGGAAATCGGCAAACCATATGTTATCGCCAAGTGGCCTTCTCCACAGGCTTGTCTAACAGACGCAAGGAGATGGAACTCTCCCGATGCTTGCACACACCCATGCTAGAACACATCTCCGGCAGGACAGCTGCGTTGTGCTGAACGTTCTCTTCCCCATAGACTTGTTTCTAAGGATAGGGTCCTAGGCCCTCGCCTATGCTTCCGCACACAGAATTCAAGATGGATCTATCTTCCGGCATCCAGATGGCCGTGCCGATGACCATTGCCACGTCTTCTTTTCCAAAGTTCCGTGTAGGGATATTTCCTCCTGATCAAACACCTGCCTGGGAAATCTTTGTATCTTCAGGAAGCAAGAGGTGACTTGAACGCTGTATTCCAAAGAGCGTGTTTTCACTGAGGGAAGGTTAGGCACCTTTCGGATGCGATCAGGCACAGGGGAGACCAGGATTCTCAATAGAGATGCTTGGGGTGCTCTGAAATTTGCCCTCTCCACAGTCTTGTTTTTCATCGTAAGGAAAAGCCCCCTTTCCTATACTTCCTCACAACTCCGAGAAAAGGCTTTTCTCTTGGGAAAACAAGATGTGAGTGGACCCCGGAATCCTCCATCTTCTGGTATCTCCCAGGAAAGTAGATGGCCCTGTCGTGATCGTTGCACACACGGAGGCTTGGATTTTTATGATGTGAAAAACTACCATGTTCCCGAAATGGCCTCCTCCCCACCGTTCCTTCGGCCAACAGAGGATACGGCATTTCCTCATGTTAAAACACACGGATCTGTTCCCAGGCCTTGTGTGGAAGTGGCGTGTTCTTCACTGCAACTTGCTTTCTTCGCAGGCTTCATTACCTGAGCGAAGAGCATGGCACTTGGCCGTGCCTCTTGGCAAACGTGCTCCAAAGATTCTCGCAGGAGAGAACTTCCACTTAGAAGAGCGTCGTACCGCCCAGAGACTCGTTTCACGGAGGGAAGGATGGGGCATGTTTAGGAGGCCTCAACCCATGCGTGCTAGAATGCTTGTCGTTGGAGAGACTTCCGTTTCTCTGAAGGGTGCATGTCCCCAGTCCCATTTTTCAGCTTGAGGCTGTGGCCCCTCTCTTGGGCTTCCCCGCTTTTGGATTGGACATCGCAATTCTCTTCTGGAGACAAGGTGTTAGTGGAAAGTGGCATTGCCCTCCGTCTATTTTCGCACAGTTGAGTTTGAGGAATTATCCTGCTAATTCTCATCACTATAGGCTATGATGCTTCTGGCTTGAGGGAACGAGTTGTGCACGAATGTGGCCGTCTCCATGGACTGCTTTCTCCCTGACAGGGACACGCCCCTTAGTCTCGCCTTCCACCTCCGTGCCCACAGTTTGGATCACCAGAAAGTAGATGCTCCCGGGCAGTGACCTTCTCCACAGGCTTGATTCTCCGTGGCAGGGATATGGAACCCCGCTGAAGCTTGCCCACCCCGGGGATAGAAAGATTCCTTTGGGGAGAAACTTGTTGTGGCTCGGAAGTTGTTCCCTCCACGGACTTGGATCTCTCAGACAGGGACTGGCACCTTGCCTGTCTCTCCATACCTACACTAGAAATCGCTTTCTCTTCAGGAAACCAGATGTTCCAGGAACGTGCCGTCATCCACAGTCATGTTTGGACGATGGGCGAAGATGGCCTTCTCCTGACACGGTAACACATACTTCCTAGAGACTTCCCCCTTGGAAGAACCACGTTGGTTGCCGAGAGTGGCTATCTCCACAGAACTCTTTATCCGTGGGCCCGATACTGCCCTTTCGTGAGACTTCCACACAGAGAGCCTAGCAGTGTATAGGACTGAAGGATCCTCGGTGTCGCTGAGACGTGCCTGAGGCAGAGATTTCGTCCACGCTGGGAATGATAGGGCTGCATCCTGACGCTTCAACACTTACCGGCCAGCAGGCTTCTCACGGGAGCACATTTGTTGTTTGCTCTAAGTTACAATGTCCACGCATGTGTCTCTCGCATCCGAATCCAAGCCACTGCCTGCCCTTCCACACACACTTACGAACGTGTTTCTACCCTCAGATATCCAGCTGGCAGTTCAGTGTTCCATGGTCCACACTCTCTGGTTTATGAAATTCTATTTGGGCAGTATCTTCCAGACTACACTCGGACATGGAAAAGGCTTGTGTCTTCGGCAAGCAAGAGTTTCTTTCAACGGACTCCTCTAAGCAGACCTTTACCATCGGCGGAACGAGAGGCCACCTTCCTGATGCTGCCCCACATACGTGCCTGTAGGCTTCATGCCGGAGACAAATATGGGGCTCAAAAATTGCAGTCTCGGCCATCTGCATTCTATGCCTAAGGACAAACCACCTGTCCTATATTTCTAAACCTATAGGAGAAATCGCGTTTCTCTTCTGGCATCCAGATGTTAGCAAGCAGCGGTATTCTTCACCCTCTTTTTCCTCAAAGGGAAGACTGGGGCACTCTCAGGATGCCTCCACACATAGAGGCTCGGAACCTTCTAGGTGGAACTGCCACAGTGTCGCTGGAACTGCATCCTCCGCAGAAGTCTTTCTCCAAGCCATGGACACGGCATTAACCTAGTGTGAGAACACATACATTGATTAGAATGGTTTCGCTTGAAGGTTTTTTTTCCACGGTGAATCTTCCTTTATTTCTAGGCTTCTGGTCCGCGAAGTCTAAGGCACTTTCCGCATGCCTCTCGCGATAGATATTAGAATGCTCTCCACGGGAACAAACTTCCTCTGAGGGGAAAGTGGCATTCCCCTGACACTGCTTCACAGACAGAGGGAGAGGGCGTGTTTCGTTTGTTCGACACATGCAAGCCAGAATGCTTCACACTTGAGAACCTTGAGGTTATCCAAAAGGGCCCTGCTCCACAGACTCTATTCTGGGCCTAAGGACCTTGCCCCTTCCCTAGAATTCCACACATGTCCTGGACTTCAGCTTTCTCTCCTGATAACACGATATGCAAGGAACGTCGCCTTCTCAGAAGGAAGTATATCGCCCATACGAATGCGTGCTTATCTCTGTGTGAGAAAGCGTCTCGTCGAGGGGAACTTGGGTTTCCTGGCAGCTGCTTACTCCACATCCTGGGGAGTCCAATACGGGGATTTTGCCCTTTGCCTACCCTTCAAGGCCGATCCTGGAATTGGCTGAGAACTCTTGAGAAATTATGTTAACTCGACGTGCCATTTGCCACGGGCTCCTATCTCCGATGGAAGGAGAGGGCCCGCTCCAGGTGCTTGTACACTACATGCTACAGGACTCTACACGGGAAGATTTCGACTGTTCGCTCCACGTTGTATGACACACAGACGCCTTTCTGGGCATCAGGTCAAGGCCCCTGGCCCCTACGTCCGCACATCGACGTGAAATGGGTTCCGTCTTCGGATATCCAGGTGGCAGGGATGGTTTCCAGTCTCCGCAGCCTTGTTTCTCAGAGATCCCATTAGGGCAGACTCCTCCACATCACACAAGGACCTAGAGAAAACATCTAACTTCTGTAAGCAAGACGTTCCTGCAACATTGTTCTCGACAGAGGGTTTTCACTGAGGGATGGACACGGCACCCGCCTGATGCCTCCACACATACATTGTAGAAGGCTTCTCGCAGGGCAAAGGGTGGTCCTCCGAAAGGGGCATTCTCCACCCACTTGTTTCTAAAGGCCACTACGACCCGCCATCTCTGCCCTTGGAAACGTCTCTTAGAGATCGCTTTTTCCTTCTGGAAACCAGAGGTTCTTGGATACTAGGGTTGACTGCCGTCCTGCTGCTCAGAGGGAAGAAGGTGCCGTTACAGTGATGCTTCCACGCTTTTCGCCTAAGGAAGCTTCTTGATCGGAAACGCCCATTGGGGCCGAAGTCACCTTCTCCACAGAATTGTTTCTCCCGGCCAAGGACACGGCAGCTCCTGAATGCTACCACACATCCCCGTACCTCTAGAGAAACATGCCACAAAATGTTTCGCTGGGATATGCTTCCTCTGAGGGAAGCTTTGCATTCCCCAGAGATTTGTCCAGGGAGCCAAAGAGAGTCCGTGTTTTGGGAGCTGCAGAATATGCAGGCTGGACCGCCACTTGCTGGACAACCTGGCGGTATTCCGAACGGTGCCTGCTTCACAGACTTGTCTCCCAGGGTAAGGACTTTGCCCACTCCCACACCTATAAGGTAGGACGGTGCTCCTTTGAAAACCCACGCCGGGGCAGCAGAGGCACTCCCAAATGAATTCTATCCAAGGCAAGGATAAGGCCTCTCCAGATGCTAAAACGTATCTGTGCGTTGCAGGGAATTTGGTGGGAAGTGTCGTTCCTTCACTGAAACTGTCTTTCTTCACGGAGAGTTTTCTTCAGCGAGGTATATGTGGCCCTCTCCGCTGGCCTCCAGACCAACACCCTAGAGAGCTCCCCACCGGGACAATCTTCCTCGGAGTGAAAAATGCCATTCCCTAGACACTATTCCCAGAGGGAAGGGTCATGCATGTTTCGGTCGCTTAATCCCGCCAATGCTAGAAGGCTCCTCTCTTGAGAATCTGGCGGTTTCTTCAATGATGCCTGTTCCACACTCTTCTCTCAAAGCGTCCAGACATCGCCCCTGTACACTAGGCTCCAGCGCATATATTGGAATGATTCGATTTCTCTCTTGTGGAAACAAGATGGTAGTGGAATTCGCATTCCACCCAACTTGCCTCCCAGAAGCAAGGGTAGGCTATGTACAGAGACTTCTGGACATATGTATTAGAAAGCATCTCCTCTGAAGGAACTTGTGTTTCCTGGGACCTGTGCTTCCCCAGAATTGTTACTGGAACACCGGGGGCATTCTACCTGGCCTATCCTTCCGCACCGCTCCTGGAAGTCGTTTGGAAATCGGCAAACCATATGTTATCGCCAAGTGGCCTTCTCCACAGGCTTGTCTAACAGACGCAAGGAGATGGAACTCTCCCGATGCTTGCACACACCCATGCTAGAACACATCTCCGGCAGGACAGCTGCGTTGTGCTGAACGTTCTCTTCCCCATAGACTTGTTTCTAAGGATAGGGTCCTAGGCCCTCGCCTATGCTTCCGCACACAGAATTCAAGATGGATCTATCTTCCGGCATCCAGATGGCCGTGTCGATGACCATTCCCACGTCTTGTTTTCCAGGGATCCGTGTAGGGAAATTTCCTCCTGATCAAACACCTTCCTGGGAAATCTTTGTATCTTCAGGAAGCAAGAGGTGACTTGAACGCTGTATTCCAAAGAGCGTGTTTTCACTGAGGGAAGGTTAGGCACCTTTCGGATGCGATCAGGCACAGGGGAGACCAGGATTCTCAATAGAGATGCTTGGGGTGCTCTGAAATTTGCCCTCTCCACAGTCTTGTTTTTCATCGTAAGGAAAAGCCCCCTTTCCTATACTTCCTCACAACTCCGAGAAAAGGCTTTTCTCTTGGGAAAACAAGATGTGAGTGGACCCCGGAATCCTCCATCTTCCGGTATCTCCCAGGAAAGTAGATGGCCCTGTCGTGATCGTTGCACACACGGAGGCTTGGATTTTTATGATGTGAAAAACTACCATGTTCCCGAAATGGCCTCCTCCCCACCGTTCCTTCGGCCAACAGAGGATACGGCATTTCCTCATGTTACAACACACGGATCTGTTCCGTGGCGTTTGTGTGGAAGTGTCGTGTTCTTCACTGCAACTTGCTTTCTTCGCAGGCTTCATTATCTGAGCGAAGAGCATGGCACTTGGCCGTGCCTCTTGGCAAACGTGCTCCAAAGATTCTCGCAGGAGAGAACTTCCACTTAGAGGAGAGTCGCACCGCCCAGAGACTCGTTTCACGGAGGGAAGGATGGGGCATGTTTAGGAGGCCTCAACCCATGCGTGCTAGAATGCTTGTCGTTGGAGAGACTTCCGTTTCTCTGAAGGGTGCATGTCCCCAGCCCCATTTTTCAGCTTGAGGCTGTGGCCCCTCTCTTGGGCTTCCCCGCTTTTGGATTGGACATTGCAATTCTCTTCTGGAGACAAGGTGTTAGTGGAAAGTGGCCTTGCCCTCCGTCTATTTTCGCAGAGTTGAGTTTGAGGAATTATCCTGCTACTTCTCATCAGTATAGGCTATGATGCTTCTGGCTTGAGGGAACGAAATGTGCACGAATGTGGCCGTCTCCATGGACTGCTTTCTCCCTGACAGGGACACGCCCCTTAGTCTCGCCTTCCACCTCCGTGCCCACAGTTTGGATCACCAGAAAGTTGATGCTCCCGGGCAGTGACCTTCTCCACAGGCTTGATTCTCAGTGGCAGGGATATGGAACCCCGCTGAAGCTTGCCCACCCCGGGGATAGAAAGATACCTTTGGGGAGAAACTTGTTGTGGCTCGGAAGTTGTTCCCTCCACGGACTTGGATCTCCCAGACAGGGACTGGCACCTTGCCTGTCTCTCCATACCTACACTAGAAATCGCTTTCTCTTCAGGAAACCAGATGTTCCAGGAACGTGCGGTCATCCACAGTCATGTTTGGACGATGGGCGAAGATGGCCTTCTCCTGACACGGTAACACATACTTCCTAGAGACTTCCCCCTTGGAAGAACCACGTTGGTTGCCGAGAGTGGCTATCTCCACAGAACTCTTTATCCGTGGGCCCGATACTGCCCTTTCGTGAGACTTCCACACAGAGAGCCTAGCAGTGTATTGGACTGAAGGATCCTCGGTGTCGCTGAGACGTGCCTGAGGCAGAGATTTCGTCCACGCTGGGAATGATAGGGCTGCATCCTGACGCTTCAACCCTTACCGGCCAGCAGGCTTCTCACGGGAGCACATTTGTTGTTTGCTCTAAGTTACAATGTCCACGCATGTGTCTCTCGCATCCGAATCCAGGCCACTGCCTGCCCTTCCACACACACTTACGAACGTGTTTCTACCCTCAGATATCCAGCTGGCAGTTCAGTGTTCCATGGTCCACACTCTCTGGTTTATGCATTTCTATTTGGGCAGTGTCTTCCAGACTACACTCGGACATGGAAAAGGCTTGTGTCTTCGGCAAGCAAGAGTTACTTTCAACGGACTCCTCTAAGCAGACCTTTACCATCGGCGGAACTAGAGGGCACCTTCCTGATGCTGCCCCACATACGTGCCTGTAGGCTTCATGCCGGAGACAAATATGGGGCTCAAAAATTGCAGTCTCGGCCATCGGCATTCTATGCCTAAGGACAAACCACCTGTCCTATATTTCTAAACCTATAGGAGAAATCGCGTTTCTCTTCTGGCATCCAGATGTTAGCAAGCAGCGGTATTCTTCACCCTCTTTTTCCTCAAAGGGAAGACTGGGGCACTCTCAGGATGCCTCCACACATAGAGGCTCGGAACTTTCTCGGTGGAACTGCCACAGTGTCGCTGGAACTGCATCCTCCGCAGAAGTCTTTCTCCAAGCCATGGACACGGCATTAACCTAGTGTGAGAACCCATACATTGATTAGAATGGTTTCGCTTGAAGGTTTTTTTTCCACGGTGAATCTTCCTTTATTTCTAGGCTTCTGGTCCGCGAAGTCTAAGGCACTTTCTGCATGCCTGTCGCGATAGATATTAGAATGCTCTCCACGGGAACAAACTTCCTCTGAGGGGAAAGTGGCATTCCCCTGACACTGCTTCACAGACAGAGGGAGAGGGCATGTTTCGTTTGTTCGACACATGCAAGCCTGAATGCTTCACACTTGAGAACCTTGAGGTTATCCAAAAGGGCCCTGCTCCACAGACTCTATTCTGGGCCTAAGGACCTTGCCCCTTCCCTAGAATTCCACACATGTCCTGGACTTCAGCTTTCTCTCCTGATAACACGATATGCAAGGAACGTCGCCTTCTCAGAAGGAAGTATATCGCCCATACGAATGCGTGCTTATCTCTGTGTGAGAAAGCGTCTCGTCGAGGGGAACTTGGGTTTCCTGGCAGCTGCTTACTCCACATCCTGGGGAGTCCAATACGGGGATTTTGCCCTTTGCCTACCCTTCAAGGCCGATACTGGAATTGGCTGAGAACTCTTGAGAAATTATGTTAACTCGACGTGCCATTTGCCACGGGCTCCTATCTCCGATGGAAGGAGAGGGCCCGCTCCAGGTGCTTGTACACGACATGCTACAGGACTCTACACGGGAAGATTTCGACTGTTCGCTCCACATTGTATGACACACAGACGCCTTTCTGGGCATCAGGTCAAGGCCCCTGGCCTCTACGTCCGCACATCGACGTGAAATGGGTTCCGTCTTCGGATATCCAGGTGGCAGGGATGGTTTCCAGTCTCCGCAGCCTTGTTTCTCAGAGATCCCATTAGGGCAGACTCCTCCACATCACACAAGGACCTAGAGAAAACATCTAACTTCTGTAAGCAAGACGTTCCTGCAACATTGTTCTCGACAGAGTGTTTTCACTGAGGGATGGACACGGCACCCGCCTGATGCCTCCACACATACATTGTAGAAGGCTTCTCGCAGGACAAAGGGTGGTCCTCCGAAAGGGGCATTCTCCACCCACTTGTTTCTAAAGGCCACTACGACCCGCCATCTCTGCCCTTGGAAACTTCTCTTAGAGATCGCTTTTTCCTTCTGGAAACCAGAGGTTCTTGGATACTAGGGTTGACTGCCGTCCTGCTGCTCAGAGGGAAGAAGGTGCCGTTACAGTGATGCTTCCACGCTTTTCGCCTAAGGAAGCTTCTTGATCGGAAACGCCCATTGGGGCCGAAGTCACCTTCTCCACAGAATTGTTTCTCCCGGCCAAGGACACGGCAGCTCCTGAATGCTACCACACATCCCCGTACCTCTAGAGAAACATGCCACAAAATGTTTCGCTGGGATATGCTTCCTCTGAGGGAAGCTTTGCATTCCCCAGAGATTTGTCCAGGGAGCCAAAGAGAGTCCGTGTTTTGGGAGCTGCAGAATATGCAGGCTGGACCGCCACTTGCTGGACAACCTGGCGGTATTCCGAACGGTGCCTGCTTCACAGACTTGTCTCCCAGGGTAAGGACTTTGCCCACTCCCACACCTATATGGTAGGACGGTGCTCCTTTGAAAACCCACGCCGGGGGAGCAGAGGCACTCCCAAATGAATTCTATCCAAGGCAAGGATAAGGCCTTTCCAGATGCTAAAACGTATCTGTGCGTTGCAGGGAATTTGGTGGGAAGTGTCGTTCCTTCACTGAAACTGTCTTTCTTCACGGAGAGTTTTCTTCAGCGAGGTATATGTGGCCCTCTCCGCTGGCCTCCAGACCAACACCCTAGAGAGCTCCCCACCGGGACAATCTTCCTCGGAGTGAAAAATGCCATTCCCTAGACACTATTCCCAGAGGGAAGGGTCATGCATGTTTCGGTCGCTTAATCCCGCCAATGCTAGAAGGCTCCTCTCTTGAGAATCTGGCGGTTTCTTCAATGATGCCTGTTCCACACTCTTCTCTCAAAGCGTCCAGACATCGCCCCTGTACACTAGGCTCCAGCGCATATATTGGAATGATTCGATTTCTCTCTTGTGGAAACAAGATGGTAGTGGAATTCGCATTCCACCCAACTTGCCTCCCAGAAGCAAGGGTAGGCTATGTACAGAGACTTCTGGACATATGTATTAGAAAGCATCTCCTCTGAAGGGACTTGTGTTTCCTGGGACCTGTGCTTCCCCAGAATTGTTACTGGAACACCGGGGACATTCTACCTGGCCTATCCTTCCGCACCGCTCCTGGAAGTCGTTTGGAAATCGGCAAACCATATGTTATCGCCAAGTGGCCTTCTCCACAGGCTTGTCTAACAGACGCAAGGAGATGGAACTCTCCCGATGCTTGCACACACCCATGCTAGAACACATCTCCAGCAGGACAGCTGCGTTGTGCTGAACGTTCTCTTCCCCATAGACTTGTTTCTAAGGATAGGGTCCTAGGCCCTCGCCTATGCTTCCGCACACAGAATTCAAGATGGATCTATCTTCCGGCATCCAGATGGCCGTGTCGATGACCATTCCCACGTCTTGTTTTCCAGGGATCCGTGTAGGGATATTTCCTCCTGATCAAACACCTGCCTGGGAAATCTTTGTATCTTCAGGAAGCAAGAGGTGACTTGAACGCTGTATTCCAAAGAGCGTGTTTTCACTGAGGGAAGGTTAGGCACCTTTCGGATGCGATCAGGCACAGGGGAGACCAGGATTCTCAATAGAGATGCTTGGGGTGCTCTGAAATTTGCCCTCTCCACAGTCTTGTTTTTCATCGTAAGGAAAAGCCCCCTTTCCTATACTTCCTCACAACTCCGAGAAAAGGCTTTTCTCTTGGGAAAACAAGATGTGAGTGGACCCCGGAATCCTCCAACTTCCGGTATCTCCCAGGAAAGTAGATGGCCCTGTCGTGATCGTTGCACACACGGAGGCTTGGATTTTTATGATGTGAAAAACTACCATGTTCCCGAAATGGCCTCCTCCCCACCGTTCCTTCGGCCAACAGAGGATACGGCATTTCCTCATGTTACAACACACGGATCTGTTCCGAGGCGTTTGTGTGGAAGTGTCGTGTTCTTCACTGCAACTTGCTTTCTTCGCAGGCTTCATTATCTGAGCGAAGAGCATGGCACTTGGCCGTGCCTCTTGGCAAACGTGCTCCAAAGATTCTCGCAGGAGAGAACTTCCACTTAGAGGAGAGTCGCACCGCCCAGAGACTCGTTTCACGGAGGGAAGGATGGGGCATGTTTAGGAGGCCTCAACCCATGCGTGCTAGAATGCTTGTCGTTGGAGAGACTTCCGTTTCTCTGAAGGGTGCATGTCCCCAGCCCCATTTTTCAGCTTGAGGCTGTGGCCCCTCTCTTGGGCTTCCCCGCTTTTGGATTGGACATCGCAATTCTCTTCTGGAGAAAAGGTGTTAGTGGAAAGTGTCCTTGCCCTCCGTCTATTTTCGCAGAGTTGAGTTTGAGGAATTATCCTGCTACTTCTCATCAGTATAGGCTATGATGCTTCTGGCTTGAGGGAACGAAATGTGCACGAATGTGGCCGTCTCCATGGACTGCTTTCACCCTGACAGGGACACGCCCCTTAGTCTCGCCTTCCACCTCCATGCCCACAGTTTGGATCACCAGAAGGTTGATGCTCCCGGGCAGTGACCTTCTCCACAGGCTTGATTCTCAGTGGCAGGGATATGGAACCCCGCTGAAGCTTGCCCACCCCGGGGATAGAAAGATTCCTTTGGGGAGAAACTTGTTGTGGCTCGGAAGTTGTTCCCTCCACGGACTTGGATCTCCCAGACAGGGACTGGCACCTTGCCTGTCTCTCCATACCTACACTAGAAATCGCTTTCTCTTCAGGAAACCAGATGTTCCAGGAAAGTGCGGTCATCCACAGTCATGTTGGACGATGGGCGAAGATGGCCTTCTCCTGACACGGTAACACATACTTCCTAGAGACTTCCCCCTTGGAAGAACCACGTTGGTTGCCGAGAGTGGCTATCTCCACAGAACTCTTTATCCGTGGGCCCGATACTGCCCTTTCGTGAGACTTCCACACAGAGAGCCTAGCAGTGTATAGGACTGAAGGATCCTCGGTGTCGCTGAGACGTGCCTGAGGCAGAGATTTCGTCCACGCTGGGAATGATAGGGCTGCATCCTGACGCTTCAACCCTTACCGGCCAGCAGGCTTCTCACGGGAGCACATTTGTTGTTTGCTCTAAGTTACAATGTCCACGCATGTGTCTCTCGCATCCGAATCCAGGCCACTGCCTGCCCTTCCACACACACTTACGAACGTGTTTCTACCCTCAGATATCCAGCTGGCAGTTCAGTGTTCCATGGTCCACACTCTCTGGTTTATGCATTTCTATTTGGGCAGTGTCTTCCAGACTACACTCGGACATGGAAAAGGCTTGTGTCTTCGGCAAGCAAGAGTTTCTTTCAGCGGACTCCTCTAAGCAGACCTTTACCACCGGCGGAACTAGAGGGCACCTTCCTGATGCTGCCCCACATACGTGCCTGTAGGCTTCATGCCGGAGACAAATATGGGGCTCAAAAATTGCAGTCTCGGCCATCTGCATTCTATGCCTAAGGACAAACCACCTGTCCTATATTTCTAAACCTATAGGAGAAATCGCGTTTCTCTTCTGGCATCCAGATGTTAGCAAGCAGCGGTATTCTTCACCCTCTTTATCCTCAAAGGGAAGACTGGGGCACTCTCAGGATGCCTCCACACATAGAGGCTCGGAACCTTCTCGGTGGAACTGCCACAGTGTCGCTGGAACTGCATCCTCCGCAGAAGTCTTTCTCCAAGCCATGGACACGGCATTAACCTAGTGTGAGAACACATACATTGATTAGAATGGTTTCGCTTGAAGGTTTTTTTTCCACGGTGAATCTTCCTTTATTTCTAGGCTTCTGGTCCGCGAAGTCTAAGGCACTTTCCGCATGCCTCTCGCGATAGATATTAGAATGCTCTCCACGGGAACAAACTTCCTCTGAGGGGAAAGTGGCATTCCCCTGAGACTGCTTCACAGACAGAGGGAGAGGGCGTGTTTCGTTTGTTCGACACATGCAAGCCAGAATGCTTCACACTTGAGAACCTTGAGGTTATCCAAAAGGGCCCTGCTCCACAGACTCTATTCTGGGCCTAAGGACCTTGCCCCTTCCCTAGAATTCCACACATGTCCTGGACTTCAGCTTTCTCTCCTGATAACACGATATGCAAGGAACGTCGCCTTCTCAGAAGGAAGTATATCGCCCATACGAATGCGTGCTTATCTCTGTGTGAGAAAGCGTCTCGTCGAGGGGAACTTGGGTTTCCTGGCAGCTGCTTACTCCACATCCTGGGGAGTCCAATACGGGGATTTTGCCCTTTGCCTACCCTTCAAGGCCGATACTGGAATTGGCTGAGAACTCTTGAGAAATTATGTTAACTCGACGTGCCATTTGCCACGGGCTCCTATCTCCGATGGAAGGAGAGGGCCCGCTCCAGGTGCTTGTACACTACATGCTACAGGACTCTACACGGGAAGATTTCGACTGTTCGCTCCACGTTGTATGACACACAGACGCCTTTCTGGGCATCAGGTCAAGGCCCCTGGCCTCTACGTCCGCACATCGACGTGAAATGGGTTCCGTCTTCGGATATCCAGGTGGCAGGGATGGTTTCCAGTCTCCGCAGCCTTGTTTCTCAGAGATCCCATTAGGGCAGACTCCTCCACATCACACAAGGACCTAGAGAAAACATCTAACTTCTGTAAGCAGGACGTTCCTGCAACATTGTTCTCGACAGAGGGTTTTCACTGAGGGATGGACACGGCACCCGCCTGATGCCTCCACACATACATTGTAGAAGGCTTCTCGCAGGGCAAAGGGTGGTCCTCCGAAAGGGGCATTCTCCACCCACTTGTTTCTAAAGGCCACTACGACCCGCCATCTCTGCCCTTGGAAACGTCTCTTAGAGATCGCTTTTTCCTTCTGGAAACCAGAGGTTCTTGGATACTAGGGTTGACTGCCGTCCTGCTGCTCAGAGGGAAGAAGGTGCCGTTACAGTGATGCTTCCACGCTTTTCGCCTAAGGAAGCTTCTTGATCGGAAACGCCCATTGGGGCCGAAGTCACCTTCTCCACGGAATTGTTTCTCCCGGCCAAGGACACGGCAGCTCCTGAATGCTACCACACATCCCCGTACCTCTAGAGAAACATGCCACAAAATGTTTCGCTGGGATATGCTTCCTCTGAGGGAAGCTTTGCATTCCCCAGAGATTTGTCCAGGGAGCCAAAGAGAGTCCGTGTTTTGGGAGCTGCAGAATATGCAGGCTGGACCGCCACTTGCTGGACAACCTGGCGGTATTCCGAACGGTGCCTGCTTCCCAGACTTGTCTCCCAGGGTAAGGACTTTGCCCACTCCCACACCGATAAGGTAGGACGGTGCTCCTTTGAAAACCCACGCCGGGGCAGCAGAGGCACTCCCAAATGAATTCTATCCAAGGCAAGGATAAGGCCTCTCCAGATGCTAAAACGTATCTGTGCGTTGCAGGGAATTTGGTGGGAAGTGTCGTTCCTTCACTGAAACTGTCTTTCTTCACGGAGAGTTTTCTTCAGCGAGGTATATGTGGCCCTCTCCGCTGGCCTCCAGACCAACACCCTAGAGAGCTCCCCACCGGGACAATCTTCCTCGGAGTGAAAAATGCCATTCCCTAGACACTATTCCCAGAGGGAAGGGTCATGCATGTTTCGGTCGCTTAATCCCGCCAATGCTAGAAGGCTCCTCTCTTGAGAATCTGGCGGTTTCTTCAATGATGCCTGTTCCACACTCTTCTCTCAAAGCGTCCAGACATCGGCCCTGTACACTAGGCTCCAGCGCATATATTGGAATGATTCGATTTCTCTCTTGTGGAAACAAGATGGTAGTGGAATTCGCATTCCACCCAACTTGCCTCCCAGAAGCAAGGGTAGGCTATGTACAGAGACTTCTGGACATTTGTATTAGAAAGCATCTCCTCTGAAGGAACTTGTGTTTCCTGGGACCTGTGCTTCCCCAGAATTGTTACTGGAACACCGGGGACATTCTACCTGGCCTATCCTTCCGCACCGCTCCTGGAAGTCGTTTGGAAATCGGCAAACCATATGTTATCGCCAAGTGGCCTTCTCCACAGGCTTGTCTAACAGACGCAAGGAGATGGAACTCTCCCGATGCTTGAACACACCCATGCTAGAACACATCTGCGGCAGGACACCTGCGTTGTGCTGAACGTTCTCTTCCCCATAGACTTGTTTCTAAGGATAGGGTCCTAGGCCCTCGCCTATGCTTCCGCACACAGAATTCAAGATGGATCTATCTTCCGGCATCCAGATGGCCGTGTCGATGACCATTCCCACGTCTTGTTTTCCAGGGATCCGTGTAGGGATATTTCCTCCTGATCAAACACCTGCCTGGGAAACCTTTGTATCTTCAGGAAGCAAGAGGTGACTTGAACGCTGTATTCCAAAGAGCGTTTTTCACTGAGGGAAGATTAGGCACCTTTCGGATGCGATCAGGCACAGGGGAGACCAGGATTCTCAATAGAGATGCTTGGGGTGCTCTGAAATTTGCCCTCTCCACAGTCTTGTTTTTCATCGTAAGGAAAAGCGCCCTTTCCTATACTTCCTCACAACTCCGAGAAAAGGCTTTCCTCTTGGGAAAACAAGATGTGAGGGACCCCGGAATCCTCCATCTTCTGGTATCTCCCAGGAAAGTAGATGGCCCTGTCGTGATCGTTGCACACAAGGAGGCTAGGATTTTTATGATGTGAAAAACTACCATGTTCCCGAAATGGCCTCCTCCCCACCGTTCCTTCGGCCAACAGAGGATACGGCATTTCCTCATGTTAAAACACACGGATCTGTTCCCAGGCCTTGTGTGGAAGTGGCGTGTTCTTCACTGCAACTTGCTTTCTTCGCAGGCTTCATTACCTGAGCGAAGAGCATGGCACTTGGCCGTGCCTCTTGGCAAACGTGCTCCAAAGATTCTCGCAGGAGAGAACTTCCACTTAGAGGAGAGTCGTACCGCCCAGAGACTCGTTTCACGGAGGGAAGGATGGGGCATGTTTAGGAGGCCTCAACCCATGCGTGCTAGAAAGCTTGTCGTTGGAGAGACTTCCGTATCTCTGAAGGGTGCATGTCCCCAGTCCCATTTTTCAGCTTGAGGCTGTGGCCCCTCTCTTGGGCTTCCCCGCTTTTGGATTGGACATCGCAATTCTCTTCTGGAGACAAGGTGTTAGTGGAAAGTGGCATTGCCCTCCGTCTATTTTCGCACAGTTGAGTTTGAGGAATTATCCTGCTACTTCTCATCAGTATAGGCTATGATGCTTCTGGCTTGAGGTAACGAGTTGTGCACGAATGTGGCCGTCTCCATGGACTGCTTTCTCCCTGACAGGGACACGCCCCTTAGTCTCGCCTTCCACCTCCGTGCCCACAGTTTGGATCACCAGAAAGTAGATGCTCCCGGGCAGTGACCTTCTCCACAGGCTTGATTCTCAGTGCCAGGGATATGGAACCCCGCTGAAGCTTGCCCACCCCGGGGATAGAAAGATTCCTTTGGGGAGAAACTTGTTGTGGCTCGGAAGTTGTTCCCTCCACGGACTTGGATCTCCCAGACAGGGACTGGCACCTTGCCTGTCTCTCCATACCTACAGTAGAAATCGCTTTCTCTTCAGGAAACCAGATGTTCCAGGAACGTGCTGTCATCCACAGTCATGTTTGGACGATGGGCGAAGATGGCCTTCTCCTGACACGGTAACACATAATTCCTAGAGACTTCCCCCTTGGAAGAACCACGTTGGTTGCCGAGAGTGGCTATCTCCACAGAACTCTTTATTCCGAGGTCCCGATACTGCCCTTTCGTGAGACTTCCACACAGAGAGCCTAGCAGTGTATAGGACTGAAGGATCCTCGGTGTCGCTGAGACGTGCCTGAGGCAGAGATTTCGTCCACGGTGGGAATGATAGGGCTGCATCCTGACGATTCAATACTTACCGGTCAGCAGGCTTCTCACGGGAGCACATTTGTTGTTTGCTCTAAGTTACAACGTCCACGCATGTGTCTCTCGCATCCGAATCCAGGCCACTGCCTGCCCTTCCACACACACTTACGAACGTGTTTCTACCCTCAGATATCCAGCTGGCAGTTCAGGGTTCCATGGTCCACACTCTCTGGTTTATGAATTTCTATTTGGGCAGTGTCTTCCAGACTACACTCGGACATGGAAAAGGCTTGTGTCTTCGGCAAGCAAGAGTTTCTTTCAACGGACTCCTCTAAGCAGACCTTTACCATCGGCGGAACTAGAGGGCACCTTCCTGATGCTGCCCCACATACGTGCCTGTAGGCTTCATGCCGGAGACAAATATGGGGCTCAAAAATTGCAGTCTCGGCCATCTGCATTCTATGCCTAAGGACAAACCACCTGTCCTATATTTCTAAACCTATAGGAGAAATCGCGTTTCTCTTCTGGCATCCAGATGTTAGCAAGCAGCGGTATTCTTCACCCTCTTTTTCCTCAAAGGGAAGACTGGGGCACTCTCAGGATACCTCCACACATAGAGGCTCGGAACCTTCTCGGTGGAACTGCCACAGTGTCGCTGGAACTGCATCCTCCGCAGAAGTCTTTCTCCAAGCCATGGACACGGCATTAACCTAGTGTGAGAACACATACATTGATTACAATGGTTTCGCTTGAAGGTTTTTTTTCCACGGTGAATCTTCCTTTATTTCTAGGCTTCTGGTCCGCGAAGTCTAAGGCACTTTCCGCATGCCTCTCGCGATAGATATTAGAATGCTCTCCACGGGAACAAACTTCCTCTGAGGGGAAAGTGGCATTCCCCTGAGACTGCTTCACAGACAGAGGGAGAGGGCGTGTTTCGTTTGTTCGACACATGCAAGCCAGAATGCTTCACACTTGAGAACCTTGAGGTTATCCAAAAGGGCCCTGCTCCACAGACTCTATTCTGGGCCTAAGGACCTTGCCCCTTCCCTAGAATTCCACACATGTCCTGGACTTCAGCTTTCTCTCCTGATAACACGATATGCAAGGAACGTCGCCTTCTCAGAAGGAAGTATATCGCCGATACGAATGCGTGCTTATCCCTGTGTGAGAAAGCGTCTCGTTGAGGGGAACTTGGGTTTCCTGGCAGCTGCTTACTCCACATCCTGGGGAGTCCAATACGGGGATTTTGCCCTCTGCCTGTCCTTCAAGGCCGATACTGGAATTGGCTGAGAACTCTTGAGAAATTATGTTAACTCGACGTGCCATTTGCCACGGGCTCCTATCTCCGATGGAAGGAGAGGGCCCGCTCCAGGTGCTTGTACCCTACATGCTACAGGACTCTACACGGGAAGATTTCGACTGTTCGCTCCACGTTGTATGACACACAGACGCCTTTCTGGGCATCAGGTCAAGGCCCCTGGCCTCTACGTCCGCACATCGACGTGAAATGGGTTCCGTCTTCGGATATCCAGGTGGCAGGGATGGTTTCCAGTCTCCGCAGCCTTGTTTCTCAGAGATCCCATTAGGGCAGACTCCTCCACATCACACAAGGACCTAGAGAAAACATCTAACTTCTGTAAGCAAGACGTTCCTGCAACATTGTTCTCGACAGAGGGTTTTCACTGAGGGATGGACACGGCACCCGCCTGATGCCTCCACACATACATTGTAGAAGGCTTCTCGCAGGACAAAGGGTGGTCCTCCGAAAGGGGCATTCTCCACCCACTTGTCTCTAAAGGCCACTACGACCCGCCATCTCTGCCCTTGGAAACGTCTCTTAGAGATCGCTTTTTCCTTCTGGAAACCAGAGGTTCTTGGATACTAGGGTTGACTGCCGTCCTGCTGCTCAGAGGGAAGAAGGTGCCGTTACAGTGATGCTTCCACGCTTTTCGCCTAAGGAAGCTTCTTGATCGGAAACGCCCATTGGGGCCGAAGTCACCTTCTCCACGGAATTGTTTCTCCCGGCCAAGGACACGGCAGCTCCTGAATGCTACCACACATCCCCGTACCTCTAGAGAAACATGCCACAAAATGTTTCGCTGGGATATGCTTCCTCTGAGGGAAGCTTTGCATTCCCCAGAGATTTGTCCAGGGAGCCAAAGAGAGTCCGTGTTTTGGGAGCTGCAGAATATGCAGGCTGGACCGCCACTTGCTGGACAACCTGGCGGTATTCCGAACGGTGCCTGCTTCCCAGACTTGTCTCCCAGGGTAAGGACTTTGCCCACTCCCACACCTATAAGGTAGGACGGTGCTCCTTTGAAAACCCACGCCGGGGCAGCAGAGGCACTCCCAAATGAATTCTATCCAAGGCAAGGATAAGGCCTTTCCAGATGCTAAAACGTATCTGTGCGTTGCACGGAATTTGGTGGGAAGTGTCGTTCCTTCACTGAAACTGTCTTTCTTCACGGAGAGTTTTCTTCAGCGAGGTATATGTGGCCCTCTCCGCTGGCCTCCAGACCAACACCCTAGAGAGCTCCCCACCGGGACAATCTTCCTCGGAGTGAAAAATGCCATTCCCTAGACACTATTCCCAGAGGGAAGGGTCATGCATGTTTCGGTCGCTTAATCCCGCCAATGCTAGAAGGCTCCTCTCTTGAGAATCTGGCGGTTTCTTCAATGATGCCTGTTCCACACTCTTCTCTCAAAGCGTCCAGACATCGCCCCTGTACACTAGGCTCCAGCGCATATATTGGAATGATTCGATTTCTCTCTTGTGGAAACAAGATGGTAGTGGAATTCGCATTCCACCCAACTTGCCTCCCAGAAGCAAGGGTAGGCTATGTACAGAGACTTCTGGACATATGTATTAGAAAGCATCTCCTCTGAAGGAACTTGTGTTTCCTGGGACCTGTGCTTCCCCAGAATTGTTACTGGAACACCGGGGGCATTCCACCTGGCCTATCCTTCCGCACCGCTCCTGGAAGTCGTTTGGAAATCGGCAAACCATATGTTATCGCCAAGTGGCCTTCTCCACAGGCTTGTCTAACAGACGCAAGGAGATGGAACTCTCCCGATGCTTGCACACACCCATGCTAGAACACATCTCCGGCAGGACAGCTGCGTTGTGCTGAACGTTCTCTTCCCCATAGACTTGTTTCTAAGGATAGGGTCCTAGGCCCTCGCCTATGCTTCCGCACACAGAATTCAAGATGGATCTATCTTCCGGCATCCAGATGGCTGTGCCGATGACCATTGCCACGTCTTCTTTTCCAAAGTTCCGTGTAGGGATATTTCCTCCTGATCAAACACCTGCCTGGGAAATCTTTGTATCTTCAGGAAGCAAGAGGTGACTTGAACGCTGTATTCCAAAGAGCGTGTTTTCACTGAGGGAAGATTAGGCACCTTTCGGATGCGATCAGGCACAGGGGAGACCAGGATTCTCAATAGAGATGCTTGGGGTGCTCTGAAATTTGCCCTCTCCACAGTCTTGTTTTTCATCGTAAGGAAAAGCCCCCTTTCCTATACTTCCTCACAACTCCGAGAAAAGGCTTTTCTCTTGGGAAAACAAGATGTGAGTGGACCCCGGAATCCTCCATCTTCTGGTATCTCCCAGGAAAGTAGATGGCCCTGTCGTGATCGTTGCACACACGGAGGCTTGGATTTTTATGATGTGAAAAACTACCATGTTCCCGAAATGGCCTCCTCCCCACCGTTCCTTCGGCCAACAGAGGATACGGCATTTCCTCATGTGAAAACACACGGATCTGTTCCCAGGCCTTGTGTGGAAGTGTCGTGTTCTTCACTGCAACTTGCTTTCTTCGCAGGCTTCATTACCTGAGCGAAGAGCATGGCACTTGGCCGTGCCTCTTGGCAAACGTGCTCCAAAGATTCTCGCAGGAGAGAACTTCCACTTAGAGGAGAGTCGTACCGCCCAGAGACTCGTTTCACGGAGGGAAGGATGGGGCATGTTTAGGAGGCCTCAACCCATGCGTGCTAGAATGCTTGTCGTTGGAGAGACTTCCGTTTCTCTGAAGGGTGCATGTCCCCAGTCCCATTTTTCAGCTTGAGGCTGTGGCCCCTCTCTTGGGCTTCCCCGCTTTTGGATTGGACATCGCAATTCTCTTCTGGAGACAAGGTGTTAGTGGAAAGTGGCATTGCCCTCCGTCTATTTTCGCACAGTTGAGTTTGAGGAATTATCCTGCTAATTCTCATCACTATAGGCTATGATGCTTCTGGCTTGAGGGAACGAGTTGTGCACGAATGTGGCCGTCTCCATGGACTGCTTTCTCCCTGACAGGGACACGCCCCTTAGTCTCGCCTTCCACCTCCGTGCCCACAGTTTGGATCACCAGAAAGTAGATGCTCCCGGGCAGTGACCTTCTCCACAGGCTTGATTCTCCGTGGCAGGGATATGGAACCCCGCTGAAGCTTGCCCACCCCGGGGATAGAAAGATTCCTTTGGGGAGAAACTTGTTGTGGCTCGGAAGTTGTTCCCTCCACGGACTTGGATCTCCCAGACAGGGACTGGCACCTTGCCTGTCTCTCCATACCTACACTAGAAATCGCTTTCTCTTCAGGAAACCAGATGTTCCAGGAACGTGCCGTCATCCACAGTCATGTTTGGACGATGGGCGAAGATGGCCTTCTCCTGACACGGTAACACATACTTCCTAGAGACTTCCCCCTTGGAAGAACCACGTTGGTTGCCGAGAGTGGCTATCTCCACAGAACTCTTTATCCGTGGGCCCGATACTGCCCTTTCGTGAGACTTCCACACAGAGAGCCTAGCAGTGTATAGGACTGAAGGATCCTCGGTGTCGCTGAGACGTGCCTGAGGCAGAGATTTCGTCCACGCTGGGAATGATAGGGCTGCATCCTGACGCTTCAACACTTACCGGCCAGCAGGCTTCTCACGGGAGCACATTTGTTGTTTGCTCTAAGTTACAATGTCCACGCATGTGTCTCTCGCATCCGAATCCAAGCCACTGCCTGCCCTTCCACACACACTTACGAACGTGTTTCTACCCTCAGATATCCAGCTGGCAGTTCAGTGTTCCATGGTCCACACTCTCTGGTTTATGAAATTCTATTTGGGCAGTATCTTCCAGACTACACTCGGACATGGAAAAGGCTTGTGTCTTCGGCAAGCAAGAGTTTCTTTCAACGGACTCCTCTAAGCAGACCTTTACCATCGGCGGAACGAGAGGCCACCTTCCTGATGCTGCCCCACATACGTGCCTGTAGGCTTCATGCCGGAGACAAATATGGGGCTCAAAAATTGCAGTCTCGGCCATCTGCATTCTATGCCTAAGGACAAACCACCTGTCCTATATTTCTAAACCTATAGGAGAAATCGCGTTTCCCTTCTGGCATCCAGATGTTAGCAAGCAGCGGTATTCTTCACCCTCTTTTTCCTCAAAGGGAAGACTGGGGCACTCTCAGGATGCCTCCACACATAGAGGCTCGGAACCTTCTAGGTGGAACTGCCACAGTGTCGCTGGAACTGCATCCTCCGCAGAAGTCTTTCTCCAAGCCATGGACACGGCATTAACCTAGTGTTAGAACACATACATTGATTAGAATGGTTTCGCTTGAAGGTTTTTTTTCCACGGTGAATCTTCCTTTATTTCTAGGCTTCTGGTCCGCGAAGTCTAAGGCACTTTCCGCATGCCTCTCGCGATAGATATTAAAATGCTCTCCACGGGAACAAACTTCCTCTGAGGGGAAAGTGGCATTCCCCTGACACTGCTTCACAGACAGAGGGAGAGGGAGTGTTTCGTTTGTTCGACACATGCAAGCCAGAATGCTTCACACTTGAGAACCTTGAGGTTATCCAAAAGGGCCCTGCTCCACAGACTCTATTCTGGGCCTAAGGACCTTGCCCCTTCCCTAGAATTCCACACATGTCCTGGACTTCAGCTTTCTCTCCTGATAACACGATATGCAAGGAACGTCGCCTTCTCAGAAGGAAGTATATCGCCCATACGAATGCGTGCTTATCTCTGTGTGAGAAAGCGTCTCGTCGAGGGGAACTTGGGTTTCCTGGCAGCTGCTTACTCCACATCCTGGGGAGTCCAATACGGGGATTTTGCCCTTTGCCTACCCTTCAAGGCCGATACTGGAATTGGCTGAGAACTCTTGAGAAATTATGTTAACTCGACGTGCCATTTGCCACGGGCTCCTATCTCCGATGGAAGGAGAGGGCCCGCTCCAGGTGCTTGTACACTACATGCTACAGGACTCTACACGGGAAGAATTCGACTGTTCGCTCCACGTTGTATGACACACGGACGCCTTTCTGGGCATCAGGTCAAGGCCCCTGGCCTCTACGTCCGCACATCGACGTGAAATGGGTTCCGTCTTCGGATATCCAGGTGGCAGGGATGGTTTCCAGTCTCCGCAGCCTTGTTTCTCAGAGATCCCATTAGGGCAGACTCCTCCACATCACACAAGGACCTAGAGAAAACATCTAACTTCTGTAAGCAAGACGTTCCTGCAACATTGTTCTCGACAGAGGGTTTTCACTGAGGGATGGACACGGCACCCGCCTGATGCCTCCACACATACATTGTAGAAGGCTTCTCGCAGGGCAAAGGGTGGTCCTCCGAAAGGGGCATTCTCCACCCACTTGTTTCTAAAGGCCACTACGACCCGCCATCTCTGCCCTTGGAAACGTCTCTTAGAGATCGCTTTTTCCTTCTGGAAACCAGAGGTTCTTGGATACTAGGGTTGACTGCCGTCCTGCTGCTCAGAGGGAAGAAGGTGCCGTTACAGTGATGCTTCCACGCTTTTCGCCTAAGGAAGCTTCTTGATCGGAAACGCCCATTGGGGCCGAAGTCACCTTCTCCACGGAATTGTTTCTCCCGGCCAAGGACACGGCAGCTCCTGAATGCTACCACACATCCCCGTACCTCTAGAGAAACATGCCACAAAATGTTTCGCTGGGATATGCTTCCTCTGAGGGAAGCTTTGCATTCCCCAGAGATTTGTCCAGGGAGCCAAAGAGAGTCCGTGTTTTGGGAGCTGCAGAATATGCAGGCTGGACCGCCACTTGCTGGACAACCTGGCGGTATTCCGAACGGTGCCTGCTTCCCAGACTTGTCTCCCAGGGTAAGGACTTTGCCCACTCCCACACCTATAAGTTAGGACGGTGCTCCTTTGAAAACGCACGCACGGGGCAGCAGAGGCACTCCCAAATGAATTCTATCCAAGGCAAGGATAAGGCCTCTCCAGATGCTAAAACGTATCTGTGCGTTGCAGGGAATTTGGTGGGAAGTGTCGTTCCTTCACTGAAACTGTCTTTCTTCACGGAGAGTTTTCTTCAGCGAGGTATATGTGGCCCTCTCCGCTGGCCTCCAGACCAACACCCTAGAGAGCTCCCCACCGGGACAATCTTCCTCGGAGTGAAAAATGCCATTCCCTAGACACTATTCCCAGAGGGAAGGGTCATGCATGTTTCGGTCGCTTAATCCCGCCAATGCTAGAAGGCTCCTCTCTTGAGAATCTGGCGGTTTCTTCAATGATGCCTGTTCCACACTCTTCTCTCAAAGCGTCCAGACATCGGCCCTGTACACTAGGCTCCAGCGCATATATTGGAATGATTCGATTTCTCTCTTGTGGAAACAAGATGGTAGTGGAATTCGCATTCCACCCAACTTGCCTCCCAGAAGCAAGGGTAGGCTATGTACAGAGACTTCTGGACATTTGTATTAGAAAGCATCTCCTCTGAAGGAACTTGTGTTTCCTGGGACCTGTGCTTCCCCAGAATTGTTACTGGAACACCGGGGACATTCTACCTGGCCTATCCTTCCGCACCGCTCCTGGAAGTCGTTTGGAAATCGGCAAACCATATGTTATCGCCAAGTGGCCTTCTCCACAGGCTTGTCTAACAGACGCAAGGAGATGGAACTCTCCCGATGCTTGAACACACCCATGCTAGAACACATCTGCGGCAGGACACCTGCGTTGTGCTGAACGTTCTCTTCCCCATAGACTTGTTTCTAAGGATAGGGTCCTAGGCCCTCGCCTATGCTTCCGCACACAGAATTCAAGATGGATCTATCTTCCGGCATCCAGATGGCCGTGTCGATGACCATTCCCACGTCTTGTTTTCCAGGGATCCGTGTAGGGATATTTCCTCCTGATCAAACACCTGCCTGGGAAACCTTTGTATCTTCAGGAAGCAAGAGGTGACTTGAACGCTGTATTCCAAAGAGCGTGTTTTCACTGAGGGAAGGTTAGGCACCTTTCGGATGCGATCAGGCACAGGGGAGACCAGGATTCTCAATAGAGATGCTTGGGGTGCTCTGAAATTTGCCCTCTCCACAGTCTTGTTTTTCATCGTAAGGAAAAGCCCCCTTTCCTATACTTCCTCACAACTCCGAGAAAAGGCTTTTCTCTTGGGAAAACAAGATGTGAGTGGACCCCGGAATCCTCCATCTTCCGGTATCTCCCAGGAAAGTAGATGGCCCTGTCGTGATCGTTGCACACACGGAGGCTTGGATTTTTATGATGTGAAAAACTACCATGTTCCCGAAATGGCCTCCTCCCCACCGTTCCTTCGGCCAACAGAGGATACGGCATTTCCTCATGTTACAACACACGGATCTGTTCGGAGGCGTTTGTGTGGAAGTGTCGTGTTCTTCACTGCAACTTGCTTTCTTCGCAGGCTTCATTATCTGAGCGAAGAGCATGGCACTTGGCCGTGCCTCTTGGCAAACGTGCTCCAAAGATTCTCGCAGGAGAGAACTTCCACTTAGAGGAGAGTCGCACCGCCCAGAGACTCGTTTCACGGAGGGAAGGATGGGGCATGTTTAGGAGGCCTCAACCCATGCGTGCTAGAATGCTTGTCGTTGGAGAGACTTCCGTTTCTCTGAAGGGTGCATGTCCCCAGCCCCATTTTTCAGCTTGACGCTGTGGCCCCTCTCTTGGGCTTCCCCGCTTTTGGATTGGACATCGCAATTCTCTTCTGGAGACAAGGTGTTAGTGGAAAGTGTCCTTGCCCTCCGTCTATTTTCGCAGAGTTGAGTTTGAGGAATTATCCTGCTACTTCTCATCAGTATAGGCTATGATGCTTCTGGCTTGAGGTAACGAGTTGTGCACGAATGTGGCCGTCTCCATGGACTGCTTTCTCCCTGACAGGGACACGCCCCTTAGTCTCGCCTTCCACCTCCGTGCCCACAGTTTGGATCACCAGAAAGTAGATGCTCCCGGGCAGTGACCTTCTCCACAGGCTTGATTCTCAGTGCCAGGGATATGGAACCCCGCTGAAGCTTGCCCACCCCGGGGATAGAAAGATTCCTTTGGGGAGAAACTTGTTGTGGCTCGGAAGTTGTTCCCTCCACGGACTTGGATCTCCCAGACAGGGACTGGCACCTTGCCTGTCTCTCCATACCTACAGTAGAAATCGCTTTCTCTTCAGGAAACCAGATGTTCCAGGAACGTGCTGTCATCCACAGTCATGTTTGGACGATGGGCGAAGATGGCCTTCTCCTGACACGGTAACACATACTTCCTAGAGACTTCCCCCTTGGAAGAACCACGTTGGTTGCCGAGAGTGGCTATCTCCACAGAACTCTTTATTCCGAGGTCCCGATACTGCCCTTTCGTGAGACTTCCACACAGAGAGCCTAGCAGTGTATAGGACTGAAGGATCCTCGGTGTCGCTGAGACGTGCCTGAGGCAGAGATTTCGTCCACGGTGGGAATGATAGGGCTGCATCCTGACGATTCAATACTTACCGGTCAGCAGGCTTCTCACGGGAGCACATTTGTTGTTTGCTCTAAGTTTCAACGTCCACGCATGTGTCTCTCGCATCCGAATCCAGGCCACTGCCTGCCCTTCCACACACACTTACGAACGTGTTTCTACCCTCAGATATCCAGCTGGCAGTTCAGGGTTCCATGGTCCACACTCTCTGGTTTATGAATTTCTATTTGGGCAGTGTCTTCCAGACTACACTCGGACATGGAAAAGGCTTGTGTCTTCGGCAAGCAAGAGTTTCTTTCAACGGACTCCTCTAAGCAGACCTTTACCATCGGCGGAACTAGAGGGCACCTTCCTGATGCTGCCCCACATACGTGCCTGTAGGCTTCATGCCGGAGACAAATATGGGGCTCAAAAATTGCAGTCTCGGCCATCTGCATTCTATGCCTAAGGACAAACCACCTGTCCTATATTTCTAAACCTATAGGAGAAATCGCGTTTCTCTTCTGGCATCCAGATGTTAGCAAGCAGCGGTATTCTTCACCCTCTTTTTCCTCAAAGGGAAGACTGGGGCACTCTCAGGATGCCTCCACACATAGAGGCTCGGAACCTTCTCGGTGGAACTGCCACAGTGTCGCTGGAACTGCATCCTCCGCAGAAGTCTTTCTCCAAGCCATGGACACGGCATTAACCTAGTGTGAGAACACATACATTGATTAGAATGGTTTCGCTTGAAGGTTTTTTTTCCACGGTGAATCTTCCTTTATTTCTAGGCTTCTGGTCCGCGAAGTCTAAGGCACTTTCCGCATGCCTCTCGCGATAGATATTAGAATGCTCTCCACGGGAACAAACTTCCTCTGAGGGGAAAGTGGCATTCCCCTGAGACTGCTTCACAGACAGAGGGAGAGGGCGTGTTTCGTTTGTTCGACACATGCAAGCCAGAATGCTTCACACTTGAGAACCTTGAGGTTATCCAAAAGGGCCCTGCTCCACAGACTCTATTCTGGGCCTAAGGACCTTGCCCCTTCCCTAGAATTCCACACATGTCCTGGACTTCAGCTTTCTCTCCTGATAACACGATATGCAAGGAACGTCGCCTTCTCAGAAGGAAGTATATCGCCGATACGAATGCGTGCTTATCCCTGTGTGAGAAAGCGTCTCGTTGAGGGGAACTTGGGTTTCCTGGCAGCTGCTTACTCCACATCCTGGGGAGTCCAATACGGGGATTTTGCCCTCTGCCTGTCCTTCAAGGCCGATACTGGAATTGGCTGAGAACTCTTGAGAAATTATGTTAACTCGACGTGCCATTTGCCACGGGCTCCTATCTCCGATGGAAGGAGAGGGCCCGCTCCAGGTGCTTGTACCCTACATGCTACAGGACTCTACACGGGAAGATTTCGACTGTTCGCTCCACGTTGTATGACACACAGACGCCTTTCTGGGCATCAGGTCAAGGCCCCTGGCCTCTACGTCCGCACATCGACGTGAAATGGGTTCCGTCTTCGGATATCCAGGTGGCAGGGATGGTTTCCAGTCTCCGCAGCCTTGTTTCTCAGAGATCCCATTAGGGCAGACTCCTCCACATCACACAAGGACCTAGAGAAAACATCTAACTTCTGTAAGCAAGACGTTCCTGCAACATTGTTCTCGACAGAGGGTTTTCACTGAGGGATGGACACGGCACCCGCCTGATGCCTCCACACATACATTGTAGAAGGCTTCTCGCAGGACAAAGGGTGGTCCTCCGAAAGGGGCATTCTCCACCCACTTGTCTCTAAAGGCCACTACGACCCGCCATCTCTGCCCTTGGAAACGTCTCTTAGAGATCGCTTTTTCCTTCTGGAAACCAGAGGTTCTTGGATACTAGGGTTGACTGCCGTCCTGCTGCTCAGAGGGAAGAAGGTGCCGTTACAGTGATGCTTCCACGCTTTTCGCCTAAGGAAGCTTCTTGATCGGAAACGCCCATTGGGGCCGAAGTCACCTTCTCCACGGAATTGTTTCTCCCGGCCAAGGACACGGCAGCTCCTGAATGCTACCACACATCCACGTACCTCTAGAGAAACATGCCACAAAATGTTTCGCTGGGATATGCTTCCTCTGAGGGAAGCTTTGCATTCCCCAGAGATTTGTCCAGGGAGCCAAAGAGAGTCCGTGTTTTGGGAGCTGCAGAATATGCAGGCTGGACCGCCACTTGCTGGACAACCTGGCGGTATTCCGAACGGTGCCTGCTTCCCAGACTTGTCTCCCAGGGTAAGGACTTTGCCCACTCCCACACCTATAAGGTAGGACGGTGCTCCTTTGAAAACCCACGCCGGGGCAGCAGAGGCACTCCCAAATGAATTCTATCCAAGGCAAGGATAAGGCCTTTCCAGATGCTAAAACGTATCTGTGCGTTGCACGGAATTTGGTGGGAAGTGTCGTTCCTTCACTGAAACTGTCTTTCTTCACGGAGAGTTTTCTTCAGCGAGGTATATGTGGCCCTCTCCGCTGGCCTCCAGACCAACACCCTAGAGAGCTCCCCACCGGGACAATCTTCCTCGGAGTGAAAAATGCCATTCCCTAGACACTATTCCCAGAGGGAAGGGTCATGCATGTTTCGGTCGCTTAATCCCGCCAATGCTAGAAGGCTCCTCTCTTGAGAATCTGGCGGTTTCTTCAATGATGCCTGTTCCACACTCTTCTCTCAAAGCGTCCAGACATCGTCCCTGTACACTAGGCTCCAGCGCATATATTGGAATGATTCGATTTCTCTCTTGTGGAAACAAGATGGTAGTGGAATTCGCATTCCACCCAACTTGCCTCCCAGAAGCAAGGGTAGGCTATGTACAGAGACTTCTGGACATATGTATTAGAAAGCATCTCCTCTGAAGGAACTTGTGTTTCCTGGGACCTGTGCTGCCCCAGAATTGTTACTGGAACACCGGGGACATTCTACCTGGCCTATCCTTCCGCACCGCTCTGGAAGTCGTTTGGAAATCGGCAAACCATATGTTATCGCCAAGTGGCCTTCTCCACAGGCTTGTCTAACAGACGCAAGGAGATGGAACTCTCCCGATGCTTGCACACACCCATGCTAGAACACATCTCCGGCAGGACAGCTGCGCTGTGCTGAACGTTCTCTTCCCCATAGACTTGTTTCTAAGGATAGGGTCCTAGGCCCTCGCCTATGCTTCCGCACACAGAATTCAAGATGGATCTATCTTCCGGCATCCAGATGGCTGTGCCGATGACCATTGCCACGTCTTCTTTTCCAAAGTTCCGTGTAGGGATATTTCCTCCTGATCAAACACCTGCCTGGGAAATCTTTGTATCTTCAGGAAGCAAGAGGTGACTTGAACGCTGTATTCCAAAGAGCGTGTTTTCACTGAGGGAAGGTTAGGCACCTTTCGGATGCGATCAGGCACAGGGGAGACCAGGATTCTCAATAGAGATGCTTGGGGTGCTCTGAAATTTGCCCTCTCCACAGTCTTGTTTTTCATCGTAAGGAAAAGCCCCCTTTCCTATACTTCCTCACAACTCCGAGAAAAGGCTTTTCTCTTCGGAAAACAAGATGTGAGTGGACCCCGGAATCCTCCATCTTCTGGTATCTCCCAGGAAAGTAGATGGCCCTGTCGTGATCGTTGCACACACGGAGGCTTGGATTTTTATGATGTGAAAAACTACCATGTTCCCGAAATGGCCTCCTCCCCACCGTTCCTTCGGCCAACAGAGGATACGGCATTTCCTCATGTGAAAACACACGGATCTGTTCCCAGGCCTTGTGTGGAAGTGTCGTGTTCTTCACTGCAACTTGCTTTCTTCGCAGGCTTCATTACCTGAGCGAAGAGCATGGCACTTGGCCGTGCCTCTTGGCAAACGTGCTCCAAAGATTCTCGCAGGAGAGAACTTCCACTTAGAGGAGAGTCGTACCGCCCAGAGACTCGTTTCACGGAGGGAAGGATGGGGCATGTTTAGGAGGCCTCAACCCATGCGTGCTAGAATGCTTGTCGTTGGAGAGACTTCCGTTTCTCTGAAGGGTGCATGTCCCCAGTCCCATTTTTCAGCTTGAGGCTGTGGCCCCTCTCTTGGGCTTCCCCGCTTTTGGATTGGACATCGCAATTCTCTTCTGGAGACAAGGTGTTAGTGGAAAGTGGCATTGCCCTCCGTCTATTTTCGCACAGTTGAGTTTGAGGAATTATCCTGCTAATTCTCATCACTATAGGCTATGATGCTTCTGGCTTGAGGGAACGAGTTGTGCACGAATGTGGCCGTCTCCATGGACTGCTTTCTCCCTGACAGGGACACGCCCCTTAGTCTCGCCTTCCACCTCCGTGCCCACAGTTTGGATCACCAGAAAGTAGATGCTCCCGGGCAGTGACCTTCTCCACAGGCTTGATTCTCCGTGGCAGGGATATGGAACCCCGCTGAAGCTTGCCCACCCCGGGGATAGAAAGATTCCTTTGGGGAGAAACTTGTTGTGGCTCGGAAGTTGTTCCCTCCACGGACTTGGATCTCCCAGACAGGGACTGGCACCTTGCCTGTCTCTCCATACCTACAGTAGAAATCGCTTTCTCTTCAGGAAACCAGATGTTCCAGGAACGTGCTGTCATCCACAGTCATGTTTGGACGATGGGCGAAGATGGCCTTCTCCTGACACGGTAACACATACTTCCTAGAGACTTCCCCCTTGGAAGAACCACGTTGGTTGCCGAGAGTGGCTATCTCCACAGAACTCTTTATTCCGAGGTCCCGATACTGCCCTTTCGTGAGACTTCCACACAGAGAGCCTAGCAGTGTATAGGACTGAAGGATCCTCGGTGTCGCTGAGACGTGCCTGAGGCAGAGATTTCGTCCACGGTGGGAATGATAGGGCTGCATCCTGACGATTCAATACTTACCGGTCAGCAGGCTTCTCACGGGAGCACATTTGTTGTTTGCTCTAAGTTACAACGTCCACGCATGTGTCTCTCGCATCCGAATCCAGGCCACTGCCTGCCCTTCCACACACACTTACGAACGTGTTTCTACCCTCAGATATCCAGCTGGCAGTTCAGGGTTCCATGGTCCACACTCTCTGGTTTATGAATTTCTATTTGGGCAGTGTCTTCCAGACTACACTCGGACATGGAAAAGGCTTGTGTCTTCGGCAAGCAAGAGTTTCTTTCAACGGACTCCTCTAAGCAGACCTTTACCATCGGCGGAACTAGAGGGCACCTTCCTGATGCTGCCCCACATACGTGCCTGTAGGCTTCATGCCGGAGACAAATATGGGGCTCAAAAATTGCAGTCTCGGCCATCTGCATTCTATGCCTAAGGACAAACCACCTGTCCTATATTTCTAAACCTATAGGAGAAATCGCGTTTCTCTTCTGGCATCCAGATGTTAGCAAGCAGCGGTATTCTTCACCCTCTTTTTCCTCAAAGGGAAGACTGGGGCACTCTCAGGATGCCTCCACACATAGAGGCTCGGAACCTTCTCGGTGGAACTGCCACAGTGTCGCTGGAACTGCATCCTCCGCAGAAGTCTTTCTCCAAGCCATGGACACGGCATTAACCTAGTGTGAGAACACATACATTGATTAGAATGGTTTCGCTTGAAGGTTTTTTTTCCACGGTGAATCTTCCTTTATTTCTAGGCTTCTGGTCCGCGAAGTCTAAGGCACTTTCCGCATGCCTCTCGCGATAGATATTAGAATGCTCTCCACGGGAACAAACTTCCTCTGAGGGGAAAGTGGCATTCCCCTGAGACTGCTTCACAGACAGAGGGAGAGGGCGTGTTTCGTTTGTTCGACACATGCAAGCCAGAATGCTTCACACTTGAGAACCTTGAGGTTATCCAAAAGGGCCCTGCTCCACAGACTCTATTCTGGGCCTAAGGACCTTGCCCCTTCCCTAGAATTCCACACATGTCCTGGACTTCAGCTTTCTCTCCTGATAACACGATATGCAAGGAACGTCGCCTTCTCAGAAGGAAGTATATCGCCGATACGAATGCGTGCTTATCCCTGTGTGAGAAAGCGTCTCGTTGAGGGGAACTTGGGTTTCCTGGCAGCTGCTTACTCCACATCCTGGGGAGTCCAATACGGGGATTTTGCCCTCTGCCTGTCCTTCAAGGCCGATACTGGAATTGGCTGAGAACTCTTGAGAAATTATGTTAACTCGACGTGCCATTTGCCACGGGCTCCTATCTCCGATGGAAGGAGAGGGCCCGCTCCAGGTGCTTGTACCCTACATGCTACAGGACTCTACACGGGAAGATTTCGACTGTTCGCTCCACGTTGTATGACACACAGACGCCTTTCTGGGCATCAGGTCAAGGCCCCTGGCCTCTACGTCCGCACATCGACGTGAAATGGGTTCCGTCTTCGGATATCCAGGTGGCAGGGATGGTTTCCAGTCTCCGCAGCCTTGTTTCTCAGAGATCCCATTAGGGCAGACTCCTCCACATCACACAAGGACCTAGAGAAAACATCTAACTTCTGTAAGCAAGACGTTCCTGCAACATTGTTCTCGACAGAGGGTTTTCACTGAGGGATGGACACGGCACCCGCCTGATGCCTCCACACATACATTGTAGAAGGCTTCTCGCAGGACAAAGGGTGGTCCTCCGAAAGGGGCATTCTCCACCCACTTGTCTCTAAAGGCCACTACGACCCGCCATCTCTGCCCTTGGAAACGTCTCTTAGAGATCGCTTTTTCCTTCTGGAAACCAGAGGTTCTTGGATACTAGGGTTGACTGCCGTCCTGCTGCTCAGAGGGAAGAAGGTGCCGTTACAGTGATGCTTCCACGCTTTTCGCCTAAGGAAGCTTCTTGATCGGAAACGCCCATTGGGGCCGAAGTCACCTTCTCCACGGAATTGTTTCTCCCGGCCAAGGACACGGCAGCTCCTGAATGCTACCACACATCCCCGTACCTCTAGAGAAACATGCCACAAAATGTTTCGCTGGGATATGCTTCCTCTGAGGGAAGCTTTGCATTCCCCAGAGATTTGTCCAGGGAGCCAAAGAGAGTCCGTGTTTTGGGAGCTGCAGAATATGCAGGCTGGACCGCCACTTGCTGGACAACCTGGCGGTATTCCGAACGGTGCCTGCTTCCCAGACTTGTCTCCCAGGGTAAGGACTTTGCCCACTCCCACACCTATAAGGTAGGACGGTGCTCCTTTGAAAACCCACGCCGGGGCAGCAGAGGCACTCCCAAATGAATTCTATCCAAGGCAAGGATAAGGCCTTTCCAGATGCTAAAACGTATCTGTGCGTTGCACGGAATTTGGTGGGAAGTGTCGTTCCTTCACTGAAACTGTCTTTCTTCACGGAGAGTTTTCTTCAGCGAGGTATATGTGGCCCTCTCCGCTGGCCTCCAGACCAACACCCTAGAGAGCTCCCCACCGGGACAATCTTCCTCGGAGTGAAAAATGCCATTCCCTAGACACTATTCCCAGAGGGAAGGGTCATGCATGTTTCGGTCGCTTAATCCCGCCAATGCTAGAAGGCTCCTCTCTTGAGAATCTGGCGGTTTCTTCAATGATGCCTGTTCCACACTCTTCTCTCAAAGCGTCCAGACATCGCCCCTGTACACTAGGCTCCAGCGCATATATTGGAATGATTCGATTTCTCTCTTGTGGAAACAAGATGGTAGTGGAATTCGCATTCCACCCAACTTGCCTCCCAGAAGCAAGGGTAGGCTATGTACAGAGACTTCTGGACATATGTATTAGAAAGCATCTCCTCTGAAGGAACTTGTGTTTCCTGGGACCTGTGCTTCCCCAGAATTGTTACTGGAACACCGGGGGCATTCTACCTGGCCTATCCTTCCGCACCGCTCCTGGAAGTCGTTTGGAAATCGGCAAACCATATGTTATCGCCACGTGGCCTTCTCCACAGGCTTGTCTAACAGACGCAAGGAGATGGAACTCTCCCGATGCTTGCACACACCCATGCTAGAACACATCTCCGGCAGGACAGCTGCGTTGTGCTGAACGTTCTCTTCCCCATAGACTTGTTTCTAAGGATAGGGTCCTAGGCCCTCGCCTATGCTTCCGCACACAGAATTCAAGATGGATCTATCTTCCGGCATCCAGATGGCTGTGCCGATGACCATTGCCACGTCTTCTTTTCCAAAGTTCCGTGTAGGGATATTTCCTCCTGATCAAACACCTGCCTGGGAAATCTTTGTATCTTCAGGAAGCAAGAGGTGACTTGAACGCTGTATTCCAAAGAGCGTGTTTTCACTGAGGGAAGATTAGGCACCTTTCGGATGCGATCAGGCACAGGGGAGACCAGGATTCTCAATAGAGATGCTTGGGGTGCTCTGAAATTTGCCCTCTCCACAGTCTTGTTTTTCATCGTAAGGAAAAGCCCCCTTTCCTATACTTCCTCACAACTCCGAGAAAAGGCTTTTCTCTTGGGAAAACAAGATGTGAGTGGACCCCGGAATCCTCCATCTTCTGGTATCTCCCAGGAAAGTAGATGGCCCTGTCGTGATCGTTGCACACACGGAGGCTTGGATTTTTATGATGTGAAAAACTACCATGTTCCCGAAATGGCCTCCTCCCCACCGTTCCTTCGGCCAACAGAGGATACGGCATTTCCTCATGTGAAAACACACGGATCTGTTCCCAGGCCTTGTGTGGAAGTGTCGTGTTCTTCACTGCAACTTGCTTTCTTCGCAGGCTTCATTACCTGAGCGAAGAGCATGGCACTTGGCCGTGCCTCTTGGCAAACGTGCTCCAAAGATTCTCGCAGGAGAGAACTTCCACTTAGAGGAGAGTCGTACCGCCCAGAGACTCGTTTCACGGAGGGAAGGATGGGGCATGTTTAGGAGGCCTCAACCCATGCGTGCTAGAATGCTTGTCGTTGGAGAGACTTCCGTTTCTCTGAAGGGTGCATGTCCCCAGTCCCATTTTTCAGCTTGAGGCTGTGGCCCCTCTCTTGGGCTTCCCCGCTTTTGGATTGGACATCGCAATTCTCTTCTGGAGACAAGGTGTTAGTGGAAAGTGGCATTGCCCTCCGTCTATTTTCGCACAGTTGAGTTTGAGGAATTATCCTGCTACTTCTCATCAGTATAGGCTATGATGCTTCTGGCTTGAGGGAACGAGTTGTGCACGAATGTGGCCGTCTCCATGGACTGCTTTCTCCCTGACAGGGACACGCCCCTTAGTCTCGCCTTCCACCTCCGTGCCCACAGTTTGGATCACCAGAAAGTAGATGCTCCCGGGCAGTGACCTTCTCCACAGGCTTGATTCTCAGTGCCAGGGATATGGAACCCCGCTGAAGCTTGCCCACCCCGGGGATAGAAAGATTCCTTTGGGGAGAAACTTGTTGTGGCTCGGAAGTTGTTCCCTCCACGGACTTGGATCTCCCAGACAGGGACTGGCACCTTGCCTGTCTCTCCATACCTACAGTAGAAATCGCTTTCTCTTCAGGAAACCAGATGTTCCAGGAACGTGCTGTCATCCACAGTCATGTTTGGACGATGGGCGAAGATGGCCTTCTCCTGACACGGTAACACATACTTCCTAGAGACTTCCCCCTTGGAAGAACCACGTTGGTTGCCGAGAGTGGCTATCTCCACAGAACTCTTTATTCCGAGGTCCCGATACTGCCCTTTCGTGAGACTTCCACACAGAGAGCCTAGCAGTGTATAGGACTGAAGGATCCTCGGTGTCGCTGAGACGTGCCTGAGGCAGAGATTTCGTCCACGGTGGGAATGATAGGGCTGCATCCTGACGATTCAATACTTACCGGTCAGCAGGCTTCTCACGGGAGCACATTTGTTGTTTGCTCTAAGTTACAACGTCCACGCATGTGTCTCTCGCATCCGAATCCAGGCCACTGCCTGCCCTTCCACACACACTTACGAACGTGTTTCTACCCTCAGATATCCAGCTGGCAGTTCAGGGTTCCATGGTCCACACTCTCTGGTTTATGAATTTCTATTTGGGCAGTGTCTTCCAGACTACACTCGGACATGGAAAAGGCTTGTGTCTTCGGCAAGCAAGAGTTTCTTTCAACGGACTCCTCTAAGCAGACCTTTACCATCGGCGGAACTAGAGGGCACCTTCCTGATGCTGCCCCACATACGTGCCTGTAGGCTTCATGCCGGAGACAAATATGGGGCTCAAAAATTGCAGTCTCGGCCATCTGCATTCTATGCCTAAGGACAAACCACCTGTCCTATATTTCTAAACCTATAGGAGAAATCGCGTTTCTCTTCTGGCATCCAGATGTTAGCAAGCAGCGGTATTCTTCACCCTCTTTTTCCTCAAAGGGAAGACTGGGGCACTCTCAGGATGCCTCCACACATAGAGGCTCGGAACCTTCTCGGTGGAACTGCCACAGTGTCGCTGGAACTGCATCCTCCGCAGAAGTCTTTCTCCAAGCCATGGACACGGCATTAACCTAGTGTGAGAACACATACATTGATTAGAATGGTTTCGCTTGAAGGTTTTTTTTCCACGGTGAATCTTCCTTTATTTCTAGGCTTCTGGTCCGCGAAGTCTAAGGCACTTTCCGCATGCCTCTCGCGATAGATATTAGAATGCTCTCCACGGGAACAAACTTCCTCTGAGGGGAAAGTGGCATTCCCCTGAGACTGCTTCACAGACAGAGGGAGAGGGCGTGTTTCGTTTGTTCGACACATGCAAGCCAGAATGCTTCACACTTGAGAACCTTGAGGTTATCCAAAAGGGCCCTGCTCCACAGACTCTATTCTGGGCCTAAGGACCTTGCCCCTTCCCTAGAATTCCACACATGTCCTGGACTTCAGCTTTCTCTCCTGATAACACGATATGCAAGGAACGTCGCCTTCTCAGAAGGAAGTATATCGCCCATACGAATGCGTGCTTATCCCTGTGTGAGAAAGCGTCTCGTTGAGGGGAACTTGGGTTTCCTGGCAGCTGCTTACTCCACATCCTGGGGAGTCCAATACGGGGATTTTGCCCTCTGCCTGTCCTTCAAGGCCGATACTGGAATTGGCTGAGAACTCTTGAGAAATTATGTTAACTCGACGTGCCATTTGCCACGGGCTCCTATCTCCGATGGAAGGAGAGGGCCCGCTCCAGGTGCTTGTACCCTACATGCTACAGGACTCTACACGGGAAGATTTCGACTGTTCGCTCCACGTTGTATGACACACAGACGCCTTTCTGGGCATCAGGTCAAGGCCCCTGGCCTCTACGTCCGCACATCGACGTGAAATGGGTTCCGTCTTCGGATATCCAGGTGGCAGGGATGGTTTCCAGTCTCCGCAGCCTTGTTTCTCAGAGATCCCATTAGGGCAGACTCCTCCACATCACACAAGGACCTAGAGAAAACATCTAACTTCTGTAAGCAAGACGTTCCTGCAACATTGTTCTCGACAGAGGGTTTTCACTGAGGGATGGACACGGCACCCGCCTGATGCCTCCACACATACATTGTAGAAGGCTTCTCGCAGGACAAAGGGTGGTCCTCCGAAAGGGGCATTCTCCACCCACTTGTCTCTAAAGGCCACTACGACCCGCCATCTCTGCCCTTGGAAACGTCTCTTAGAGATCGCTTTTTCCTTCTGGAAACCAGAGGTTCTTGGATACTAGGGTTGACTGCCGTCCTGCTGCTCAGAGGGAAGAAGGTGCCGTTACAGTGATGCTTCCACGCTTTTCGCCTAAGGAAGCTTCTTGATCGGAAACGCCCATTGGGGCCGAAGTCACCTTCTCCACGGAATTGTTTCTCCCGGCCAAGGACACGGCAGCTCCTGAATGCTACCACACATCCCCGTACCTCTAGAGAAACATGCCACAAAATGTTTCGCTGGGATATGCTTCCTCTGAGGGAAGCTTTGCATTCCCCAGAGATTTGTCCAGGGAGCCAAAGAGAGTCCGTGTTTTGGGAGCTGCAGAATATGCAGGCTGGACCGCCACTTGCTGGACAACCTGGCGGTATTCCGAACGGTGCCTGCTTCCCAGACTTGTCTCCCAGGGTAAGGACTTTGCCCACTCCCACACCTATAAGGTAGGACGGTGCTCCTTTGAAAACCCACGCCGGGGCAGCAGAGGCACTCCCAAATGAATTCTATCCAAGGCAAGGATAAGGCCTTTCCAGATGCTAAAACGTATCTGTGCGTTGCACGGAATTTGGTGGGAAGTGTCGTTCCTTCACTGAAACTGTCTTTCTTCACGGAGAGTTTTCTTCAGCGAGGTATATGTGGCCCTCTCCGCTGGCCTCCAGACCAACACCCTAGAGAGCTCCCCACCGGGACAATCTTCCTCGGAGTGAAAAATGCCATTCCCTAGACACTATTCCCAGAGGGAAGGGTCATGCATGTTTCGGTCGCTTAATCCCGCCAATGCTAGAAGGCTCCTCTCTTGAGAATCTGGCGGTTTCTTCAATGATGCCTGTTCCACACTCTTCTCTCAAAGCGTCCAGACATCGTCCCTGTACACTAGGCTCCAGCGCATATATTGGAATGATTCGATTTCTCTCTTGTGGAAACAAGATGGTAGTGGAATTCGCATTCCACCCAACTTGCCTCCCAGAAGCAAGGGTAGGCTATGTACAGAGACTTCTGGACATATGTATTAGAAAGCATCTCCTCTGAAGGAACTTGTGTTTCCTGGGACCTGTGCTGCCCCAGAATTGTTACTGGAACACCGGGGACATTCTACCTGGCCTATCCTTCCGCACCGCTCTGGAAGTCGTTTGGAAATCGGCAAACCATATGTTATCGCCAAGTGGCCTTCTCCACAGGCTTGTCTAACAGACGCAAGGAGATGGAACTCTCCCGATGCTTGCACACACCCATGCTAGAACACATCTCCGGCAGGACAGCTGCGTTGTGCTGAACGTTCTCTTCCCCATAGACTTGTTTCTAAGGATAGGGTCCTAGGCCCTCGCCTATGCTTCCGCACACAGAATTCAAGATGGATCTATCTTCCGGCATCCAGATGGCTGTGCCGATGACCATTGCCACGTCTTCTTTTCCAAAGTTCCGTGTAGGGATATTTCCTCCTGATCAAACACCTGCCTGGGAAATCTTTGTATCTTCAGGAAGCAAGAGGTGACTTGAACGCTGTATTCCAAAGAGCGTGTTTTCACTGAGGGAAGGTTAGGCACCTTTCGGATGCGATCAGGCACAGGGGAGACCAGGATTCTCAATAGAGATGCTTGGGGTGCTCTGAAATTTGCCCTCTCCACAGTCTTGTTTTTCATCGTAAGGAAAAGCCCCCTTTCCTATACTTCCTCACAACTCCGAGAAAAGGCTTTTCTCTTGGGAAAACAAGATGTGAGTGGACCCCGGAATCCTCCATCTTCTGGTATCTCCCAGGAAAGTAGATGGCCCTGTCGTGATCGTTGCACACACGGAGGCTTGGATTTTTATGATGTGAAAAACTACCATGTTCCCGAAATGGCCTCCTCCCCACCGTTCCTTCGGCCAACAGAGGATACGGCATTTCCTCATGTTAAAACACACGGATCTGTTCCCAGGCCTTGTGTGGAAGTGTCGTGTTCTTCACTGCAACTTGCTTTCTTCGCAGGCTTCATTACCTGAGCGAAGAGCATGGCACTTGGCCGTGCCTCTTGGCAAACGTGCTCCAAAGATTCTCGCAGGAGAGAACTTCCACTTAGAGGAGAGTCGTACCGCCCAGAGACTCGTTTCACGGAGGGAAGGATGGGGCATGTTTAGGAGGCCTCAACCCATGCGTGCTAGAATGCTTGTCGTTGGAGAGACTTCCGTTTCTCTGAAGGGTGCATGTCCCCAGTCCCATTTTTCAGCTTGAGGCTGTGGCCCCTCTCTTGGGCTTCCCCGCTTTTGGATTGGACATCGCAATTCTCTTCTGGAGACAAGGTGTTAGTGGAAAGTGGCATTGCCCTCCGTCTATTTTCGCACAGTTGAGTTTGAGGAATTATCCTGCTAATTCTCATCACTATAGGCTATGATGCTTCTGGCTTGAGGGAACGAGTTGTGCACGAATGTGGCCGTCTCCATGGACTGCTTTCTCCCTGACAGGGACACGCCCCTTAGTCTCGCCTTCCACCTCCGTGCCCACAGTTTGGATCACCAGAAAGTAGATGCTCCCGGGCAGTGACCTTCTCCACAGGCTTGATTCTCCGTGGCAGGGATATGGAACCCCGCTGAAGCTTGCCCACCCCGGGGATAGAAAGATTCCTTTGGGGAGAAACTTGTTGTGGCTCGGAAGTTGTTCCCTCCACGGACTTGGATCTCCCAGACAGGGACTGGCACCTTGCCTGTCTCTCCATACCTACACTAGAAATCGCTTTCTCTTCAGGAAACCAGATGTTCCAGGAACGTGCCGTCATCCACAGTCATGTTTGGACGATGGGCGAAGATGGCCTTCTCCTGACACGGTAACACATACTTCCTAGAGACTTCCCCCTTGGAAGAACCACGTTGGTTGCCGAGAGTGGCTATCTCCACAGAACTCTTTATTCCGAGGTCCCGATACTGCCCTTTCGTGAGACTTCCACACAGAGAGCCTAGCAGTGTATAGGACTGAAGGATCCTCGGTGTCGCTGAGACGTGCCTGAGGCAGAGATTTCGTCCACGGTGGGAATGATAGGGCTGCATCCTGACGCTTCAATACTTACCGGTCAGCAGGCTTCTCACGGGAGCACATTTGTTGTTTGCTCTAAGTTACAATGTCCACGCATGTGTCTCTCGCATCCGAATCCAGGCCACTGCCTGCCCTTCCACACACACTTACGAACGTGTTTCTACCCTCATATATCCAGCTGGCAGTTCAGGGTTCCATGGTCCACACTCTCTGGTTTATGAATTTCTATTTGGGCAGTGTCTTCCAGACTACACTCGGACATGGAAAAGGCTTGTGTCTTCGGCAAGCAAGAGTTTCTTTCAACGGACTCCTCTAAGCAGACCTTTACCATCGGCGGAACTAGAGGGCACCTTCCTGATGCTGCCCCACATACGTGCCTGTAGGCTTCATGCCGGAGACAAATATGGGGCTCAAAAATTGCAGTCTCGGCCATCTGCATTCTATGCCTAAGGACAAACCACCTGTCCTATATTTCTAAACCTATAGGAGAAATCGCGTTTCTCTTCTGGCATCCAGATTTTAGCAAGCAGCGGTATTCTTCACCCTCTTTTTCCTCAAAGGGAAGACTGGGGCACTCTCAGGATGCCTCCACACATAGAGGCTCGGAACCTTCTCGGTGGAACTGCCACAGTGTCGCTGGAACTGCATCCTCCGCAGAAGTCTTTCTCCAAGCCATGGACACGGCATTAACCTAGTGTGAGAACACATACATTGATTAGAATGGTTTCGCTTGAAGGTTTTTTTTCCACGGTGAATCTTCCTTTATTTCTAGGCTTCTGGTCCGCGAAGTCTACGGCACTTTCCGCATGCCTCTCGCGATAGATATTAGAATGCTCTCCACGGGAACAAACTTCCTCTGAGGGGAAAGTGGCATTCCCCTGAGACTGCTTCACAGACAGAGGGAGAGGGCGTGTTTCGTTTGTTCGACACATGCAAGCCAGAATGCTTCACACTTGAGAACCTTGAGGTTATCCAAAAGGGCCCTGCTCCACAGACTCTATTCTGGGCCTAAGGACCTTGCCCCTTCCCTAGAATTCCACACATGTCCTGGACTTCAGCTTTCTCTCCTGATAACACGATATGCAAGGAACGTCGCCTTCTCAGAAGGAAGTATATCGCCGATACGAATGCGTGCTTATCCCTGTGTGAGAAAGCGTCTCGTTGAGGGGAACTTGGGTTTCCTGGCAGCTGCTTACTCCACAACCTGGGGAGTCCAATACGGGGATTTTGCCCTTTGCCTGTCCTTCAAGGCCGATACTGGAATTGGCTGAGAACTCTTGAGAAATTATGTTAACTCGACGTGCCATTTGCCACGGGCTCCTATCTCCGATGGAAGGAGAGGGCCCGCTCCAGGTGCTTGTACCCTACATGCTACAGGACTCTACACGGGAAGATTTCGACTGTTCGCTCCACGTTGTATGACACACAGACGCCTTTCTGGGCATCAGGTCAAGGCCCCTGGCCTCTACGTCCGCACATCGACGTGAAATGGGTTCCGTCTTCGGATATCCAGGTGGCAGGGATGGTTTCCAGTCTCCGCAGCCTTGTTTCTCAGAGATCCCATTAGGGCAGACTCCTCCACATCACACAAGGACCTAGAGAAAACATCTAACTTCTGTAAGCAAGACGTTCCTGCAACATTGTTCTCGACAGAGGGTTTTCACTGAGGGATGGACACGGCACCCGCCTGATGCCTCCACACATACATTGTAGAAGGCTTCTCGCAGGACAAAGGGTGGTCCTCCGAAAGGGGCATTCTCCACCCACTTGTCTCTAAAGGCCACTACGACCCGCCATCTCTGCCCTTGGAAACGTCTCTTAGAGATCGCTTTTTCCTTCTGGAAACCAGAGGTTCTTGGATACTAGGGTTGACTGCCGTCCTGCTGCTCAGAGGGAAGAAGGTGCCGTTACAGTGATGCTTCCACGCTTTTCGCCTAAGGAAGCTTCTTGATCGGAAACGCCCATTGGGGCTGAAGTCACCTTCTCCACGGAATTGTTTCTCCCGGCCAAGGACACGGCAGCTCCTGAATGCTACCACACATCCCCGTACCTCTAGAGAAACATGCCACAATATGTTTCGCTGGGATATGCTTCATCTGAGGGAAGCTTTGCATTCCCCAGAGATTTGTCCAGGGAGCCAAAGAGAGTCCGTGTTTTGGGAGCTGCAGAATATGCAGGCTGGACCGCCACTTGCTGGACAACCTGGCGGTATTCCGAACGGTGCCTGCTTCCCAGACTTGTCTCCCAGGGTAAGGACTTTGCCCACTCCCACACCTATAAGGTAGGACGGTGCTCCTTTGAAAACCCACGCCGGGGCAGCAGAGGCACTCCCAAATGAATTCTATCCAAGGCAAGGATAAGGCCTTTCCAGATGCTAAAACGTATCTGTGCGTTGCAGGGAATTTGGTGGGAAGTGTCGTTCCTTCACTGAAACTGTCTTTCTTCACGGAGAGTTTTCTTCAGCGAGGTATATGTGGCCCTCTCCGCTGGCCTCCAGACCAACACCCTAGAGAGCTCCCCACCGGGACAATCTTCCTCGGAGTGAAAAATGCCATTCCCTAGACACTATTCCCAGAGGGAAGGGTCATGCATGTTTCGGTCGCTTAATCCCGCCAATGCTAGAAGGCTCCTCTCTTGAGAATCTGGCGGTTTCTTCAATGATGCCTGTTCCACACTCTTCTCTCAAAGCGTCCAGACATCGCCCCTGTACACTAGGCTCCAGCGCATATATTGGAATGATTCGATTTCTCTCTTGTGGAAACAAGATGGTAGTGGAATTCGCATTCCACCCAACTTGCCTCCCAGAAGCAAGGGTAGGCTATGTACAGAGACTTCTGGACATATGTATTAGAAAGCATCTCCTCTGAAGGAACTTGTGTTTCCTGGGACCTGTGCTTCCCCAGAATTGTTACTGGAACACCGGGGGCATTCTACCTGGCCTATCCTTCCGCACCGCTCCTGGAAGTCGTTTGGAAATCGGCAAACCATATGTTATCGCCAAGTGGCCTTCTCCACAGGCTTGTCTAACAGACGCAAGGAGATGGAACTCTCCCGATGCTTGCACACACCCATGCTAGAACACATCTCCGGCAGGGCAGCTGTGTTGTGCTGAACGTTCTCTTCCCCATAGACTTGTTTCTAAGGATAGGGTCCTAGGCCCTCGCCTATGCTTCCGCACACAGAATTCAAGATGGATGTATCTTCCGGCATCCAGATGGCCGTGCCGATGACCATTGCCACGTCTTCTTTTCCAAAATTCCGTGTAGGGATATTTCCTCCTGATCAAACACCTGCCTGGGAAATCTTTGTATCTTCAGGAAGCAAGAGGTGACTTGAACGCTGTATTCCAAAGAGCGTGTTTTCACTGAGGGAAGGTTAGGCACCTTTCGGATGCGATCAGGCACAGGGGAGACCAGGATTCTCAATAGAGATGCTTGGGGTGCTCTGAAATTTGCCCTCTCCACAGTCTTGTTTTTCATCGTAAGGAAAAGCCCCCTTTCCTATACTTCCTCACAACTCCGAGAAAAGGCTTTTCTCTTGGGAAAACAAGATGTGAGTGGACCCCGGAATCCTCCATCTTCCGGTATCTCCCAGGAAAGTAGATGGCCCTGTCGTGATCGTTGCACACACGGAGGCTTGGATTTTTATGATGTGAAAAACTACCATGTTCCCGAAATGGCCTCCTCCCCACCGTTCCTTCGGCCAACAGAGGATACGGCATTTCCTCATGTTACAACACACGGATCTGTTCCGAGGCGTTTGTGTGGAAGTGTCGTGTTCTTCACTGCAACTTGCTTTCTTCGCAGGCTTCATTATCTGAGCGAAGAGCATGGCACTTGGCCGTGCCTCTTGGCAAACGTGCTCCAAAGATTCTCGCAGGAGAGAACTTCCACTTAGAGGAGAGTCGCACCGCCCAGAGACTCGTTTCACGGAGGGAAGGATGGGGCATGTTTAGGAGGCCTCAACCCATGCGTGCTAGAATGCTTGTCGTTGGAGAGACTTCCGTTTCTCTGAAGGGTGCATGTCCCCAGCCCCATTTTTCAGCTTGAGGCTGTGGCCCCTCTCTTGGGCTTCCCCGCTTTTGGATTGGACATCGCAATTCTCTTCTGGAGACAAGGTGTTAGTGGAAAGTGTCCTTGCCCTCCGTCTATTTTCGCAGAGTTCAGTTTGAGGAATTATCCTGCTACTTCTCATCAGTATAGGCTATGATGCTTCTGGCTTGAGGGAACGAAATGTGCACGAATGTGGCCGTCTCCATGGACTGCTTTCACCCTGACAGGGACACGCCCCTTAGTCTCGCCTTCCACCTCCGTGCCCACAGTTTGGATCACCAGAAGGTTGATGCTCCCGGGCAGTGACCTTCTCCACAGGCTTGATTCTCAGTGGCAGGGATATGGAACCCCGCTGAAGCTTGCCCACCCCGGGGATAGAAAGATTCCTTTGTGGAGAAACTTGTTGTGGCTCGGAAGTTGTTCCCTCCACGGACTTGGATCTCCCAGACAGGGACTGGCACCTTGCCTGTCTCTCCATACCTACACTAGAAATCGCTTTCTCTTCAGGAAACCAGATGTTCCAGGAAAGTGCGGTCATCCACAGTCATGTTTGGACGATGGGCGAAGATGGCCTTCTCCTGACACGGTAACACATACTTCCTAGAGACTTCCCCCTTGGAAGAACCACGTTGGTTGCCGAGAGTGGCTATCTCCACAGAACTCTTTATCCGTGGGCCCGATACTGCCCTTTCGTGAGACTTCCACACAGAGAGCCTAGCAGTGTATAGGACTGAAGGATCCTCGGTGTCGCTGAGACGTGCCTGAGGCAGAGATTTCGTCCACGCTGGGAATGATAGGGCTGCATCCTGACGCTTCAACCCTTACCGGCCAGCAGGCTTCTCACGGGAGCACATTTGTTGTTTGCTCTAAGTTACCATGTCCACGCATGTGTCTCTCGCATCCGAATCCAGGCCACTGCCTGCCCTTCCACACACACTTACGAACGTGTTTCTACCCTCAGATATCCAGCTGGCAGTTCAGTGTTCCATGGTCCACACTCTCTGGTTTATGCATTTCTATTTGGGCAGTGTCTTCCAGACTACACTCGGACATGGAAAAGGCTTGTGTCTTCGGCAAGCAAGAGTTTCTTTCAGCGGACTCCTCTAAGCAGACCTTTACCACCGGCGGAACTAGAGGGCACCTTCCTGATGCTGCCCCACATACGTGCCTGTAGGCTTCATGCCGGAGACAAATATGGGGCTCAAAAATTGCAGTCTCGGCCATCTGCATTCTATGCCTAAGGACAAACCACCTGTCCTATATTTCTAAACCTATAGGAGAAATCGCGTTTCTCTTCTGGCATCCAGATGTTAGCAAGCAGCGGTATTCTTCACCCTCTTTATCCTCAAAGGGAAGACTGGGGCACTCTCAGGATGCCTCCACACATAGAGGCTCGGAACCTTCTCGGTGGAACTGCCACAGTGTCGCTGGAACTGCATCCTCCGCAGAAGTCTTTCTCCAAGCCATGGACACGGCATTAACCTAGTGTGAGAACACATACATTGATTAGAATGGTTTCGCTTGAAGGTTTTTTTTCCACGGTGAATCTTCCTTTATTTCTAGGCTTCTGGTCCGCGAAGTCTAAGGCACTTTCCGCATGCCTCTCGCGATAGATATTAGAATGCTCTCCACGGGAACAAACTTCCTCTGAGGGGAAAGTGGCATTCCCCTGACACTGCTTCACAGACAGAGGGAGAGGGCGTGTTTCGTTTGTTCGACACATGCAAGCCAGAATGCTTCACACTTGAGAACCTTGAGGTTATCCAAAAGGGCCCTGCTCCACAGACTCTATTCTGGGCCTAAGGACCTTGCCCCTTCCCTAGAATTCCACACATGTCCTGGACTTCAGCTTTCTCTCCTGATAACACGATATGCAAGGAACGTCGCCTTCTCAGAAGGAAGTATATCGCCCATACGAATGCGTGCTTATCTCTGTGTGAGAAAGCGTCTCGTCGAGGGGAACTTGGGTTTCCTGGCAGCTGCTTACTCCACATCCTGGGGAGTCCAATACGGGGATTTTGCCCTTTGCCTACCCTTCAAGGCCGATACTGGAATTGGCTGAGAACTCTTGAGAAATTATGTTAACTCGACGTGCCATTTGCCACGGGCTCCTATCTCCGATGGAAGGAGAGGGCCCGCTCCAGGTGCTTGTACACTACATGCTACAGGACTCTACACGGGAAGATTTCGACTGTTCGCTCCACGTTGTATGACACACAGACGCCTTTCTGGGCATCAGGTCAAGGCCCCTGGCCTCTACGTCCGCACATCGACGTGAAATGGGTTCCGTCTTCGGATATCCAGGTGGCAGGGATGGTTTCCAGTCTCCGCAGCCTTGTTTCTCAGAGATCCCATTAGGGCAGACTCCTCCACATCACACAAGGACCTAGAGAAAACATCTAACTTCTGTAAGCAAGACGTTCCTGCAACATTGTTCTCGACAGAGGGTTTTCACTGAGGGATGGACACGGCACCCGCCTGATGCCTCCACACATACATTGTAGAAGGCTTCTCGCAGGGCAAAGGGTGGTCCTCCGAAAGGGGCATTCTCCACCCACTTGTTTCTAAAGGCCACTACGACCCGCCATCTCTGCCCTTGGAAACGTCTCTTAGAGATCGCTTTTTCCTTCTGGAAACCAGAGGTTCTTGGATACTAGGGTTGACTGCCGTCCTGCTGCTCAGAGGGAAGAAGGTGCCGTTACAGTGATGCTTCCACGCTTTTCGCCTAAGGAAGCTTCTTGATCGGAAACGCCCATTGGGGCCGAAGTCACCTTCTCCACGGAATTGTTTCTCCCGGCCAAGGACACGGCAGCTCCTGAATGCTACCACACATCCCCGTACCTCTAGAGAAACATGCCACAAAATGTTTCGCTGGGATATGCTTCCTCTGAGGGAAGCTTTGCATTCCCCAGAGATTTGTCCAGGGAGCCAAAGAGAGTCCGTGTTTTGGGAGCTGCAGAATATGCAGGCTGGACCGCCACTTGCTGGACAACCTGGCGGTATTCCGAACGGTGCCTGCTTCCCAGTCTTGTCTCCCAGGGTAAGGACTTTGCCCACTCCCACACCTATAAGGTAGGACGGTGCTCCTTTGAAAACGCACGCACGGGGCAGCAGAGGCACTCCCAAATGAATTCTATCCAAGGCAAGGATAAGGCCTCTCCAGATGCTAAAACGTATCTGTGCGTTGCAGGGAATTTGGTGGGAAGTGTCGTTCCTTCACTGAAACTGTCTTTCTTCACGGAGAGTTTTCTTCAGCGAGGTATATGTGGCCCTCTCCGCTGGCCTCCAGACCAACACCCTAGAGAGCTCCCCACCGGGACAATCTTCCTCGGAGTGAAAAATGCCATTCCCTAGACACTATTCCCAGAGGGAAGGGTCATGCATGTTTCGGTCGCTTAATCCCGCCAATGCTAGAAGGCTCCTCTCTTGAGAATCTGGCGGTTTCTTCAATGATGCCTGTTCCACACTCTTCTCTCAAAGCGTCCAGACATCGGCCCTGTACACTAGGCTCCAGCGCATATATTGGAATGATTCGATTTCTCTCTTGTGGAAACAAGATGGTAGTGGAATTCGCATTCCACCCAACTTGCCTCCCAGAAGCAAGGGTAGGCTATGTACAGAGACTTCTGGACATTTGTATTAGAAAGCATCTCCTCTGAAGGAACTTGTGTTTCCTGGGACCTGTGCTTCCCCAGAATTGTTACTGGAACACCGGGGACATTCTACCTGGCCTATCCTTCCGCACCGCTCCTGGAAGTCGTTTGGAAATCGGCAAACCATATGTTATCGCCAAGTGGCCTTCTCCACAGGCTTGTCTAACAGACGCAAGGAGATGGAACTCTCCCGATGCTTGAACACACCCATGCTAGAACACATCTGCGGCAGGACACCTGCGTTGTGCTGAACGTTCTCTTCCCCATAGACTTGTTTCTAAGGATAGGGTCCTAGGCCCTCGCCTATGCTTCCGCACACAGAATTCAAGATGGATCTATCTTCCGGCATCCAGATGGCCGTGTCGATGACCATTCCCACGTCTTGTTTTCCAGGGATCCGTGTAGGGATATTTCCTCCTGATCAAACACCTGCCTGGGAAACCTTTGTATCTTCAGGAAGCAAGAGGTGACTTGAACGCTGTATTCCAAAGAGCGTTTTTCACTGAGGGAAGATTAGGCACCTTTCGGATGCGATCAGGCACAGGGGAGACCAGGATTCTCAATAGAGATGCTTGGGGTGCTCTGAAATTTGCCCTCTCCACAGTCTTGTTTTTCATCGTAAGGAAAAGCGCCCTTTCCTATACTTCCTCACAACTCCGAGAAAAGGCTTTCCTCTTGGGAAAACAAGATGTGAGGGACCCCGGAATCCTCCATCTTCTGGTATCTCCCAGGAAAGTAGATGGCCCTGTCGTGATCGTTGCACACACGGAGGCTAGGATTTTTATGATGTGAAAAACTACCATGTTCCCGAAATGGCCTCCTCCCCACCGTTCCTTCGGCCAACAGAGGATACGGCATTTCCTCATGTTAAAACACACGGATCTGTTCCCAGGCCTTGTGTGGAAGTGGCGTGTTCTTCACTGCAACTTGCTTTCTTCGCAGGCTTCATTACCTGAGCGAAGAGCATGGCACTTGGCCGTGCCTCTTGGCAAACGTGCTCCAAAGATTCTCGCAGGAGAGAACTTCCACTTAGAGGAGAGTCGTACCGCCCAGAGACTCGTTTCACGGAGGGAAGGATGGGGCATGTTTAGGAGGCCTCAACCCATGCGTGCTAGAATGCTTGTCGTTGGAGAGACTTCCGTATCTCTGAAGGGTGCATGTCCCCAGTCCCATTTTTCAGCTTGAGGCTGTGGCCCCTCTCTTGGGCTTCCCCGCTTTTGGATTGGACATCGCAATTCTCCTCTGGAGACAAGGTGTTAGTGGAAAGTGGCATTGCCCTCCGTCTATTTTCGCACAGTTGAGTTTGAGGAATTATCCTGCTACTTCTCATCAGTATAGGCTATGATGCTTCTGGCTTGAGGTAACGAGTTGTGCACGAATGTGGCCGTCTCCATGGACTGCTTTCTCCCTGACAGGGACACGCCCCTTAGTCTCGCCTTCCACCTCCGTGCCCACAGTTTGGATCACCAGAAAGTAGATGCTCCCGGGCAGTGACCTTCTCCACAGGCTTGATTCTCAGTGCCAGGGATATGGAACCCCGCTGAAGCTTGCCCACCCCGGGGATAGAAAGATTCCTTTGGGGAGAAACTTGTTGTGGCTCGGAAGTTGTTCCCTCCACGGACTTGGATCTCCCAGACAGGGACTGGCACCTTGCCTGTCTCTCCATACCTACAGTAGAAATCGCTTTCTCTTCAGGAAACCAGATGTTCCAGGAACGTGCTGTCATCCACAGTCATGTTTGGACGATGGGCGAAGATGGCCTTCTCCTGACACGGTAACACATACTTCCTAGAGACTTCCCCCTTGGAAGAACCACGTTGGTTGCCGAGAGTGGCTATCTCCACAGAACTCTTTATTCCGAGGTCCCGATACTGCCCTTTCGTGAGACTTCCACACAGAGAGCCTAGCAGTGTATAGGACTGAAGGATCCTCGGTGTCGCTGAGACGTGCCTGAGGCAGAGATTTCGTCCACGGTGGGAATGATAGGGCTGCATCCTGACGATTCAATACTTACCGGTCAGCAGGCTTCTCACGGGAGCACATTTGTTGTTTGCTCTAAGTTACAACGTCCACGCATGTGTCTCTCGCATCCGAATCCAGGCCACTGCCTGCCCTTCCACACACACTTACGAACGTGTTTCTACCCTCAGATATCCAGCTGGCAGTTCAGGGTTCCATGGTCCACACTCTCTGGTTTATGAATTTCTATTTGGGCAGTGTCTTCCAGACTACACTCGGACATGGAAAAGGCTTGTGTCTTCGGCAAGCAAGAGTTTCTTTCAACGGACTCCTCTAAGCAGACCTTTACCATCGGCGGAACTAGAGGGCACCTTCCTGATGCTGCCCCACATACGTGCCTGTAGGCTTCATGCCGGAGACAAATATGGGGCTCAAAAATTGCAGTCTCGGCCATCTGCATTCTATGCCTAAGGACAAACCACCTGTCCTATATTTCTAAACCTATAGGAGAAATCGCGTTTCTCTTCTGGCATCCAGATGTTAGCAAGCAGCGGTATTCTTCACCCTCTTTTTCCTCAAAGGGAAGACTGGGGCACTCTCAGGATGCCTCCACACATAGAGGCTCGGAACCTTCTCGGTGGAACTGCCACAGTGTCGCTGGAACTGCATCCTCCGCAGAAGTCTTTCTCCAAGCCATGGACACGGCATTAACCTAGTGTGAGAACACATACATTGATTAGAATGGTTTCGCTTGAAGGTTTTTTTTCCACGGTGAATCTTCCTTTATTTCTAGGCTTCTGGTCCGCGAAGTCTAAGGCACTTTCCGCATGCCTCTCGCGATAGATATTAGAATGCTCTCCACGGGAACAAACTTCCTCTGAGGGGAAAGTGGCATTCCCCTGAGACTGCTTCACAGACAGAGGGAGAGGGCGTGTTTCGTTTGTTCGACACATGCAAGCCAGAATGCTTCACACTTGAGAACCTTGAGGTTATCCAAAAGGGCCCTGCTCCACAGACTCTATTCTGGGCCTAAGGACCTTGCCCCTTCCCTAGAATTCCACACATGTCCTGGACTTCAGCTTTCTCTCCTGATAACATGATATGCAAGGAACGTCGCCTTCTCAGAAGGAAGTATATCGCCGATACGAATGCGTGCTTATCCCTGTGTGAGAAAGCGTCTCGTTGAGGGGAACTTGGGTTTCCTGGCAGCTGCTTACTCCACATCCTGGGGAGTCCAATACGGGGATTTTGCCCTCTGCCTGTCCTTCAAGGCCGATACTGGAATTGGCTGAGAACTCTTGAGAAATTATGTTAACTCGACGTGCCATTTGCCACGGGCTCCTATCTCCGATGGAAGGAGAGGGCCCGCTCCAGGTGCTTGTACCCTACATGCTACAGGACTCTACACGGGAAGATTTCGACTGTTCGCTCCACGTTGTATGACACACAGACGCCTTTCTGGGCATCAGGTCAAGGCCCCTGGCCTCTACGTCCGCACATCGACGTGAAATGGGTTCCGTCTTCGGATATCCAGGTGGCAGGGATGATTTCCAGTCTCCGCAGCCTTGTTTCTCAGAGATCCCATTAGGGCAGACTCCTCCACATCACACAAGGACCTAGAGAAAACATCTAACTTCTGTAAGCAAGACGTTCCTGCAACATTGTTCTCGACAGAGGGTTTTCACTGAGGGATGGACACGGCACCCGCCTGATGCCTCCACACATACATTGTAGAAGGCTTCTCGCAGGACAAAGGGTGGTCCTCCGAAAGGGGCATTCTCCACCCACTTGTCTCTAAAGGCCACTACGACCCGCCATCTCTGCCCTTGGAAACGTCTCTTAGAGATCGCTTTTTCCTTCTGGAAACCAGAGGTTCTTGGATACTAGGGTTGACTGCCGTCCTGCTGCTCAGAGGGAAGAAGGTGCCGTTACAGTGATGCTTCCACGCTTTTCGCCTAAGGAAGCTTCTTGATCGGAAACGCCCATTGGGGCTGAAGTCACCTTCTCCACGGAATTGTTTCTCCCGGCCAAGGACACGGCAGCTCCTGAATGCTACCACACATCCCCGTACCTCTAGAGAAACATGCCACAAAATGTTTCGCTGGGATATGCTTCCTCTGAGGGAAGCTTTGCATTCCCCAGAGATTTGTCCAGGGAGCCAAAGAGAGTCCGTGTTTTGGGAGCTGCAGAATATGCAGGCTGGACCGCCACTTGCTGGACAACCTGGCGGTATTCCGAACGGTGCCTGCTTCCCAGACTTGTCTCCCAGGGTAAGGACTTTGCCCACTCCCACACCTATAAGGTAGGACGGTGCTCCTTTGAAAACCCACGCCGGGGCAGCAGAGGCACTCCCAAATGAATTCTATCCAAGGCAAGGATAAGGCCTTTCCAGATGCTAAAACGTATCTGTGCGTTGCACGGAATTTGGTGGGAAGTGTCGTTCCTTCACTGAAACTGTCTTTCTTCACGGAGAGTTTTCTTCAGCGAGGTATATGTGGCCCTCTCCGCTGGCCTCCAGACCAACACCCTAGAGAGCTCCCCACCGGGACAATCTTCCTCGGAGTGAAAAATGCCATTCCCTAGACACTATTCCCAGAGGGAAGGGTCATGCATGTTTCGGTCGCTTAATCCCGCCAATGCTAGAAGGCTCCTCTCTTGAGAATCTGGCGGTTTCTTCAATGATGCCTGTTCCACACTCTTCTCTCAAAGCGTCCAGACATCGCCCCTGTACACTAGGCTCCAGCGCATATATTGGAATGATTCGATTTCTCTCTTGTGGAAACAAGATGGTAGTGGAATTCGCATTCCACCCAACTTGCCTCCCAGAAGCAAGGGTAGGCTATGTACAGAGACTTCTGGACATATGTATTAGAAAGCATCTCCTCTGAAGGAACTTGTGTTTCCTGGGACCTGTGCTTCCCCAGAATTGTTACTGGAACACCGGGGGCATTCTACCTGGCCTATCCTTCCGCACCGCTCCTGGAAGTCGTTTGGAAATCGGCAAACCATATGTTATCGCCAAGTGGCCTTCTCCACAGGCTTGTCTAACAGACGCAAGGAGATGGAACTCTCCCGATGCTTGCACACACCCATGCTAGAACACATCTCCGGCAGGACAGCTGCGTTGTGCTGAACGTTCTCTTCCCCATAGACTTGTTTCTAAGGATAGGGTCCTAGGCCCTCGCCTATGCTTCCGCACACAGAATTCAAGATGGATCTATCTTCCGGCATCCAGATGGCCGTGTCGATGACCATTCCCACGTCTTGTTTTCCAGGGATCCGTGTAGGGATATTTCCTCCTGATCAAACACCTGCCTGGGAAATCTTTGTATCTTCAGGAAGCAAGAGGTGACTTGAACGCTGTATTCCAAAGAGCGTGTTTTCACTGAGGGAAGGTTAGGCACCTTTCGGATGCGATCAGGCACAGGGGAGACCAGGATTCTCAATAGAGATGCTTGGGGTGCTCTGAAATTTGCCCTCTCCACAGTCTTGTTTTTCATCGTAAGGAAAAGCCCCCTTTCCTATACTTCCTCACAACTCCGAGAAAAGGCTTTTCTCTTGGGAAAACAAGATGTGAGTGGACCCCGGAATCCTCCATCTTCCGGTATCTCCCAGGAAAGTAGATGGCCCTGTCGTGATCGTTGCACACACGGAGGCTTGGATTTTTATGATGTGAAAAACTACCATGTTCCCGAAATGGCCTCCTCCCCACCGTTCCTTCGGCCAACAGAGGATACGGCATTTCCTCATGTTACAACACACGGATCTGTTCCGAGGCGTTTGTGTGGAAGTGTCGTGTTCTTCACTGCAACTTGCTTTCTTCGCAGGCTTCATTATCTGAGCGAAGAGCATGGCACTTGGCCGTGCCTCTTGGCAAACGTGCTCCAAAGATTCTCGCAGGAGAGAACTTCCACTTAGAGGAGAGTCGCACCGCCCAGAGACTCGTTTCACGGAGGGAAGGATGGGGCATGTTTAGGAGGCCTCAACCCATGCGTGCTAGAATGCTTGTCGTTGGAGAGACTTCCGTTTCTCTGAAGGGTGCATGTCCCCAGCCCCATTTTTCAGCTTGAGGCTGTGGCCCCTCTCTTGGGCTTCCCCGCTTTTGGATTGGACATCGCAATTCTCTTCTGGAGAAAAGGTGTTAGTGGAAAGTGTCCTTGCCCTCCGTCTATTTTCGCAGAGTTGAGTTTGAGGAATTATCCTGCTACTTCTCATCAGTATAGGCTATGATGCTTCTGGCTTGAGGGAACGAAATGTGCACGAATGTGGCCGTCTCCATGGACTGCTTTCACCCTGACAGGGACACGCCCCTTAGTCTCGCCTTCCACCTCCGTGCCCACAGTTTGGATCACCAGAAGGTTGATGCTCCCGGGCAGTGACCTTCTCCACAGGCTTGATTCTCAGTGGCAGGGATATGGAACCCCGCTGAAGCTTGCCCACCCCGGGGATAGAAAGATTCCTTTGTGGAGAAACTTGTTGTGGCTCGGAAGTTGTTCCCTCCACGGACTTGGATCTCCCAGACAGGGACTGGCACCTTGCCTGTCTCTCCATACCTACACTAGAAATCGCTTTCTCTTCAGGAAACCAGATGTTCCAGGAAAGTGCGGTCATCCACAGTCATGTTTGGACGATGGGCGAAGATGGCCTTCTCCTGACACGGTAACACATACTTCGTAGAGACTTCCCCCTTGGAAGAACCACGTTGGTTGCCGAGAGTGGCTATCTCCACAGAACTCTTTATCCGTGGGCCCGATACTGCCCTTTCGTGAGACTTCCACACAGAGAGCCTAGCAGTGTATAGGACTGAAGGATCCTCGGTGTCGCTGAGACGTGCCTGAGGCAGAGATTTCGTCCACGCTGGGAATGATAGGGCTGCATCCTGACGCTTCAACCCTTACCGGCCAGCAGGCTTCTCACGGGAGCACATTTGTTGTTTGCTCTAAGTTACAATGTCCACGCATGTGTCTCTCGCATCCGAATCCAGGCCACTGCCTGCCCTTCCACACACACTTACGAACGTGTTTCTACCCTCAGATATCCAGCTGGCAGTTCAGTGTTCCATGGTCCACACTCTCTGGTTTATGCATTTCTATTTGGGCAGTGTCTTCCAGACTACACTCGGACATGGAAAAGGCTTGTGTCTTCGGCAAGCAAGAGTTTCTTTCAGCGGACTCCTCTAAGCAGACCTTTACCACCGGCGGAACTAGAGGGCACCTTCCTGATGCTGCCCCACATACGTGCCTGTAGGCTTCATGCCGGAGACAAATATGGGGCTCAAAAATTGCAGTCTCGGCCATCTGCATTCTATGCCTAAGGACAAACCACCTGTCCTATATTTCTAAACCTATAGGAGAAATCGCGTTTCTCTTCTGGCATCCAGATGTTAGCAAGCAGCGGTATTCTTCACCCTCTTTATCCTCAAAGGGAAGACTGGGGCACTCTCAGGATGCCTCCACACATAGAGGCTCGGAACCTTCTCGGTGGAACTGCCACAGTGTCGCTGGAACTGCATCCTCCGCAGAAGTCTTTCTCCAAGCCATGGACACGGCATTAACCTAGTGTGAGAACACATACATTGATTAGAATGGTTTCGCTTGAAGGTTTTTTTTCCACGGTGAATCTTCCTTTATTTCTAGGCTTCTGGTCCGCGAAGTCTAAGGCACTTTCCGCATGCCTCTCGCGATAGATATTAGAATGCTCTCCACGGGAACAAACTTCCTCTGAGGGGAAAGTGGCATTCCCCTGACACTGCTTCACAGACAGAGGGAGAGGGCGTGTTTCGTTTGTTCGACACATGCAAGCCAGAATGCTTCACACTTGAGAACCTTGAGGTTATCCAAAAGGGCCCTGCTCCACAGACTCTATTCTGGGCCTAAGGACCTTGCCCCTTCCCTAGAATTCCACACATGTCCTGGACTTCAGCTTTCTCTCCTGATAACACGATATGCAAGGAACGTCGCCTTCTCAGAAGGAAGTATATCGCCCATACGAATGCGTGCTTATCTCTGTGTGAGAAAGCGTCTCGTCGAGGGGAACTTGGGTTTCCTGGCAGCTGCTTACTCCACATCCTGGGGAGTCCAATACGGGGATTTTGCCCTTTGCCTACCCTTCAAGGCCGATCCTGGAATTGGCTGAGAACTCTTGAGAAATTATGTTAACTCGACGTGCCATTTGCCACGGGCTCCTATCTCCGATGGAAGGAGAGGGCCCGCTCCAGGTGCTTGTACACTACATGCTACAGGACTCTACACGGGAAGATTTCGACTGTTCGCTCCACGTTGTATGACACACAGACGCCTTTCTGGGCATCAGGTCAAGGCCCCTGGCCTCTACGTCTGCACATCGACGTGAAATGGGTTCCGTCTTCGGATATCCAGGTGGCAGGGATGGTTTCCAGTCTCCGCAGCCTTGTTTCTCAGAGATCCCATTAGGGCAGACTCCTCCACATCACACAAGGACCTAGAGAAAACATCTAACTTCTGTAAGCAAGACGTTCCTGCAACATTGTTCTCGACAGAGGGTTTTCACTGAGGGATGGACACGGCACCCGCCTGATGCCTCCACACATACATTGTAGAAGGCTTCTCGCAGGACAAAGGGTGGTCCTCCGAAAGGGGCATTCTCCACCCACTTGTTTCTAAAGGCCACTACGACCCGCCATCTCTGCCCTTGGAAACGTCTCTTAGAGATCGCTTTTTCCTTCTGGAAACCAGAGGTTCTTGGATGCTAGGGTTGACTGCCGTCCTGCTGCTCAGAGGGAAGAAGGTGCCGTTACAGTGATGCTTCCACGCTTTTCGCCTAAGGAAGCTTCTTGATCGGAAACGCCCATTGGGGCCGAAGTCACCTTCTCCACGGAATTGTTTCTCCCGGCCAAGGACACGGCAGCTCCTGAATGCTACCACACATCCCCGTACCTCTAGAGAAACATGCCACAAAATGTTTCGCTGGGATATGCTTCCTCTGAGGGAAGCTTTGCATTCCCCAGAGATTTGTCCAGGGAGCCAAAGAGAGTCCGTGTTTTGGGAGCTGCAGAATATGCAGGCTGGACCGCCACTTGCTGGACAACCTGGCGGTATTCCGAACGGTGCCTGCTTCCCAGACTTGTCTCCCAGGGTAAGGACTTTGCCCACTCCCACACCTATAAGGTAGGACGGTGCTCCTTTGAAAACGCACGCACGGGGCAGCAGAGGCACTCCCAAATGAATTCTATCCAAGGCAAGGATAAGGCCTCTCCAGATGCTAAAACGTATCTGTGCGTTGCAGGGAATTTGGTGGGAAGTGTCGTTCCTTCACTGAAACTGTCTTTCTTCACGGAGAGTTTTCTTCAGCGAGGTATATGTGGCCCTCTCCGCTGGCCTCCAGACCAACACCCTAGAGAGCTCCCCACCGGGACAATCTTCCTCGGAGTGAAAAATGCCATTCCCTAGACACTATTCCCAGAGGGAAGGGTCATGCATGTTTCGGTCGCTTAATCCCGCCAATGCTAGAAGGCTCCTCTCTTGAGAATCTGGCGGTTTCTTCAATGATGCCTGTTCCACACTCTTCTCTCAAAGCGTCCAGACATCGCCCCTGTACACTAGGCTCCAGCGCATATATTGGAATGATTCGATTTCTCTCTTGTGGAAACAAGATGGTAGTGGAATTCGCATTCCACCCAACTTGCCTCCCAGAAGCAAGGGTAGGCTATGTACAGAGACTTCTGGACATTTGTATTAGAAAGCATCTCCTCTGAAGGAACTTGTGTTTCCTGGGACCTGTGCTTCCCCAGAATTGTTACTGGAACACCGGGGACATTCTACCTGGCCTATCCTTCCGCACCGCTCCTGGAAGTCGTTTGGAAATCGGCAAACCATATGTTATCGCCAAGTGGCCTTCTCCACAGGCTTGTCTAACAGACGCAAGGAGATGGAACTCTCCCGATGCTTGAACACACCCATGCTAGAACACATCTGCGGCAGGACACCTGCGTTGTGCTGAACGTTCTCTTCCCCATAGACTTGTTTCTAAGGATAGGGTCCTAGGCCCTCGCCTATGCTTCCGCACACAGAATTCAAGATGGATCTATCTTCCGGCATCCAGATGGCCGTGTCGATGACCATTCCCACGTCTTGTTTTCCAGGGATCCGTGTAGGGATATTTCCTCCTGATCAAACACCTGCCTGGGAAACCTTTGTATCTTCAGGAAGCAAGAGGTGACTTGAACGCTGTATTCCAAAGAGCGTTTTTCACTGAGGGAAGATTAGGCACCTTTCGGATGCGATCAGGCACAGGGGAGACCAGGATTCTCAATAGAGATGCTTGGGGTGCTCTGAAATTTGCCCTCTCCACAGTCTTGTTTTTCATCGTAAGGAAAAGCGCCCTTTCCTATACTTCCTCACAACTCCGAGAAAAGGCTTTCCTCTTGGGAAAACAAGATGTGAGGGACCCCGGAATCCTCCATCTTCTGGTATCTCCCAGGAAAGTAGATGGCCCTGTCGTGATCGTTGCACACACGGAGGCTAGGATTTTTATGATGTGAAAAACTACCATGTTCCCGAAATGGCCTCCTCCCCACCGTTCCTTCGGCCAACAGAGGATACGGCATTTCCTCATGTTAAAACACACGGATCTGTTCCCAGGCCTTGTGTGGAAGTGGCGTGTTCTTCACTGCAACTTGCTTTCTTCGCAGGCTTCATTACCTGAGCGAAGAGCATGGCACTTGGCCGTGCCTCTTGGCAAACGTGCTCCAAAGATTCTCGCAGGAGAGAACTTCCACTTAGAGGAGAGTCGTACCGCCCAGAGACTCGTTTCACGGAGGGAAGGATGGGGCATGTTTAGGAGGCCTCAACCCATGCGTGCTAGAATGCTTGTCATTGGAGAGACTTCCGTATCTCTGAAGGGTGCATGTCCCCAGTCCCATTTTTCAGCTTGAGGCTGTGGCCCCTCTCTTGGGCTTCCCCGCTTTTGGATTGGACATCGCAATTCTCTTCTGGAGACAAGGTGTTAGTGGAAAGTGGCATTGCCCTCCGTCTATTTTCGCACAGTTGAGTTTGAGGAATTATCCTGCTACTTCTCATCAGTATAGGCTATGATGCTTCTGGCTTGAGGTAACGAGTTGTGCACGAATGTGGCCGTCTCCATGGACTGCTTTCTCCCTGACAGGGACACGCCCCTTAGTCTCGCCTTCCACCTCCGTGCCCACAGTTTGGATCACCAGAAAGTAGATGCTCCCGGGCAGTGACCTTCTCCACAGGCTTGATTCTCAGTGCCAGGGATATGGAACCCCGCTGAAGCTTGCCCACCCCGGGGATAGAAAGATTCCTTTGGGGAGAAACTTGTTGTGGCTCGGAAGTTGTTCCCTCCACGGACTTGGATCTCCCAGACAGGGACTGGCACCTTGCCTGTCTCTCCATACCTACAGTAGAAATCGCTTTCTCTTCAGGAAACCAGATGTTCCAGGAACGTGCTGTCATCCACAGTCATGTTTGGACGATGGGCGAAGATGGCCTTCTCCTGACACGGTAACACATACTTCCTAGAGACTTCCCCCTTGGAAGAACCACGTTGTTGCCGAGAGTGGCTATCTCCACAGAACTCTTTATTCCGAGGTCCCGATACTGCCCTTTCGTGAGACTTCCACACAGAGAGCCTAGCAGTGTATAGGACTGAAGGATCCTCGGTGTCGCTGAGACGTGCCTGAGGCAGAGATTTCGTCCACGGTGGGAATGATAGGGCTGCATCCTGACGATTCAATACTTACCGGTCAGCAGGCTTCTCACGGGAGCACATTTGTTGTTTGCTCTAAGTTACAACGTCCACGCATGTGTCTCTCGCATCCGAATCCAGGCCACTGCCTGCCCTTCCACACACACTTACGAACGTGTTTCTACCCTCAGATATCCAGCTGGCAGTTCAGGGTTCCATGGTCCACACTCTCTGGTTTATGAATTTCTATTTGGGCAGTGTCTTCCAGACTACACTCGGACATGGAAAAGGCTTGTGTCTTCGGCAAGCAAGAGTTTCTTTCAACGGACTCCTCTAAGCAGACCTTTACCATCGGCGGAACTAGAGGGCACCTTCCTGATGCTGCCCCACATACGTGCCTGTAGGCTTCATGCCGGAGACAAATATGGGGCTCAAAAATTGCAGTCTCGGCCATCTGCATTCTATGCCTAAGGACAAACCACCTGTCCTATATTTCTAAACCTATAGGAGAAATCGCGTTTCTCTTCTGGCATCCAGATGTTAGCAAGCAGCGGTATTCTTCACCCTCTTTTTCCTCAAAGGGAAGACTGGGGCACTCTCAGGATGCCTCCACACATAGAGGCTCGGAACCTTCTCGGTGGAACTGCCACAGTGTCGCTGGAACTGCATCCTCCGCAGAAGTCTTTCTCCAAGCCATGGACACGGCATTAACCTAGTGTGAGAACACATACATTGATTAGAATGGTTTCGCTTGAAGGTTTTTTTTCCACGGTGAATCTTCCTTTATTTCTAGGCTTCTGGTCCGCGAAGTCTAAGGCACTTTCCGCATGCCTCTCGCGATAGATATTAGAATGCTCTCCACGGGAACAAACTTCCTCTGAGGGGAAAGTGGCATTCCCCTGAGACTGCTTCACAGACAGAGGGAGAGGGCGTGTTTCGTTTGTTCGACACATGCAAGCCAGAATGCTTCACACTTGAGAACCTTGAGGTTATCCATAGGGCCCTGCTCCACAGACTCTATTCTGGGCCTAAGGACCTTGCCCCTTCCCTAGAATTCCACACATGTCCTGGACTTCAGCTTTCTCTCCTGATAACACGATATGCAAGGAACGTCGCCTTCTCAGAAGGAAGTATATCGCCGATACGAATGCGTGCTTATCCCTGTGTGAGAAAGCGTCTCGTTGAGGGGAACTTGGGTTTCCTGGCAGCTGCTTACTCCACATCCTGGGGAGTCCAATACGGGGATTTTGCCCTCTGCCTGTCCTTCAAGGCCGATACTGGAATTGGCTGAGAACTCTTGAGAAATTATGTTAACTCGACGTGCCATTTGCCACGGGCTCCTATCTCCGATGGAAGGAGAGGGCCCGCTCCAGGTGCTTGTACCCTACATGCTACAGGACTCTACACGGGAAGATTTCGACTGTTCGCTCCACGTTGTATGACACACAGACGCCTTTCTGGGCATCAGGTCAAGGCCCCTGGCCTCTACGTCCGCACATCGACGTGAAATGGGTTCCGTCTTCGGATATCCAGGTGGCAGGGATGGTTTCCAGTCTCCGCAGCCTTGTTTCTCAGAGATCCCATTAGGGCAGACTCCTCCACATCACACAAGGACCTAGAGAAAACATCTAACTTCTGTAAGCAAGACGTTCCTGCAACATTGTTCTCGACAGAGGGTTTTCACTGAGGGATGGACACGGCACCCGCCTGATGCCTCCACACATACATTGTAGAAGGCTTCTCGCAGGACAAAGGGTGGTCCTCCGAAAGGGGCATTCTCCACCCACTTGTCTCTAAAGGCCACTACGACCCGCCATCTCTGCCCTTGGAAACGTCTCTTAGAGATCGCTTTTTCCTTCTGGAAACCAGAGGTTCTTGGATACTAGGGTTGACTGCCGTCCTGCTGCTCAGAGGGAAGAAGGTGCCGTTACAGTGATGCTTCCACGCTTTTCGCCTAAGGAAGCTTCTTGATCGGAAACGCCCATTGGGGCCGAAGTCACCTTCTCCACGGAATTGTTTCTCCCGGCCAAGGACACGGCAGCTCCTGAATGCTACCACACATCCCCGTACCTCTAGAGAAACATGCCACAAAATGTTTCGCTGGGATATGCTTCCTCTGAGGGAAGCTTTGCATTCCCCAGAGATTTGTCCAGGGAGCCAAAGAGAGTCCGTGTTTTGGGAGCTGCAGAATATGCAGGCTGGACCGCCACTTGCTGGACAACCTGGCGGTATTCCGAACGGTGCCTGCTTCCCAGACTTGTCTCCCAGGGTAAGGACTTTGCCCACTCCCACACCTATAAGGTAGGACGGTGCTCCTTTGAAAACCCACGCCGGGGCAGCAGAGGCACTCCCAAATGAATTCTATCCAAGGCAAGGATAAGGCCTTTCCAGATGCTAAAACGTATCTGTGCGTTGCACGGAATTTGGTGGGAAGTGTCGTTCCTTCACTGAAACTGTCTTTCTTCACGGAGAGTTTTCTTCAGCGAGGTATATGTGGCCCTCTCCGCTGGCCTCCAGACCAACACCCTAGAGAGCTCCCCACCGGGACAATCTTCCTCGGAGTGAAAAATGCCATTCCCTAGACACTATTCCCAGAGGGAAGGGTCATGCATGTTTCGGTCGCTTAATCCCGCCAATGCTAGAAGGCTCCTCTCTTGAGAATCTGGCGGTTTCTTCAATGATGCCTGTTCCACACTCTTCTCTCAAAGCGTCCAGACATCGCCCCTGTACACTAGGCTCCAGCGCATATATTGGAATGATTCGATTTCTCTCTTGTGGAAACAAGATGGTAGTGGAATTCGCATTCCACCCAACTTGCCTCCCAGAAGCAAGGGTAGGCTATGTACAGAGACTTCTGGACATATGTATTAGAAAGCATCTCCTCTGAAGGAACTTGTGTTTCCTGGGACCTGTGCTTCCCCAGAATTGTTACTGGAACACCGGGGGCATTCTACCTGGCCTATCCTTCCGCACCGCTCCTGGAAGTCGTTTGGAAATCGGCAAACCATATGTTATCGCCAAGTGGCCTTCTCCACAGGCTTGTCTAACAGACGCAAGGAGATGGAACTCTCCCGATGCTTGCACACACCCATGCTAGAACACATCTCCGGCAGGACAGCTGTGTTGTGCTGAACGTTCTCTTCCCCATAGACTTGTTTCTAAGGATAGGGTCCTAGGCCCTCGCCTATGCTTCCGCACACAGAATTCAAGATGGATCTATCTTCCGGCATCCAGATGGCCGTGCCGATGACCATTGCCACGTCTTCTTTTCCAAAATTCCGTGTAGGGATATTTCCTCCTGATCAAACACCTGCCTGGGAAATCTTTGTATCTTCAGGAAGCAAGAGGTGACTTGAACGCTGTATTCCAAAGAGCGTGTTTTCACTGAGGGAAGGTTAGGCACCTTTCGGATGCGATCAGGCACAGGGGAGACCAGGATTCTCAATAGAGATGCTTGGGGTGCTCTGAAATTTGCCCTCTCCACAGTCTTGTTTTTCATCGTAAGGAAAAGCCCCCTTTCCTATACTTCCTCACAACTCCGAGAAAAGGCTTTTCTCTTGGGAAAACAAGATGTGAGTGGACCCCGGAATCCTCCATCTTCCGGTATCTCCCAGGAAAGTAGATGGCCCTGTCGTGATCGTTGCACACACGGAGGCTTGGATTTTTATGATGTGAAAAACTACCATGTTCCCGAAATGGCCTCCTCCCCACCGTTCCTTCGGCCAACAGAGGATACGGCATTTCCTCATGTTACAACACACGGATCTGTTCCGAGGCGTTTGTGTGGAAGTGTCGTGTTCTTCACTGCAACTTGCTTTCTTCGCAGGCTTCATTATCTGAGCGAAGAGCATGGCACTTGGCCGTGCCTCTTGGCAAACGTGCTCCAAAGATTCTCGCAGGAGAGAACTTCCACTTAGAGGAGAGTCGCACCGCCCAGAGACTCGTTTCACGGAGGGAAGGATGGGGCATGTTTAGGAGGCCTCAACCCATGCGTGCTAGAATGCTTGTCGTTGGAGAGACTTCCGTTTCTCTGAAGGGTGCATGTCCCCAGCCCCATTTTTCAGCTTGAGGCTGTGGCCCCTCTCTTGGGCTTCCCCGCTTTTGGATTGGACATCGCAATTCTCTTCTGGAGACAAGGTGTTAGTGGAAAGTGTCCTTGCCCTCCGTCTATTTTCGCAGAGTTGAGTTTGAGGAATTATCCTGCTACTTCTCATCAGTATAGGCTATGATGCTTCTGGCTTGAGGGAACGAAATGTGCACGAATGTGGCCGTCTCCATGGACTGCTTTCACCCTGACAGGGACACGCCCCTTAGTCTCGCCTTCCACCTCCGTGCCCACAGTTTGGATCACCAGAAGGTTGATGCTCCCGGGCAGTGACCTTCTCCACAGGCTTGATTCTCAGTGGCAGGGATATGGAACCCCGCTGAAGCTTGCCCACCCCGGGGATAGAAAGATTCCTTTGGGGAGAAACTTGTTGTGGCTCGGAAGTTGTTCCCTCCACGGACTTGGATCTCCCAGACAGGGACTGGCACCTTGCCTGTCTCTCCATACCTACACTAGAAATCGCTTTCTCTTCAGGAAACACTATGTTCCAGGAACGTGCCGTCATCCACAGTCATGTTTGGACGATGGGCGAAGATGGCCTTCTCCTGACACGGTAACACATACTTCCTAGAGACTTCCCCCTTGGAAGAACCACGTTGGTTGCCGAGAGTGGCTATCTCCACAGAACTCTTTATTCCGAGGTCCCGATACTGCCCTTTCGTGAGACTTCCACACAGAGAGCCTAGCAGTGTATAGGACTGAAGGATCCTCGGTGTCGCTGAGACGTGCCTGAGGCAGAGATTTCGTCCACGGTGGGAATGATAGGGCTGCATCCTGACGCTTCAATACTTACCGGTCAGCAGGCTTCTCACGGGAGCACATTTGTTGTTTGCTCTAAGTTACAATGTCCACGCATGTGTCTCTCGCATCCGAATCCAGGCCACTGCCTGCCCTTCCACACACACTTACGAACGTGTTTCTACCCTCATATATCCAGCTGGCAGTTCAGGGTTCCATGGTCCACACTCTCTGGTTTATGAATTTCTATTTGGGCAGTGTCTTCCAGACTACACTCGGACATGGAAAAGGCTTGTGTCTTCGGCAAGCAAGAGTTTCTTTCAACGGACTCCTCTAAGCAGACCTTTACCATCGGCGGAACTAGAGGGCACCTTCCTGATGCTGCCCCACATACGTGCCTGGAGGCTTCATGCCGGAGACAAATATGGGGCTCAAAAATTGCAGTCTCGGCCATCTGCATTCTATGCCTAAGGACAAACCACCTGTCCTATATTTCTAAACCTATAGGAGAAATCGCGTTTCTCTTCTGGCATCCAGATGTTAGCAAGCAGCGGTATTCTTCACCCTCTTTTTCCTCAAAGGGAAGACTGGGGCACTCTCAGGATGCCTCCACACATAGAGGCTCGGAACCTTCTCGGTGGAACTGCCACAGTGTCGCTGGAACTGCATCCTCCGCAGAAGTCATTCTCCAAGCCATGGACACGGCATTAACCTAGTGTGAGAACACATACATTGATTAGAATGGTTTCGCTTGAAGGTTTTTTTTCCACGGTGAATCTTCCTTTATTTCTAGGCTTCTGGTCCGCGAAGTCTAAGGCACTTTCCGCATGCCTCTCGCGATAGATATTAGAATGCTCTCCACGGGAACAAACTTCCTCTGAGGGGAAAGTGGCATTCCCCTGAGACTGCTTCACAGACAGAGGGAGAGGGCGTGTTTCGTTTGTTCGACACATGCAAGCCAGAATGCTTCACACTTGAGAACCTTGAGGTTATCCAAAAGGGCCCTGCTCCACAGACTCTATTCTGGGCCTAAGGACCTTGCCCCTTCCCTAGAATTCCACACATGTCCTGGACTTCAGCTTTCTCTCCTGATAACACGATATGCAAGGAACGTCGCCTTCTCAGAAGGAAGTATATCGCCGATACGAATGCGTGCTTATCCCTGTGTGAGAAAGCGTCTCGTTGAGGGGAACTTGGGTTTCCTGGCAGCTGCTTACTCCACAACCTGGGGAGTCCAATACGGGGATTTTGCCCTTTGCCTGTCCTTCAAGGCCGATACTGGAATTGGCTGAGAACTCTTGAGAAATTATGTTAACTCGACGTGCCATTTGCCACGGGCTCCTATCTCCGATGGAAGGAGAGGGCCCGCTCCAGGTGCTTGTACCCTACATGCTACAGGACTCTACACGGGAAGATTTCGACTGTTCGCTCCACGTTGTATGACACACAGACGCCTTTCTGGGCATCACGTCAAGGCCCCTGGCCTCTACGTCCGCACATCGACGTGAAATGGGTTCCGTCTTCGGATATCCAGGTGGCAGGGATGGTTTCCAGTCTCCGCAGCCTTGTTTCTCAGAGATCCCATTAGGGCAGACTCCTCCACATCACACAAGGACCTAGAGAAAACATCTAACTTCTGTAAGCAAGACGTTCCTGCAACATTGTTCTCGACAGAGGGTTTTCACTGAGGGATGGACACGGCACCCGCCTGATGCCTCCACACATACATTGTAGAAGGCTTCTCGCAGGACAAAGGGTGGTCCTCCGAAAGGGGCATTCTCCACCCACTTGTCTCTAAAGGCCACTACGACCCGCCATCTCTGCCCTTGGAAACGTCTCTTAGAGATCGCTTTTTCCTTCTGGAAACCAGAGGTTCTTGGATACTAGGGTTGACTGCCGTCCTGCTGCTCAGAGGGAAGAAGGTGCCGTTACAGTGATGCTTCCACGCTTTTCGCCTAAGGAAGCTTCTTGATCGGAAACGCCCATTGGGGCCGAAGTCACCTTCTCCACGGAATTGTTTCTCCCGGCCAAGGACACGGCAGCTCCTGAATGCTACCACACATCCCCGTACCTCTAGAGAAACATGCCACAATATGTTTCGCTGGGATATGCTTCCTCTGAGGGAAGCTTTGCATTCCCCAGAGATTTGTCCAGGGAGCCAAAGAGAGTCCGTGTTTTGGGAGCTGCAGAACATGCAGGCTGGACCGCCACTTGCTGGACAACCTGGCGGTATTCCGAACGGTGCCTGCTTCCCAGACTTGTCTCCCAGGGTAAGGACTTTGCCCACTCCCACACCGATAAGGTAGGACGGTGCTCCTTTGAAAACCCACGCCGGGGCAGCAGAGGCACTCCCAAATGAATTCTATCCAAGGCAAGGATAAGGCCTTTCCAGATGCTAAAACGTATCTGTGCGTTGCAGGGAATTTGGTGGGAAGTGTCGTTCCTTCACTGAAACTGTCTTTCTTCACGGAGAGTTTTCTTCAGCGAGGTATATGTGGCCCTCTCCGCTGGCCTCCAGACCAACACCCTAGAGAGCTCCCCACCGGGACAATCTTCCTCGGAGTGAAAAATGCCATTCCCTAGACACTATTCCCAGAGGGAAGGGTCATGCATGTTTCGGTCGCTTAATCCCGCCAATGCTAGAAGGCTCCTCTCTTGAGAATCTGGCGGTTTCTTCAATGATGCCTGTTCCACACTCTTCTCTCAAAGCGTCCAGACATCGCCCCTGTACACTAGGCTCCAGCGCATATATTGGAATGATTCGATTTCTCTCTTGTGGAAACAAGATGGTAGTGGAATTCGCATTCCACCCAACTTGCCTCCCAGAAGCAAGGGTAGGCTATGTACAGAGACTTCTGGACATATGTATTAGAAAGCATCTCCTCTGAAGGAACTTGTGTTTCCTGGGACCTGTGCTTCCCCAGAATTGTTACTGGAACACCGGGGGCATTCTACCTGGCCTATCCTTCCGCACCGCTCCTGGAAGTCGTTTGGAAATCGGCAAACCATATGTTATCGCCAAGTGGCCTTCTCCACAGGCTTGTCTAACAGACGCAAGGAGATGGAACTCTCCCGATGCTTGCACACACCCATGCTAGAACACATCTGCGGCAGGACAGCTGCGTTGTGCTGAACGTTCTCTTCCCCATAGACTTGTTTCTAAGGATAGGGTCCTAGGCCCTCGCCTATGCTTCCGCACACAGAATTCAAGATGGATCTATCTTCCGGCATCCAGATGGCCGTGCCGATGACCATTGCCACGTCTTCTTTTCCAAAATTCCGTGTAGGGATATTTCCTCCTGATCAAACACCTGCCTGGGAAATCTTTGTATCTTCAGGAAGCAAGAGGTGACTTGAACGCTGTATTCCAAAGAGCGTGTTTTCACTGAGGGAAGTTTAGGCACCTTTCGGATGCGATCAGGCACAGGGGAGACCAGGATTCTCAATAGAGATGCTTGGGGTGCTCTGAAATTTGCCCTCTCCACAGTCTTGTTTTTCATCGTAAGGAAAAGCCCCCTTTCCTATACTTCCTCACAACTCCGAGAAAAGGCTTTTCTCTTGGGAAAACAAGATGTGAGTGGACCCCGGAATCCTCCATCTTCCGGTATCTCCCAGGAAAGTAGATGGCCCTGTCGTGATCGTTGCACACACGGAGGCTTGGATTTTTATGATGTGAAAAACTACCATGTTCCCGAAATGGCCTCCTCCCCACCGTTCCTTCGGCCAACAGAGGATACGGCATTTCCTCATGTTACAACACACGGATCTGTTCCGAGGCGTTTGTGTGGAAGTGTCGTGTTCTTCACTGCAACTTGCTTTCTTCGCAGGCTTCATTATCTGAGCGAAGAGCATGGCACTTGGCCGTGCCTCTTGGCAAACGTGCTCCAAAGATTCTCACAGGAGAGAACTTCCACTTAGAGGAGAGTCGCACCGCCCAGAGACTCGTTTCACGGAGGGAAGGATGGGGCATGTTTAGGAGGCCTCAACCCATGCGTGCTAGAATGCTTGTCGTTGGAGAGACTTCCGTTTCTCTGAAGGGTGCATGTCCCCAGCCCCATTTTTCAGCTTGAGGCTGTGGCCCCTCTCTTGGGCTTCCCCGCTTTTGGATTGGACATCGCAATTCTCTTCTGGAGACAAGGTGTTAGTGGAAAGTGGCCTTGCCCTCCGTCTATTTTCGCAGAGTTGAGTTTGAGGAATTATCCTGCTACTTCTCATCAGTATAGGCTATGATGCTTCTGGCTTGAGGGAACGAAATGTGCACGAATGTGGCCGTCTCCATGGACTGCTTTCACCCTGACAGGGACACGCCCCTTAGTCTCGCCTTCCACCTCCGTGCCCACAGTTTGGATCACCAGAAGGTTGATGCTCCCGGGCAGTGACCTTCTCCACAGGCTTGATTCTCAGTGGCAGGGATATGGAACCCCGCTGAAGCTTGCCCACCCCGGGGATAGAAAGATTCCTTTGTGGAGAAACTTGTTGTGGCTCGGAAGTTGTTCCCTCCACGGACTTGGATCTCCCAGACAGGGACTGGCACCTTGCCTGTCTCTCCATACCTACACTAGAAATCGCTTTCTCTTCAGGAAACCAGATGTTCCAGGAAAGTGCGGTCATCCACAGTCATGTTTGGACGATGGGCGAAGATGGCCTTCTCCTGACACGGTAACACATACTTCCTAGAGACTTCCCCCTTGGAAGAACCACGTTGGTTGCCGAGAGTGGCTATCTCCACAGAACTCTTTATCCGTGGGCCCGATACTGCCCTTTCGTGAGACTTCCACACAGAGAGCCTAGCAGTGTATAGGACTGAAGGATCCTCGGTGTCGCTGAGACGTGCCTGAGGCAGAGATTTCGTCCACGCTGGGAATGATAGGGCTGCATCCTGACGCTTCAACCCTTACCGGCCAGCAGGCTTCTCACGGGAGCACATTTGTTGTTTGCTCTAAGTTACAATGTCCACGCATGTGTCTCTCGCATCCGAATCCAGGCCACTGCCTGCCCTTCCACACACACTTACGAACGTGTTTCTACCCTCAGATATCCAGCTGGCAGTTCAGTGTTCCATGGTCCACACTCTCTGGTTTATGCATTTCTATTTGGGCAGTGTCTTCCAGACTACACTCGGACATGGAAAAGGCTTGTGTCTTCGGCAAGCAAGAGTTTCTTTCAGCGGACTCCTCTAAGCAGACCTTTACCACCGGCGGAACTAGAGGGCACCTTCCTGATGCTGCCCCACATACGTGCCTGTAGGCTTCATGCCGGAGACAAATATGGGGCTCAAAAATTGCAGTCTCGGCCATCTGCATTCTATGCCTAAGGACAAACCACCTGTCCTATATTTCTAAACCTATAGGAGAAATCGCGTTTCTCTTCTGGCATCCAGATGTTAGCAAGCAGCGGTATTCTTCACCCTCTTTATCCTCAAAGGGAAGACTGGGGCACTCTCAGGATGCCTCCACACATAGAGGCTCGGAACCTTCTCGGTGGAACTGCCACAGTGTCGCTGGAACTGCATCCTCCGCAGAAGTCTTTCTCCAAGCCATGGACACGGCATTAACCTAGTGTGAGAACACATACATTGATTAGAATGGTTTCGCTTGAAGGTTTTTTTTCCACGGTGAATCTTCCTTTATTTCTAGGCTTCTGGTCCGCGAAGTCTAAGGCACTTTCCGCATGCCTCTCGCGATAGATATTAGAATGCTCTCCACGGGAACAAACTTCCTCTGAGGGGAAAGTGGCATTCCCCTGAGACTGCTTCACAGACAGAGGGAGAGGGCGTGTTTCGTTTGTTCGACACATGCAAGCCAGAATGCTTCACACTTGAGAACCTTGAGGTTATCCAAAAGGGCCCTGCTCCACAGACTCTATTCTGGGCCTAAGGACCTTGCCCCTTCCCTAGAATTCCACACATGTCCTGGACTTCAGCTTTCTCTCCTGATAACACGATATGCAAGGAACGTCGCCTTCTCAGAAGGAAGTATATCGCCCATACGAATGCGTGCTTATCTCTGTGTGAGAAAGCGTCTCGTCGAGGGGAACTTGGGTTTCCTGGGAGCTGCTTACTCCACATCCTGGGGAGTCCAATACGGGGATTTTGCCCTTTGCCTACCCTTCAAGGCCGATACTGGAATTGGCTGAGAACTCTTGAGAAATTATGTTAACTCGACGTGCCATTTGCCACGGGCTCCTATCTCCGATGGAAGGAGAGGGCCCGCTCCAGGTGCTTGTACACTACATGCTACAGGACTCTACACGGGAAGATTTCGACTGTTCGCTCCACGTTGTATGACACACAGACGCCTTTCTGGGCATCAGGTCAAGGCCCCTGGCCTCTACGTCCGCACATCGACGTGAAATGGGTTCCGTCTTCGGATATCCAGGTGGCAGGGATGGTTTCCAGTCTCCGCAGCCTTGTTTCTCAGAGATCCCATTAGGGCAGACTCCTCCACATCACACAAGGACCTAGAGAAAACATCTAACTTCTGTAAGCAAGACGTTCCTGCAACATTGTTCTCGACAGAGGGTTTTCACTGAGGGATGGACACGGCACCCGCCTGATGCCTCCACACATACATTGTAGAAGGCTTCTCGCAGGGCAAAGGGTGGTCCTCCGAAAGGGGCATTCTCCACCCACTTGTTTCTAAAGGCCACTACGACCCGCCATCTCTGCCCTTGGAAACGTCTCTTAGAGATCGCTTTTTCCTTCTGGAAACCAGAGGTTCTTGGATACTAGGGTTGACTGCCGTCCTGCTGCTCAGAGGGAAGAAGGTGCCGTTACAGTGATGCTTCCACGCTTTTCGCCTAAGGAAGCTTCTTGATCGGAAACGCCCATTGGGGCCGAAGTCACCTTCTCCATGGAATTGTTTCTCCCGGCCAAGGACACGGCAGCTCCTGAATGCTACCACACATCCCCGTACCTCTAGAGAAACATGCCACAAAATGTTTCGCTGGGATATGCTTCCTCTGAGGGAAGCTTTGCATTCCCCAGAGATTTGTCCAGGGAGCCAAAGAGAGTCCGTGTTTTGGGAGCTGCAGAATATGCAGGCTGGACCGCCACTTGCTGGACAACCTGGCGGTATTCCGAACGGTGCCTGCTTCCCAGACTTGTCTCCCAGGGTAAGGACTTTGCCCACTCCCACACCTATAAGTTAGGACGGTGCTCCTTTGAAAACGCACGCACGGGGCAGCAGAGGCACTCCCAAATGAATTCTATCCAAGGCAAGGATAAGGCCTCTCCAGATGCTAAAACGTATCTGTGCGTTGCAGGGAATTTGGTGGGAAGTGTCGTTCCTTCACTGAAACTGTCTTTCTTCACGGAGAGTTTTCTTCAGCGAGGTATATGTGGCCCTCTCCGCTGGCCTCCAGACCAACACCCTAGAGAGCTCCCCACCGGGACAATCTTCCTCGGAGTGAAAAATGCCATTCCCTAGACACTATTCCCAGAGGGAAGGGTCATGCATGTTTCGGTCGCTTAATCCCGCCAATGCTAGAAGGCTCCTCTCTTGAGAATCTGGCGGTTTCTTCAATGATGCCTGTTCCACACTCTTCTCTCAAAGCGTCCAGACATCGGCCCTGTACACTAGGCTCCAGCGCATATATTGGAATGATTCGATTTCTCTCTTGTGGAAACAAGATGGTAGTGGAATTCGCATTCCACCCAACTTGCCTCCCAGAAGCAAGGGTAGGCTATGTACAGAGACTTCTGGACATTTGTATTAGAAAGCATCTCCTCTGAAGGAACTTGTGTTTCCTGGGACCTGTGCTTCCCCAGAATTGTTACTGGAACACCGGGGACATTCTACCTGGCCTATCCTTCCGCACCGCTCCTGGAAGTCGTTTGGAAATCGGCAAACCATATGTTATCGCCAAGTGGCCTTCTCCACAGGCTTGTCTAACAGACGCAAGGAGATGGAACTCTCCCGATGCTTGAACACACCCATGCTAGAACACATCTGCGGCAGGACACCTGCGTTGTGCTGAACGTTCTCTTCCCCATAGACTTGTTTCTAAGGATAGGGTCCTAGGCCCTCGCCTATGCTTCCGCACACAGAATTCAAGATGGATCTATCTTCCGGCATCCAGATGGCCGTGTCGATGACCATTCCCACGTCTTGTTTTCCAGGGATCCGTGTAGGGATATTTCCTCCTGATCAAACACCTGCCTGGGAAACCTTTGTATCTTCAGGAAGCAAGAGGTGACTTGAACGCTGTATTCCAAAGAGCGTTTTTCACTGAGGGAAGATTAGGCACCTTTCGGATGCGATCAGGCACAGGGGAGACCAGGATTCTCAATAGAGATGCTTGGGGTGCTCTGAAATTTGCCCTCTCCACAGTCTTGTTTTTCATCGTAAGGAAAAGCGCCCTTTCCTATACTTCCTCACAACTCCGAGAAAAGGCTTTCCTCTTGGGAAAACAAGATGTGAGGGACCCCGGAATCCTCCATCTTCTGGTATCTCCCAGGAAAGTAGATGGCCCTGTCGTGATCGTTGCACACACGGAGGCTAGGATTTTTATGATGTGAAAAACTACCATGTTCCCGAAATGGCCTCCTCCCCACCGTTCCTTCGGCCAACAGAGGATACGGCATTTCCTCATGTTAAAACACACGGATCTGTTCCCAGGCCTTGTGTGGAAGTGGCGTGTTCTTCACTGCAACTTGCTTTCTTCGCAGGCTTCATTACCTGAGCGAAGAGCATGGCACTTGGCCGTGCCTCTTGGCAAACGTGCTCCAAAGATTCTCGCAGGAGAGAACTTCCACTTAGAGGAGAGTCGTACCGCCCAGAGACTCGTTTCACGGAGGGAAGGATGGGGCATGTTTAGGAGGCCTCAACCCATGCGTGCTAGAATGCTTGTCGTTGGAGAGACTTCCGTATCTCTGAAGGGTGCATGTCCCCAGTCCCATTTTTCAGCTTGAGGCTGTGGCCCCTCTCTTGGGCTTCCCCGCTTTTGGATTGGACATCGCAATTCTCTTCTGGAGACAAGGTGTTAGTGGAAAGTGGCATTGCCCTCCGTCTATTTTCGCACAGTTGAGTTTGAGGAATTATCCTGCTACTTCTCATCAGTATAGGCTATGATGCTTCTGGCTTGAGGGAACGAGTTGTGCACGAATGTGGCCGTCTCCATGGACTGCTTTCTCCCTGACAGGGACACGCCCCTTAGTCTCGCCTTCCACCTCCGTGCCCACAGTTTGGATCACCAGAAGGTTGATGCTCCCGGGCAGTGACCTTCTCCACAGGCTTGATTCTCAGTGGCAGGGATATGGAACCCCGCTGAAGCTTGCCCACCCCGGGGATAGAAAGATTCCTTTGTGGAGAAACTTGTTGTGGCTCGGAAGTTGTTCCCTCCACGGACTTGGATCTCCCAGACAGGGACTGGCACCTTGCCTGTCTCTCCATACCTACACTAGAAATCGCTTTCTCTTCAGGAAACCAGATGTTCCAGGAACGTGCCGTCATCCACAGTCATGTTTGGACGATGGGCGAAGATGGCCTTCTCCTGACACGGTAACACATACTTCCTAGAGACTTCCCCCTTGGAAGAACCACGTTGGTTGCCGAGAGTGGCTATCTCCACAGAACTCTTTATCCGTGGGCCCGATACTGCCCTTTCGTGAGACTTCCACACAGAGAGCCTAGCAGTGTATAGGACTGAAGGATCCTCGGTGTCGCTGAGACGTGCCTGAGGCAGAGATTTCGTCCACGCTGGGAATGATAGGGCTGCATCCTGACGCTTCAACCCTTACCGGCCAGCAGGCTTCTCACGGGAGCACATTTGTTGTTTGCTCTAAGTTACAATGTCCACGCATGTGTCTCTCGCATCCGAATCCAGGCCACTGCCTGCCCTTCCACACACACTTACGAACGTGTTTCTACCCTCAGATATCCAGCTGGCAGTTCAGTGTTCCATGGTCCACACTCTCTGGTTTATGCATTTCTATTTGGGCAGTGTCTTCCAGACTACACTCGGACATGGAAAAGGCTTGTGTCTTCGGCAAGCAAGAGTTTCTTTCAGCGGACTCCTCTAAGCAGACCTTTACCACCGGCGGAACTAGAGGGCACCTTCCTGATGCTGCCCCACATACGTGCCTGTAGGCTTCATGCCGGAGACAAATATGGGGCTCAAAAATTGCAGTCTCGGCCATCTGCATTCTATGCCTAAGGACAAACCACCTGTCCTATATTTCTAAACCTATAGGAGAAATCGCGTTTCTCTTCTGGCATCCAGATGTTAGCAAGCAGCGGTATTCTTCACCCTCTTTATCCTCAAAGGGAAGACTGGGGCACTCTCAGGATGCCTCCACACATAGAGGCTCGGAACCTTCTCGGTGGAACTGCCACAGTGTCGCTGGAACTGCATCCTCCGCAGAAGTCTTTCTCCAAGCCATGGACACGGCATTAACCTAGTGTGAGAACACATACATTGATTAGAATGGTTTCGCTTGAAGGTTTTTTTTCCACGGTGAATCTTCCTTTATTTCTAGGCTTCTGGTCCGCGAAGTCTAAGGCACTTTCCGCATGCCTCTCGCGATAGATATTAGAATGCTCTCCACGGGAACAAACTTCCTCTGAGGGGAAAGTGGCATTCCCCTGACACTGCTTCACAGACAGAGGGAGAGGGCGTGTTTCGTTTGTTCGACACATGCAAGCCAGAATGCTTCACACTTGAGAACCTTGAGGTTATCCAAAAGGGCCCTGCTCCACAGACTCTATTCTGGGCCTAAGGACCTTGCCCCTTCCCTAGAATTCCACACATGTCCTGGACTTCAGCTTTCTCTCCTGATAACACGATATGCAAGGAACGTCGCCTTCTCAGAAGGAAGTATATCGCCCATACGAATGCGTGCTTATCTCTGTGTGAGAAAGCGTCTCGTCGAGGGGAACTTGGGTTTCCTGGGAGCTGCTTACTCCACATCCTGGGGAGTCCAATACGGGGATTTTGCCCTTTGCCTACCCTTCAAGGCCGATACTGGAATTGGCTGAGAACTCTTGAGAAATTATGTTAACTCGACGTGCCATTTGCCACGGGCTCCTATCTCCGATGGAAGGAGAGGGCCCGCTCCAGGTGCTTGTACACTACATGCTACAGGACTCTACACGGGAAGATTTCGACTGTTCGCTCCACGTTGTATGACACACAGACGCCTTTCTGGGCATCAGGTCAAGGCCCCTGGCCTCTACGTCCGCACATCGACGTGAAATGGGTTCCGTCTTCGGATATCCAGGGGGCAGGGATGGTTTCCAGTCTCCGCAGCCTTGTTTCTCAGAGATCCCATTAGGGCAGACTCCTCCACATCACACAAGGACCTAGAGAAAACATCTAACTTCTGTAAGCAAGACGTTCCTGCAACATTGTTCTCGACAGAGGGTTTTCACTGAGGGATGGACACGGCACCCGCCTGATGCCTCCACACATACATTGTAGAAGGCTTCTCGCAGGGCAAAGGGTGGTCCTCCGAAAGGGGCATTCTCCACCCACTTGTTTCTAAAGGCCACTACGACCCGCCATCTCTGCCCTTGGAAACGTCTCTTAGAGATCGCTTTTTCCTTCTGGAAACCAGAGGTTCTTGGATACTAGGGTTGACTGCCGTCCTGCTGCTCAGAGGGAAGAAGGTGCCGTTACAGTGATGCTTCCACGCTTTTCGCCTAAGGAAGCTTCTTGATCGGAAACGCCCATTGGGGCCGAAGTCACCTTCTCCATGGAATTGTTTCTCCCGGCCAAGGACACGGCAGCTCCTGAATGCTACCACACATCCCCGTACCTCTAGAGAAACATGCCACAAAATGTTTCGCTGGGATATGCTTCCTCTGAGGGAAGCTTTGCATTCCCCAGAGATTTGTCCAGGGAGCCAAAGAGAGTCCGTGTTTTGGGAGCTGCAGAATATGCAGGCTGGACCGCCACTTGCTGGACAACCTGGCGGTATTCCGAACGGTGCCTGCTTCCCAGACTTGTCTCCCAGGGTAAGGACTTTGCCCACTCCCACACCTATAAGTTAGGACGGTGCTCCTTTGAAAACGCACGCACGGGGCAGCAGAGGCACTCCCAAATGAATTCTATCCAAGGCAAGGATAAGGCCTCTCCAGATGCTAAAACGTATCTGTGCGTTGCAGGGAATTTGGTGGGAAGTGTCGTTCCTTCACTGAAACTGTCTTTCTTCACGGAGAGTTTTCTTCAGCGAGGTATATGTGGCCCTCTCCGCTGGCCTCCAGACCAACACCCTAGAGAGCTCCCCACCGGGACAATCTTCCTCGGAGTGAAAAATGCCATTCCCTAGACACTATTCCCAGAGGGAAGGGTCATGCATGTTTCGGTCGCTTAATCCCGCCAATGCTAGAAGGCTCCTCTCTTGAGAATCTGGCGGTTTCTTCAATGATGCCTGTTCCACACTCTTCTCTCAAAGCGTCCAGACATCGGCCCTGTACACTAGGCTCCAGCGCATATATTGGAATGATTCGATTTCTCTCTTGTGGAAACAAGATGGTAGTGGAATTCGCATTCCACCCAACTTGCCTCCCAGAAGCAAGGGTAGGCTATGTACAGAGACTTCTGGACATTTGTATTAGAAAGCATCTCCTCTGAAGGAACTTGTGTTTCCTGGGACCTGTGCTTCCCCAGAATTGTTACTGGAACACCGGGGACATTCTACCTGGCCTATCCTTCCGCACCGCTCCTGGAAGTCGTTTGGAAATCGGCAAACCATATGTTATCGCCAAGTGGCCTTCTCCACAGGCTTGTCTAACAGACGCAAGGAGATGGAACTCTCCCGATGCTTGAACACACCCATGCTAGAACACATCTGCGGCAGGACACCTGCGTTGTGCTGAACGTTCTCTTCCCCATAGACTTGTTTCTAAGGATAGGGTCCTAGGCCCTCGCCTATGCTTCCGCACACAGAATTCAAGATGGATCTATCTTCCGGCATCCAGATGGCCGTGTCGATGACCATTCCCACGTCTTGTTTTCCAGGGATCCGTGTAGGGATATTTCCTCCTGATCAAACACCTGCCTGGGAAACCTTTGTATCTTCAGGAAGCAAGAGGTGACTTGAACGCTGTATTCCAAAGAGCGTTTTTCACTGAGGGAAGATTAGGCACCTTTCGGATGCGATCAGGCACAGGGGAGACCAGGATTCTCAATAGAGATGCTTGGGGTGCTCTGAAATTTGCCCTCTCCACAGTCTTGTTTTTCATCGTAAGGAAAAGCGCCCTTTCCTATACTTCCTCACAACTCCGAGAAAAGGCTTTCCTCTTGGGAAAACAAGATGTGAGGGACCCCGGAATCCTCCATCTTCTGGTATCTCCCAGGAAAGTAGATGGCCCTGTCGTGATCGTTGCACACACGGAGGCTAGGATTTTTATGATGTGAAAAACTACCATGTTCCCGAAATGGCCTCCTCCCCACCGTTCCTTCGGCCAACAGAGGATACGGCATTTCCTCATGTTAAAACACACGGATCTGTTCCCAGGCCTTGTGTGGAAGTGGCGTGTTCTTCACTGCAACTTGCTTTCTTCGCAGGCTTCATTACCTGAGCGAAGAGCATGGCACTTGGCCGTGCCTCTTGGCAAACGTGCTCCAAAGATTCTCGCAGGAGAGAACTTCCACTTAGAGGAGAGTCGTACCGCCCAGAGACTCGTTTCACGGAGGGAAGGATGGGGCATGTTTAGGAGGCCTCAACCCATGCGTGCTAGAATGCTTGTCGTTGGAGAGACTTCCGTATCTCTGAAGGGTGCATGTCCCCAGTCCCATTTTTCAGCTTGAGGCTGTGGCCCCTCTCTTGGGCTTCCCCGCTTTTGGATTGGACATCGCAATTCTCTTCTGGAGACAAGGTGTTAGTGGAAAGTGGCATTGCCCTCCGTCTATTTTCGCACAGTTGAGTTTGAGGAATTATCCTGCTACTTCTCATCAGTATAGGCTATGATGCTTCTGGCTTGAGGGAACGAGTTGTGCACGAATGTGGCCGTCTCCATGGACTGCTTTCTCCCTGACAGGGACACGCCCCTTAGTCTCGCCTTCCACCTCCGTGCCCACAGTTTGGATCACCAGAAGGTTGATGCTCCCGGGCAGTGACCTTCTCCACAGGCTTGATTCTCAGTGGCAGGGATATGGAACCCCGCTGAAGCTTGCCCACCCCGGGGATAGAAAGATTCCTTTGTGGAGAAACTTGTTGTGGCTCGGAAGTTGTTCCCTCCACGGACTTGGATCTCCCAGACAGGGACTGGCACCTTGCCTGTCTCTCCATACCTACACTAGAAATCGCTTTCTCTTCAGGAAACCAGATGTTCCAGGAACGTGCCGTCATCCACAGTCATGTTTGGACGATGGGCGAAGATGGCCTTCTCCTGACACGGTAACACATACTTCCTAGAGACTTCCCCCTTGGAAGAACCACGTTGGTTGCCGAGAGTGGCTATCTCCACAGAACTCTTTATCCGTGGGCCCGATACTGCCCTTTCGTGAGACTTCCACACAGAGAGCCTAGCAGTGTATAGGACTGAAGGATCCTCGGTGTCGCTGAGACGTGCCTGAGGCAGAGATTTCGTCCACGCTGGGAATGATAGGGCTGCATCCTGACGCTTCAACCCTTACCGGCCAGCAGGCTTCTCACGGGAGCACATTTGTTGTTTGCTCTAAGTTACAATGTCCACGCATGTGTCTCTCGCATCCGAATCCAGGCCACTGCCTGCCCTTCCACACACACTTACGAACGTGTTTCTACCCTCAGATATCCAGCTGGCAGTTCAGTGTTCCATGGTCCACACTCTCTGGTTTATGCATTTCTATTTGGGCAGTGTCTTCCAGACTACACTCGGACATGGAAAAGGCTTGTGTCTTCGGCAAGCAAGAGTTTCTTTCAGCGGACTCCTCTAAGCAGACCTTTACCACCGGCGGAACTAGAGGGCACCTTCCTGATGCTGCCCCACATACGTGCCTGTAGGCTTCATGCCGGAGACAAATATGGGGCTCAAAAATTGCAGTCTCGGCCATCTGCATTCTATGCCTAAGGACAAACCACCTGTCCTATATTTCTAAACCTATAGGAGAAATCGCGTTTCTCTTCTGGCATCCAGATGTTAGCAAGCAGCGGTATTCTTCACCCTCTTTTTCCTCAAAGGGAAGACTGGGGCACTCTCAGGATGCCTCCACACATAGAGGCTCGGAACCTTCTCGGTGGAACTGCCACAGTGTTGCTGGAACGGCATCCTCCGCAGAAGTCTTTCTCCAAGCCATGGACACGGCATTAACCTAGTGTGAGAACACATACATTGATTAGAATGGTTTCGCTTGAAGGTTTTTTTTCCACGGTGAATCTTCCTTTATTTCTAGGCTTCTGGTCCGCGAAGTCTAAGGCACTTTCCGCATGCCTCTCGCGATAGATATTAGAATGCTCTCCACGGGAACAAACTTCCTCTGAGGGGAAAGTGGCATTCCCCTGACACTGCTTCACAGACAGAGGGAGAGGGCGTGTTTCGTTTGTTCGACACATGCAAGCCAGAATGCTTCACACTTGAGAACCTTGAGGTTATCCAAAAGGGCCCTGCTCCACAGACTCTATTCTGGGCCTAAGGACCTTGCCCCTTCCCTAGAATTCCACACATGTCCTGGACTTCAGCTTTCTCTCCTGATAACACGATATGCAAGGAACGTCGCCTTCTCAGAAGGAAGTATATCGCCCATACGAATGCGTGCTTATCTCTGTGTGAGAAAGCGTCTCGTCGAGGGGAACTTGGGTTTCCTGGCAGCTGCTTACTCCACATCCTGGGGAGTCCAATACGGGGATTTTGCCCTTTGCCTACCCTTCAAGGCCGATACTGGAATTGGCTGAGAACTCTTGAGAAATTATGTTAACTCGACGTGCCATTTGCCACGGGCTCCTATCTCCGATGGAAGGAGAGGGCCCGCTCCAGGTGCTTGTACACGACATGCTACAGGACTCTACACGGGAAGACTTCGACTGTTGGCTCCACGTTGTATGACACACAGACGCCTTTCTGGGCATCAGGTCAAGGCCCCTGGCCTCTACGTCCGCACATCGACGTGAAATGGTTTCCGTCTTCGGATATCCAGGTGGCAGGGATGGTTTCCAGTCTCCGCAGCCTTGTTTCTCAGAGATCCCATTAGGGCAGACTCCTCCACATCACACAAGGACCTAGAGAAAACATCTAACTTCTGTAAGCAAGACGTTCCTGCAACATTGTTCTCGACAGAGGGTTTTCACTGAGGGATGGACACGGCACCCGCCTGATGCCTCCACACATACATTGTGGAAGGCTTCTCTCAGGACAAAGGGTGGTCCTCCGAAAGGGGCATTCTCCACCCACTTGTTTCTAAAGGCCACTACGACCCGCCATCTCTGCCCTTGGAAACGTCTCTTAGAGATCGCTTTTTCCTTCTGGAAACCAGAGGTTCTTGGATACTAGGGTTGACTGCCGTCCTGCTGCTCAGAGGGAAGAAGGTGCCGTTACAGTGATGCTTCCACGCTTTTCGCCTAAGGAAGCTTCTTGATCGGAAACGCCCATTGGGGCCGAAGTCACCTTCTCCACAGAATTGTTTCTCCCGGCCAAGGACACGGCAGCTCCTGAATGCTACCACACATCCCCGTACCTCTAGAGAAACATGCCACAAAATGTTTCGCTGGGATATGCTTCCTCTGAGGGAAGCTTTGCATTCCCCAGAGATTTGTCCAGGGAGCCAAAGAGAGTCCGTGTTTTGGGAGCTGCAGAATATGCAGGCTGGACCGCCACTTGCTGGGCAACCTGGCGGTATTCCGAACGGTGCCTGCTTCACAGACTTGTCTCCCAGGGTAAGGACTTTGCCCACTCCCACACCTATAAGGTAGGACGGTGCTCCTTTGAAAACCCACGCCGGGGCAGCAGAGGCACTCCCAAATGAATTCTATCCAAGGCAAGGATAAGGCCTTTCCAGATGCTAAAACGTATCTGTGCGTTGCAGGGAATTTGGTGGGAAGTGTCGTTCCTTCACTGAAACTGTCTTTCTTCACGGAGAGTTTTCTTCAGCGAGGTATATGTGGCCCTCTCCGCTGGCCTCCAGACCAACACCCTAGAGAGCTCCCCACCGGGACAATCTTCCTCGGAGTGAAAAATGCCATTCCCTAGACACTATTCCCAGAGGGAAGGGTCATGCATGTTTCGGTCGCTTAATCCCGCCAATGCTAGAAGGCTCCTCTCTTGAGAATCTGGCGGTTTCTTCAATGATGCCTGTTCCACACTCTTCTCTCAAAGCGTCCAGACATCGCCCCTGTACACTAGGCTCCAGCGCATATATTGGAATGATTCGATTTCTCTCTTGTGGAAACAAGATGGTAGTGGAATTCGCATTCCACCCAACTTGCCTCCCAGAAGCAAGGGTAGGCTATGTACAGAGACTTCTGGACATATGTATTAGAAAGCATCTCCTCTGAAGGAACTTGTGTTTCCTGGGACCTGTGCTTCCCCAGAATTGTTACTGGAACACCGGGGACATTCTACCTGGCCTATCCTTCCGCACCGCTCCTGGAAGTCGTTTGGAAATCGGCAAACCATATGTTATCGCCAAGTGGCCTTCTCCACAGGCTTGTCTAACAGACGCAAGGAGATGGAACTCTCCCGATGCTTGCACACACCCATGCTAGAACACATCTCCGGCAGGACAGCTGCGTTGTGCTGAACGTTCTCTTCCCCATAGACTTGTTTCTAAGGATAGGGTCCTAGGCCCTCGCCTATGCTTCCGCACACAGAATTCAAGATGGATCTATCTTCCGGCATCCAGATGGCCGTGTCGATGACCATTCCCACGTCTTGTTTTCCAGGGATCCGTGTAGGGAAATTTCCTCCTGATCAAACACCTGCCTGGGAAATCTTTGTATCTTCAGGAAGCAAGAGGTGACTTGAACGCTGTATTCCAAAGAGCGTGTTTTCACTGAGGGAAGGTTAGGCACCTTTCGGATGCGATCAGGCACAGGGGAGACCAGGATTCTCAATAGAGATGCTTGGGGTGCTCTCAAATTTGCCCTCTCCACAGTCTTGTTTTTCATCGTAAGGAAAAGCCCCCTTTCCTGTACTTCCTCACAACTCCGAGAAAAGGCTTTTCTCTTGGGAAAACAAGATGTGAGTGGACCCCGGAATCCTCCATCTTCCGGTATCTCCCAGGAAAGTAGATGGCCCTGTCGTGATCGTTGCACACACGGAGGCTTGGATTTTTATGATGTGAAAAACTACCATGTTCCCGAAATGGCCTCCTCCCCACCGTTCCTTCGGCCAACAGAGGATACGGCATTTCCTCATGTTACAACACACGGATCTGTTCCGAGGCGTTTGTGTGGAAGTGTCGTGTTCTTCACTGCAACTTGCTTTCTTCGCAGGCTTCATTATCTGAGCGAAGAGCATGGCACTTGGCCGTGCCTCTTGGCAAACGTGCTCCAAAGATTCTCGCAGGAGAGAACTTCCACTTAGAGGAGAGTCGCACCGCCCAGAGACTCGTTTCACGGAGGGAAGGATGGGGCATGTTTAGGAGGCCTCAACCCATGCGTGCTAGAATGCTTGTCGTTGGAGAGACTTCCGTTTCTCTGAAGGGTGCATGTCCCCAGTCCCATTTTTCAGCTTGAGGCTGTGGCCCCTCTCTTGGGCTTCCCCGCTTTTGGATTGGACATCGCAATTCTCTTCTGGAGACAAGGTGTTAGTGGAAAGTAGCCTTGCCCTCCGTCTATTTTCGCAGAGTTGAGTTTGAGGAATTATCCTGCTACTTCTCATCAGTATAGGCTATGATGCTTCTGGCTTGAGGGAACGAAATGTGCACGAATGTGGCCGTCTCCATGGACTGCTTTCTCCCTGACAGGGACACGCCCCTTAGTCTCGCCTTCCACCTCCGTGCCCACATTTTGGATCACCAGAAAGTTGATGCTCCCGGGCTGTGACCTTCTCCACAGGCTTGATTCTCAGTGGCAGGGATATGGAACCCCGCTGAAGCTTGCCCACCCCGGGGATAGAAAGATTCCTTTGGGGAGAAACTTGTTGTGGCTCGGAAGTTGTTCCCTCCACGGACTTGGATCTCCCAGACAGGGACTGGCACCTTGCCTGTCTCTCCATACCTACACTAGAAATCGCTTTCTCTTCAGGAAACCAGATGTTCCAGGAACGTGCGTTCATCCACAGTCATGTTTGGACGATGGGCGAAGATGGCCTTCTCCTGACACGGTAACACATACTTCGTAGAGACTTCCCCCTTGGAAGAACCACGTTGGTTGCCGAGAGTGGCTATCTCCACAGAACTCTTTATCCGTGGGCCCGATACTGCCCTTTCGTGAGACTTCCACACAGAGAGCCTAGCAGTGTATAGGACTGAAGGATCCTCGGTGTCGCTGAGACGTGCCTGAGGCAGAGATTTCGTCCACGCTGGGAATGATAGGGCTGCATCCTGACGCTTCAACCCTTACCGGCCAGCAGGCTTCTCACGGGAGCACATTTGTTGTTTGCTCTAAGTTACAATGTCCACGCATGTGTCTCTCGCATCCGAATCCAGGCCACTGCCTGCCCTTCCACACACACTTACGAACGTGTTTCTACCCTCAGATATCCAGCTGGCAGTTCAGTGTTCCATGGTCCACACTCTCTGGTTTATGCATTTCTATTTGGGCAGTGTCTTCCAGACTACACTCGGACATGGAAAAGGCTTGTGTCTTCGGCAAGCAAGAGTTTCTTTCAGCGGACTCCTCTAAGCAGACCTTTACCACCGGCGGAACTAGAGGGCACCTTCCTGATGCTGCCCCACATACGTGCCTGTAGGCTTCATGCCGGAGACAAATATGGGGCTCAAAAATTGCAGTCTCGGCCATCTGCATTCTATGCCTAAGGACAAACCACCTGTCCTATATTTCTAAACCTATAGGAGAAATCGCGTTTCTCTTCTGGCATCCAGATGTTAGCAAGCAGCGGTATTCTTCACCCTCTTTTTCCTCAAAGGGAAGACTGGGGCACTCTCAGGATGCCTCCACACATAGAGGCTCGGAACCTTCTCGGTGGAACTGCCACAGTGTCGCTGGAACTGCATCCTCCGCAGAAGTCTTTCTCCAAGCCATGGACACGGCATTAACCTAGTGTTAGAACACATACATTGATTAGAATGGTTTCGCTTGAAGGTTTTTTTTCCACGGTGAATCTTCCTTTATTTCTAGGCTTCTGGTCCGCGAAGTCTAAGGCACTTTCCGCATGCCTCTCGCGATAGAAATTAGAATGCTCTCCACGGGAACAAACTTCCTCTGAGGGGAAAGTGGCATTCCCCTGACACTGCTTCACAGACAGAGGGAGAGGGCGTGTTTCGTATGTTCGACACATGCAAGCCAGAATGCTTCACACTTGAGAACCTTGAGGTTATCCAAAAGGGCCCTGCTCCACCGACTCTATTCTGGGCCTAAGGACCTTGCCCCTTCCCTAGAATTCCACACATGTCCTGGACTTCAGCTTTCTCTCCTGATAACACGATATGCAAGGAACGTCACCTTCTCAGAAGGAAGTATATCGCCCATACGAATGCGTGCTTATCTCTGTGTGAGAAAGCGTCTCGTCGAGGGGAACTTGGGTTTCCTGGCAGCTGCTTACTCCACATCCTGGGGAGTCCAATACGGGGATTTTGCCCTTTGCCTGTCCTTCAAGGCCGATACTGGAATTGGCTGAGAACTCTTGAGAAATTATGTTAACTCGACGTGCCATTTGCCACGGGCTCCTATCTCCGATGGAAGGAGAGGGCCCGCTCCAGGTGCTTGTACACTACATGCTACAGGACTCTACACGGGAAGATTTCGACTGTTCGCTCCACGTTGTATGACACACAGACGCCTTTCTGGGCATCACGTCAAGGCCCCTGGCCTCTACGTCCGCACATCGACGTGAAATGGGTTCCGTCTTCGGATATCCAGGTGGCAGGGATGGTTTCCAGTCTCCGCAGCCTTGTTTCTCAGAGATCCCATTAGGGCAGACTCCTCCACATCACACAAGGACCTAGAGAAAACATCTAACTTCTGTAAGCAAGACGTTCCTGCAACATTGTTCTCGACAGAGGGTTTTCACTGAGGGATGGACACGGCACCCGCCTGATGCCTCCACACATACATTGTAGAAGGCTTCTCGCAGGACAAAGGGTGGTCCTCCGAAAGGGGCATTCTCCACCCACTTGTTTCTAAAGGCCACTACGACCCGCCATCTCTGCCCTTGGAAACGTCTCTTAGAGATCGCTTTTTCCTTCTGGAAACCAGAGGTTCTTGGATACTAGGGTTGACTGCCGTCCTGCTGCTCAGAGGGAAGAAGGTGCCGTTACAGTGATGCTTCCACGCTTTTCGCCTAAGGAAGCTTCTTGATCGGAAACGCCCATTGGGGCCGAAGTCACCTTCTCCACAGAATTGTTTCTCCCGGCCAAGGACACGGCAGCTCCTGAATGCTACCACACATCCCCGTACCTCTAGAGAAACATGCCACAAAGTGTTTCGCTGGGATATGCTTCCTCTGAGGGAAGCTTTGCATTCCCCAGAGATTTGTCCAGGGAGCCAAAGAGAGTCCGTGTTTTGGGAGCTGCAGAATATGCAGGCTGGACCGCCACTTGCTGGACAACCTGGCGGTATTCCGAACGGTGCCTGCTTCACAGACTTGTCTCCCAGGGTAAGGACTTTGCCCACTCCCACACCTATAAGGTAGGACGGTGCTCCTTTGAAAACCCACGCCGGGGCAGCAGAGGCACTCCCAAATGAATTCTATCCAAGGCAAGGATAAGGCTTTTCCAGATGCTAAAACGTATCTGTGCGTTGCAGGGAATTTGGTGGGAAGTGTCGTTCCTTCACTGAAACTCTCTTTCTTCACGGAGAGTTTTCTTCAGCGAGGTATATGTGGCCCTCTCCGCTGGCCTCCAGACCAACACCCTAGAGAGCTCCCCACCGGGACAATCTTCCTCGGAGTGAAAAATGCCATTCCCTAGACACTATTCCCAGAGGGAAGGGTCATGCATGTTTCGGTCGCTTAATCCCGCCAATGCTAGAAGGCTCCTCTCTTGAGAATCTGGCGGTTTCTTCAATGATGCCTGTTCCACACTCTTCTCTCAAAGCGTCCAGACATCGCCCCTGTACACTAGGCTCCAGCGCATATATTGGAATGATTCGATTTCTCTCTTGTGGAAACAAGATGGTAGTGGAATTCGCATTCCACCCAACTTGCCTCCCAGAAGCAAGGGTAGGCTATGTACAGAGACTTCTGGACATATGTATTAGAAAGCATCTCCTCTGAAGGAACTTGTGTTTCCTGGGACCTGTGCTTCCCCAGAATTGTTACTGGAACACCGGGGACATGCTACCTGGCCTATCCTTCCGCACCGCTCCTGGAAGTCGTTTGGAAATCGGCAAACCATATGTTATCGCCAAGTGGCCTTCTCCACAGGCTTGTCTAACAGACGCAAGGAGATGGAACTCTCCCGATGCTTGCACACACCCATGCTAGAACACATCTCCGGCAGGACAGCTGCGTTGTGCTGAACGTTCTCTTCCCCATAGACTTGTTTCTAAGGATAGGGTCCTAGGCCCTCGCCTATGCTTCCGCACACAGAATTCAAGATGGATCTATCTTCCGGCATCCAGATGGCCGTGTCGATGACCATTCCCACGTCTTGTTTTCCAGGGATCCGTGTAGGGATATTTCCTCCTGATCAAACACCTGCCTGGGAAATCTTTGTATCTTCAGGAAGCAAGAGGTGACTTGAACGCTGTATTCCAAAGAGCGTGTTTTCACTGAGGGAAGGTTAGGCACCTTTCGGATGCGATCAGGCACAGGGGAGACCAGGATTCTCAATAGAGATGCTTGGGGTGCTCTGAAATTTGCCCTCTCCACAGTCTTGTTTTTCATCGTAAGGAAAAGCCCCCTTTCCTATACTTCCTCACAACTCCGAGAAAAGGCTTTTCTCTTGGGAAAACAAGATGTGAGTGGACCCCGGAATCCTCCAACTTCCGGTATCTCCCAGGAAAGTAGATGGCCCTGTCGTGATCGTTGCACACACGGAGGCTTGGATTTTTATGATGTGAAAAACTACCATGTTCCCGAAATGGCCTCCTCCCCACCGTTCCTTCGGCCAACAGAGGATACGGCATTTCCTCATGTTAAAACACACGGATCTGTTCCCAGGCCTTGTGTGGAAGTGTCGTGTTCTTCACTGCAACTTGCTTTCTTCGCAGGCTTCATTATCTGAGCGAAGAGCATGGCACTTGGCCGTGCCTCTTGGCAAACGTGCTCCAAAGATTCTCGCAGGAGAGAACTTCCACTTAGAGGAGAGTCGCACCGCCCAGAGACTCGTTTCACGGAGGGAAGGATGGGGCATGTTTAGGAGGCCTCAACCCATGCGTGCTAGAATGCTTGTCGTTGGAGAGACTTCCGTTTCTCTGAAGGGTGCATGTCCCCAGCCCCATTTTTCAGCTTGAGGCTGTGGCCCCTCTCTTGGGCTTCCCCGCTTTTGGATTGGACATCGCAATTCTCTTCTGGAGACAAGGTGTTAGTGGAAAGTGGCATTGCCCTCCGTGTATTTTCGCAGAGTTGAGTTTGAGGAATTATCCTGCTAATTCTCATCAGTATAGGCTATGATGCTTCTGGCTTGAGGGAACGAAATGTGCACGAATGTGGCCGTCTCCATGGACTGCTTTCTCCCTGACAGGGACACGCCCCTTAGTCTCGCCTTCCACCTCCGTGCCCACAGTTTGGATCACCAGAAAGTAGATGCTCCCGGGCAGTGACATTCTCCACAGGCTTGATTCTCCGTGGCAGGGATATGGAACCCCGCTGAAGCTTGCCCACCCCGGGGATAGAAAGATTCCTTTGGGGAGGAACTTGTTGTGGCTCGGAAGTTGTTCCCTCCACGGACTTGGATCTCCCAGACAGGGACTGGCACCTTGCCTGTCTCTCCATACCTACAGTAGAAATCGCTTTCTCTTCAGGAAACCAGATGTTCCAGGAACGTGCGGTCATCCACAGTCATGTTTGGACGATGGGCGAAGATGGCCTTCTCCTGACACGGTAACACATACTTCCTAGAGACTTCCCCCTTGGAAGAACCACGTTGGTTGCCGAGAGTGGCTATCTCCACAGAACTCTTTATCCGTGGGCCCGATACTGCCCTTTCGTGAGACTTCCACACAGAGAGCCTAGCAGTGTATAGGACTGAAGGATCCTCGGTGTCGCTGAGACGTGCCTGAGGCAGAGATTTCGTCCACGCTGGGAATGATAGGGCTGCATCCTGACGCTTCAACCCTTACCGGCCAGCAGGCTTCTCACGGGAGCACATTTGTTGTTTGCTCTAAGTTACAATGTCCACGCATGTGTCTCTCGCATCCGAATCCAGGCCACTGCCTGCCCTTCCACACACACTTACGAACGTGTTTCTACCCTCAGATATCCAGCTGGCAGTTCAGTGTTCCATGGTCCACACTCTCTGGTTTATGCATTTCTATTTGGGCAGTGTCTTCCAGACTACACTCGGACATGGAAAAGGCTTGTGTCTTCGGCAAGCAAGAGTTTTTTCAGCGGACTCCTCTAAGCAGACCTTTACCATCGGCGGAACTAGAGGGCACCTTCCTGATGCTGCCCCACATACGTTCCTGTAGGCTTCATGCCGGAGACAAATATGGGGCTCAAAAATTGCAGTCTCGGCCATCTGCATTCTATGCCTAAGGACAAACCACCTGTCCTATATTTCTAAACCTATAGGAGAAATCGCGTTTCTCTTCTGGCATCCAGATGTTAGCAAGCAGCGGTATTCTTCACCCTCTTTTTCCTCAAAGGGAAGACTGGGGCACTCTCAGGATGCCTCCACACATAGAGGCTCGGAACCTTCTCGGTGGAACTGCCACAGTGTCGCTGGAACTGCATCCTCCGCAGAAGTCTTTCTCCAAGCCATGGACACGGCATTAACCTAGTGTGAGAACACATACATTGATTAGAATGGTTTCGCTTGAAGGTTTTTTTTCCACGGTGAATCTTCCTTTATTTCTAGACTTCTGGTCCGCGAAGTCTAAGGCACTTTCCGCATGCCTCTCGCGATAGATATTAGAATGCTCTCCACGGGAACAAACTTCCTCTGAGGGGAAAGTGGCATTCCCCTGACACTGCTTCACAGACAGAGGGAGAGGGCGTGTTTCGTTTGTTCGACACATGCAAGCCAGAATGCTTCACACTTGAGAACCTTGAGGTTATCCAAAAGGGCCCTGCTCCACAGACTCTATTCTGGGCCTAAGGACCTTGCCCCTTCCCTAGAATTCCACACATGTCCTGGACTTCAGCTTTCTCTCCTGATAACACGATATGCAAGGAACGTCGCCTTCTCAGAAGGAAGTATATCGCCCATACGAATGCGTGCTTATCTCTGTGTGAGAAAGCGTCTCGTCAGGGGAACTTGGGTTTCCTGGCAGCTGCTTACTCCACATCCTGGGGAGTCCAATACGGGGATTTTGCCCTTTGCCTACCCTTCAAGGCCGATACTGGAATTGGCTGAGAACTCTTGAGAAATTATGTTAACTCGACGTGCCATTTGCCACGGGCTCCTATCTCCGATGGAAGGAGAGGGCCCGCTCCAGGTGCTTGTACACTACATGCTACAGGACTCTGCACGGGAAGATTTCGACTGTTCGCTCCACGTTGTATGACACACAGACGCCTTTCTGGGCATCAGGTCAAGGCCCCTGGCCTCTACGTCCGCACATCGACGTGAAATGGTTTCCGTCTTCGGATATCCAGGTGGCAGGGATGGTTTCCAGTCTCCGCAGCCTTGTTTCTCAGAGATCCCATTAGGGCAGACTCCTCCACATCACACAAGGACCTAGAGAAAACATCTAACTTCTGTAAGCAAGACGTTCCTGCAACATTGTTCTCGACAGAGGGTTTTCACTGAGGGATGGACACGGCACCCGCCTGATGCCTCCACACATACATTGTAGAAGGCTTCTCGCAGGGCAAAGGGTGGTCCTCCGAAAGGGGCATTCTCCACCCACTTGTTTCTAAAGGCCACTACGACCCGCCATCTCTGCCCTTGGAAACGTCTCTTAGAGATCGCTTTTTCCTTCTGGAAACCAGAGGTTCTTGGATACTAGGGTTGCCTGCCGTCCTGCTGCTCAGAGGGAAGAAGGTGCCGTTACAGTGATGCTTCCACGCTTTTCGCCTAAGGAAGCTTCTTGATCGGAAACGCCCATTGGGGCCGAAGTCACCTTCTCCACAGAATTGTTTCTCCCGGCCAAGGACACGGCAGCTCCTGAATGCTACCACACATCCCCGTACCTCTAGAGAAACATGCCACAAAATGTTTCGCTGGGATATGCTTCCTCTGAGGGAAGCTTTGCATTCCCCAGAGATTTGTCCAGGGAGCCAAAGAGAGTCCGTGTTTTGGGAGCTGCAGAATATGCAGGCTGGACCGCCACTTGCTGGACAACCTGGCGGTATTCCGAACGGTGCCTGCTTCACAGACTTGTCTCCCAGGGTAAGGACTTTGCCCACTCCCACACCTATAAGGTAGGACGGTGCTCCTTTGAAAACCCACGCCGGGGCAGCAGAGGCACTCCCAAATGAATTCTATCCAAGGCAAGGATAAGGCCTTTCCAGATGCTAAAACGTATCTGTGCGTTGCAGGGAATTTGGTGGGAAGTGTCGTTCCTTCACTGAAACTGTCTTTCTTCACGGAGAGTTTTCTTCAGCGAGGTATATGTGGCCCTCTCCGCTGGCCTCCAGACCAACACCCTAGAGAGCTCCCCACCGGGACAATCTTCCTCGGAGTGAAAAATGCCATTCCCTAGACACTATTCCCAGAGGGAAGGGTCATGCATGTTTCGGTCGCTTAATCCCGCCAATGCTAGAAGGCTCCTCTCTTGAGAATCTGGCGGTTTCTTCAATGATGCCTGTTCCACACTCTTCTCTCAAAGCGTCCAGACATCGCCCCTGTACACTAGGCTCCAGCGCATATATTGGAATGATTCGATTTCTCTCTTGTGGAAACAAGATGGTAGTGGAATTCGCATTCCACCCAACTTGCCTCCCAGAAGCAAGGGTAGGCTATGTACAGAGACTTCTGGACATATGTATTAGAAAGCATCTCCTCTGAAGGAACTTGTGTTTCCTGGGACCTGTGCTTCCCCAGAATTGTTACTGGAACACCGGGGACATTCTACCTGGCCTATCCTTCCGCACCGCTCCTGGAAGTCGTTTGGAAATCGGCAAACCATATGTTATCGCCAAGTGGCCTTCTCCACAGGCTTGTCTAACAGACGCAAGGAGATGGAACTCTCCCGATGCTTGCACACACCCATGCTAGAACACATCTCCGGCAGGACAGCTGCGTTGTGCTGAACGTTCTCTTCCCCATAGACTTGTTTCTAAGGATAGGGTCCTAGGCCCTCGCCTATGCTTCCGCACACAGAATTCAAGATGGATCTATCTTCCGGCATCCAGATGGCCGTGACGATGACCATTGCCACGTCTTCTTTTCCAAAGTTCCGTGTAGGGATATTTCCTCCTGATCAAACACCTGCCTGGGAAATCTTTGTATCTTCAGGAAGCAAGAGTTGACTTGAACGCTGTATTCCAAAGAGCGTGTTTTCACTGAGGGAAGGTTAGGCACCTTTCGGATGCGATCAGGCACGGCGGAGACAAGGATTCTCAATAGAGATGCTTGGGGTGCTCTGAAATTTGCCCTCTCCACAGTCTTGTTTTTCTTCGTAAGGAAAAGCCCCCTTTCCTATACTTCCTCACAACTCCGAGAAAAGGCTTTTCTCTTGGGAAAACAAGATGTGAGTGGACCCCGGAATCCTCCATCTTCTGGTATCTCCCAGGAAAGTAGATGGCCCTGTCGTGATCGATGCACACACGGAGGCTTGGATTTTTATGATGTGAAAAACTACCATGTTCCCGAATTGGCCTCCTCCCCACCGTTCCTTCGGCCAACAGAGGATACGGCATTTCCTCATGTGAAAACACACGGATCTGTTCCCAGGCCTTGTGTGGAAGTGTCGTGTTCTTCACTGCAACGTGCTTTCTTCGCAGGCTTCATTATCTGAGCGAAGAGCATGGCACTTGGCCGTGCCTCTTGGCAAACGTGCTCCAAAGATTCTCGCAGGAGAGAACTTCCACTTAGAGGAGAGTCGCACCGCCCAGAGACTCGTTTCACGGAGGGAAGGATGGGGCATGTTTAGGAGGCCTCAACCCATGCGTGCTAGAATGCTTGTCGTTGGAGAGACTTCCGTTTCTCTGAAGGGTGCATGTCCCCAGCCCCATTTTTCAGCTTGAGGCTGTGGCCCCTCTCTTGGGCTTCCCCGCTTTTGGATTGGACATCGCAATTCTCTTCTGGAGACAAGGTGTTAGTGGAAAGTGGCATTGCCCTCCGTCTATTTTCGCAGAGTTGAGTTTGAGGAATTATCCTGCTAATTCTCATCAGTATAGGCTATGATGCTTCTGGCTTGAGGGAACGAAATGTGCACGAATGTGGCCGTCTCCATGGACTGCTTTCTCCCTGACAGGGACACGCCCCTTAGTCTCGCCTTCCACCTCCGTGCCCACAGTTTGGATCACCAGAAAGTAGATGCTCCCGGGCAGTGACCTTCTCCACAGGCTTGATTCTCCGTGGCAGGGATATGGAACCCCGCTGAAGCTTGCCCACCCCGGGGATAGAAAGATTCCTTTGGGGAGAAACTTGTTGTGGCTCGGAAGTTGTTCCCTCCACGGACTTGGATCTCCCAGACAGGGACTGGCACCTTGCCTGTCTCTCCATACCTACACTAGAAATCGCTTTCTCTTCAGGAAACCAGATGTTCCAGGAACGTGCGGTCATCCACAGTCATGTTTGGACGATGGGCGAAGATGGCCTTCTCCTGACACGGTAACACATACTTCCTAGAGACTTCCCCCTTGGAAGAACCACGTTGGTTGCCGAGAGTGGCTATCTCCACAGAACTCTTTATCCGTGGGCCCGATACTGCCCTTTCGTGAGACTTCCACACAGAGAGCCTAGCAGTGTATAGGACTGAAGGATCCTCGGTGTCGCTGAGACGTGCCTGAGGCAGAGATTTCGTCCACGCTGGGAATGATAGGGCTGCATCCTGACGCTTCAACCCTTACCGGCCAGCAGGCTTCTCACGGGAGCACATTTGTTGTTTGCTCTAAGTTACAATGTCCACGCATGTGTCTCTCGCATCCGAATCCAGGCCACTGCCTGCCCTTCCACACACACTTACGAACGTGTTTCTACCCTCAGATATCCAGCTGGCAGTTCAGTGTTCCATGGTCCACACTCTCTGGTTTATGCATTTCTATTTGGGCAGTGTCTTCCAGACTACACTCGGACATGGAAAAGGCTTGTGTCTTCGGCAAGCAAGAGTTTCTTTCAGCGGACTCCTCTAAGCAGACCTTTACCACCGGCGGAACTAGAGGGCACCTTCCTGATGCTGCCCCACATACGTGCCTGTAGGCTTCATGCCGGAGACAAATATGGGGCTCAAAAATTGCAGTCTCGGCCATCTGCATTCTATGCCTAAGGACAAACCACCTGTCCTATATTTCTAAACCTATAGGAGAAATCGCGTTTCTCTTCTGGCATCCAGATGTTAGCAAGCAGCGGTATTCTTCACCCTCTTTTTCCTCAAAGGGAAGACTGGGGCACTCTCAGGATGCCTCCACACATAGAGGCTCGGAACCTTCTCGGTGGAACTGCCACAGTGTCGCTGGAACTGCATCCTCCGCAGAAGTCTTTCTCCAAGCCATGGACACGGCATTAACCTAGTGTTAGAACACATACATTGATTAGAATGGTTTCGCTTGAAGGTTTTTTTTCCACGGTGAATCTTCCTTTATTTCTAGGCTTCTGGTCCGCGAAGTCTAAGGCACTTTCCGCATGCCTCTCGCGATAGAAATTAGAATGCTCTCCACGGGAACAAACTTCCTCTGAGGGGAAAGTGGCATTCCCCTGACACTGCTTCACAGACAGAGGGAGAGGGCGTGTTTCGTATGTTCGACACATGCAAGCCAGAATGCTTCACACTTGAGAACCTTGAGGTTATCCAAAAGGGCCCTGCTCCACCGACTCTATTCTGGGCCTAAGGACCTTGCCCCTTCCCTAGAATTCCACACATGTCCTGGACTTCAGCTTTCTCTCCTGATAACACGATATGCAAGGAACGTCACCTTCTCAGAAGGAAGTATATCGCCCATACGAATGCGTGCTTATCTCTGTGTGAGAAAGCGTCTCGTCAGGGGAACTTGGGTTTCCTGGCAGCTGCTTACTCCACATCCTGGGGAGTCCAATACGGGGATTTTGCCCTTTGCCTACCCTTCAAGGCCGATACTGGAATTGGCTGAGAACTCTTGAGAAATTATGTTAACTCGACGTGCCATTTGCCACGGGCTCCTATCTCCGATGGAAGGAGAGGGCCCGCTCCAGGTGCTTGTACACTACATGCTACAGGACTCTGCACGGGAAGATTTCGACTGTTCGCTCCACGTTGTATGACACACAGACGCCTTTCTGGGCATCAGGTCAAGGCCCCTGGCCTCTACGTCCGCACATCGACGTGAAATGGTTTCCGTCTTCGGATATCCAGGTGGCAGGGATGGTTTCCAGTCTCCGCAGCCTTGTTTCTCAGAGATCCCATTAGGGCAGACTCCTCCACATCACACAAGGACCTAGAGAAAACATCTAACTTCTGTAAGCAAGACGTTCCTGCAACATTGTTCTCGACAGAGGGTTTTCACTGAGGGATGGACACGGCACCCGCCTGATGCCTCCACACATACATTGTAGAAGGCTTCTCGCAGGGCAAAGGGTGGTCCTCCGAAAGGGGCATTCTCCACCCACTTGTTTCTAAAGGCCACTACGACCCGCCATCTCTGCCCTTGGAAACGTCTCTTAGAGATCGCTTTTTCCTTCTGGAAACCAGAGGTTCTTGGATACTAGGGTTGCCTGCCGTCCTGCTGCTCAGAGGGAAGAAGGTGCCGTTACAGTGATGCTTCCACGCTTTTCGCCTAAGGAAGCTTCTTGATCGGAAACGCCCATTGGGGCCGAAGTCACCTTCTCCACAGAATTGTTTCTCCCGGCCAAGGACACGGCAGCTCCTGAATGCTACCACACATCCCCGTACCTCTAGAGAAACATGCCACAAAATGTTTCGCTGGGATATGCTTCCTCTGAGGGAAGCTTTGCATTCCCCAGAGATTTGTCCAGGGAGCCAAAGAGAGTCCGTGTTTTGGGAGCTGCAGAATATGCAGGCTGGACCGCCACTTGCTGGACAACCTGGCGGTATTCCGAACGGTGCCTGCTTCACAGACTTGTCTCCCAGGGTAAGGACTTTGCCCACTCCCACACCTATAAGGTAGGACGGTGCTCCTTTGAAAACCCACGCCGGGGCAGCAGAGGCACTCCCAAATGAATTCTATCCAAGGCAAGGATAAGGCCTTTCCAGATGCTAAAACGTATCTGTGCGTTGCAGGGAATTTGGTGGGAAGTGTCGTTCCTTCACTGAAACTGTCTTTCTTCACGGAGAGTTTTCTTCAGCGAGGTATATGTGGCCCTCTCCGCTGGCCTCCAGACCAACACCCTAGAGAGCTCCCCACCGGGACAATCTTCCTCGGAGTGAAAAATGCCATTCCCTAGACACTATTCCCAGAGGGAAGGGTCATGCATGTTTCGGTCGCTTAATCCCGCCAATGCTAGAAGGCTCCTCTCTTGAGAATCTGGCGGTTTCTTCAATGATGCCTGTTCCACACTCTTCTCTCAAAGCGTCCAGACATCGCCCCTGTACACTAGGCTCCAGCGCATATATTGGAATGATTCGATTTCTCTCTTGTGGAAACAAGATGGTAGTGGAATTCGCATTCCACCCAACTTGCCTCCCAGAAGCAAGGGTAGGCTATGTACAGAGACTTCTGGACATATGTATTAGAAAGCATCTCCTCTGAAGGAACTTGTGTTTCCTGGGACCTGTGCTTCCCCAGAATTGTTACTGGAACACCGGGGACATTCTACCTGGCCTATCCTTCCGCACCGCTCCTGGAAGTCGTTTGGAAATCGGCAAACCATATGTTATCGCCAAGTGGCCTTCTCCACAGGCTTGTCTAACAGACGCAAGGAGATGGAACTCTCCCGATGCTTGCACACACCCATGCTAGAACACATCTCCGGCAGGACAGCTGCGTTGTGCTGAACGTTCTCTTCCCCATAGACTTGTTTCTAAGGATAGGGTCCTAGGCCCTCGCCTATGCTTCCGCACACAGAATTCAAGATGGATCTATCTTCCGGCATCCAGATGGCCGTGACGATGACCATTGCCACGTCTTCTTTTCCAAAGTTCCGTGTAGGGATATTTCCTCCTGATCAAACACCTGCCTGGGAAATCTTTGTATCTTCAGGAAGCAAGAGTTGACTTGAACGCTGTATTCCAAAGAGCGTGTTTTCACTGAGGGAAGGTTAGGCACCTTTCGGATGCGATCAGGCACGGCGGAGACAAGGATTCTCAATAGAGATGCTTGGGGTGCTCTGAAATTTGCCCTCTCCACAGTCTTGTTTTTCTTCGTAAGGAAAAGCCCCCTTTCCTATACTTCCTCACAACTCCGAGAAAAGGCTTTTCTCTTGGGAAAACAAGATGTGAGTGGACCCCGGAATCCTCCATCTTCTGGTATCTCCCAGGAAAGTAGATGGCCCTGTCGTGATCGATGCACACACGGAGGCTTGGATTTTTATGATGTGAAAAACTACCATGTTCCCGAATTGGCCTCCTCCCCACCGTTCCTTCGGCCAACAGAGGATACGGCATTTCCTCATGTGAAAACACACGGATCTGTTCCCAGGCCTTGTGTGGAAGTGTCGTGTTCTTCACTGCAACGTGCTTTCTTCGCAGGCTTCATTATCTGAGCGAAGAGCATGGCACTTGGCCGTGCCTCTTGGCAAACGTGCTCCAAAGATTCTCGCAGGAGAGAACTTCCACTTAGAGGAGAGTCGCACCGCCCAGAGACTCGTTTCACGGAGGGAAGGATGGGGCATGTTTAGGAGGCCTCAACCCATGCGTGCTAGAATGCTTGTCGTTGGAGAGACTTCCGTTTCTCTGAAGGGTGCATGTCCCCAGCCCCATTTTTCAGCTTGAGGCTGTGGCCCCTCTCTTGGGCTTCCCCGCTTTTGGATTGGACATCGCAATTCTCTTCTGGAGACAAGGTGTTAGTGGAAAGTGGCATTGCCCTCCGTCTATTTTCGCAGAGTTGAGTTTGAGGAATTATCCTGCTAATTCTCATCAGTATAGGCTATGATGCTTCTGGCTTGAGGGAACGAAATGTGCACGAATGTGGCCGTCTCCATGGACTGCTTTCTCCCTGACAGGGACACGCCCCTTAGTCTCGCCTTCCACCTCCGTGCCCACAGTTTGGATCACCAGAAAGTAGATGCTCCCGGGCAGTGACCTTCTCCACAGGCTTGATTCTCCGTGGCAGGGATATGGAACCCCGCTGAAGCTTGCCCACCCCGGGGATAGAAAGATTCCTTTGGGGAGAAACTTGTTGTGGCTCGGAAGTTGTTCCCTCCACGGACTTGGATCTCCCAGACAGGGACTGGCACCTTGCCTGTCTCTCCATACCTACACTAGAAATCGCTTTCTCTTCAGGAAACCAGATGTTCCAGGAACGTGCGGTCATCCACAGTCATGTTTGGACGATGGGCGAAGATGGCCTTCTCCTGACACGGTAACACATACTTCCTAGAGACTTCCCCCTTGGAAGAACCACGTTGGTTGCCGAGAGTGGCTATCTCCACAGAACTCTTTATCCGTGGGCCCGATACTGCCCTTTCGTGAGACTTCCACACAGAGAGCCTAGCAGTGTATAGGACTGAAGGATCCTCGGTGTCGCTGAGACGTGCCTGAGGCAGAGATTTCGTCCACGCTGGGAATGATAGGGCTGCATCCTGACGCTTCAACCCTTACCGGCCAGCAGGCTTCTCACGGGAGCACATTTGTTGTTTGCTCTAAGTTACAATGTCCACGCATGTGTCTCTCGCATCCGAATCCAGGCCACTGCCTGCCCTTCCACACACACTTACGAACGTGTTTCTACCCTCAGATATCCAGCTGGCAGTTCAGTGTTCCATGGTCCACACTCTCTGGTTTATGCATTTCTATTTGGGCAGTGTCTTCCAGACTACACTCGGACATGGAAAAGGCTTGTGTCTTCGGCAAGCAAGAGTTTCTTTCAGCGGACTCCTCTAAGCAGACCTTTACCACCGGCGGAACTAGAGGGCACCTTCCTGATGCTGCCCCACATACGTGCCTGTAGGCTTCATGCCGGAGACAAATATGGGGCTCAAAAATTGCAGTCTCGGCCATCTGCATTCTATGCCTAAGGACAAACCACCTGTCCTATATTTCTAAACCTATAGGAGAAATCGCGTTTCTCTTCTGGCATCCAGATGTTAGCAAGCAGCGGTATTCTTCACCCTCTTTTTCCTCAAAGGGAAGACTGGGGCACTCTCAGGATGCCTCCACACATAGAGGCTCGGAACCTTCTCGGTGGAACTGCCACAGTGTCGCTGGAACTGCATCCTCCGCAGAAGTCTTTCTCCAAGCCATGGACACGGCATTAACCTAGTGTTAGAACACATACATTGATTAGAATGGTTTCGCTTGAAGGTTTTTTTTCCACGGTGAATCTTCCTTTATTTCTAGGCTTCTGGTCCGCGAAGTCTAAGGCACTTTCCGCATGCCTCTCGCGATAGAAATTAGAATGCTCTCCACGGGAACAAACTTCCTCTGAGGGGAAAGTGGCATTCCCCTGACACTGCTTCACAGACAGAGGGAGAGGGCGTGTTTCGTATGTTCGACACATGCAAGCCAGAATGCTTCACACTTGAGAACCTTGAGGTTATCCAAAAGGGCCCTGCTCCACCGACTCTATTCTGGGCCTAAGGACCTTGCCCCTTCCCTAGAATTCCACACATGTCCTGGACTTCAGCTTTCTCTCCTGATAACACGATATGCAAGGAACGTCACCTTCTCAGAAGGAAGTATATCGCCCATACGAATGCGTGCTTATCTCTGTGTGAGAAAGCGTCTCGTCGAGGGGAACTTGGGTTTCCTGGCAGCTGCTTACTCCACATCCTGGGGAGTCCAATACGGGGATTTTGCCCTTTGCCTGTCCTTCAAGGCCGATACTGGAATTGGCTGAGAACTCTTGAGAAATTATGTTAACTCGACGTGCCATTTGCCACGGGCTCCTATCTCCGATGGAAGGAGAGGGCCCGCTCCAGGTGCTTGTACACTACATGCTACAGGACTCTACACGGGAAGATTTCGACTGTTCGCTCCACGTTGTATGACACACAGACGCCTTTCTGGGCATCACGTCAAGGCCCCTGGCCTCTACGTCCGCACATCGACGTGAAATGGGTTCCGTCTTCGGATATCCAGGTGGCAGGGATGGTTTCCAGTCTCCGCAGCCTTGTTTCTCAGAGATCCCATTAGGGCAGACTCCTCCACATCACACAAGGACCTAGAGAAAACATCTAACTTCTGTAAGCAAGACGTTCCTGCAACATTGTTCTCGACAGAGGGTTTTCACTGAGGGATGGACACGGCACCCGCCTGATGCCTCCACACATACATTGTAGAAGGCTTCTCGCAGGACAAAGGGTGGTCCTCCGAAAGGGGCATTCTCCACCCACTTGTTTCTAAAGGCCACTACGACCCGCCATCTCTGCCCTTGGAAACGTCTCTTAGAGATCGCTTTTTCCTTCTGGAAACCAGAGGTTCTTGGATACTAGGGTTGACTGCCGTCCTGCTGCTCAGAGGGAAGAAGGTGCCGTTACAGTGATGCTTCCACGCTTTTCGCCTAAGGAAGCTTCTTGATCGGAAACGCCCATTGGGGCCGAAGTCACCTTCTCCACAGAATTGTTTCTCCCGGCCAAGGACACGGCAGCTCCTGAATGCTACCACACATCCCCGTACCTCTAGAGAAACATGCCACAAAGTGTTTCGCTGGGATATGCTTCCTCTGAGGGAAGCTTTGCATTCCCCAGAGATTTGTCCAGGGAGCCAAAGAGAGTCCGTGTTTTGGGAGCTGCAGAATATGCAGGCTGGACCGCCACTTGCTGGACAACCTGGCGGTATTCCGAACGGTGCCTGCTTCACAGACTTGTCTCCCAGGGTAAGGACTTTGCCCACTCCCACACCTATAAGGTAGGACGGTGCTCCTTTGAAAACCCACGCCGGGGCAGCAGAGGCACTCCCAAATGAATTCTATCCAAGGCAAGGATAAGGCCTTTCCAGATGCTAAAACGTATCTGTGCGTTGCAGGGAATTTGGTGGGAAGTGTCGTTCCTTCACTGAAACTGTCTTTCTTCACGGAGAGTTTTCTTCAGCGAGGTATATGTGGCCCTCTCCGCTGGCCTCCAGACCAACACCCTAGAGAGCTCCCCACCGGGACAATCTTCCTCGGAGTGAAAAATGCCATTCCCTAGACACTATTCCCAGAGGGAAGGGTCATGCATGTTTCGGTCGCTTAATCCCGCCAATGCTAGAAGGCTCCTCTCTTGAGAATCTGGCGGTTTCTTCAATGATGCCTGTTCCACACTCTTCTCTCAAAGCGTCCAGACATCGCCCCTGTACACTAGGCTCCAGCGCATATATTGGAATGATTCGATTTCTCTCTTGTGGAAACAAGATGGTAGTGGAATTCGCATTCCACCCAACTTGCCTCCCAGAAGCAAGGGTAGGCTATGTACAGAGACTTCTGGACATATGTATTAGAAAGCATCTCCTCTGAAGGAACTTGTGTTTCCTGGGACCTGTGCTTCCCCAGAATTGTTACTGGAACACCGGGGACATTCTACCTGGCCTATCCTTCCGCACCGCTCCTGGAAGTCGTTTGGAAATCGGCAAACCATATGTTATCGCCAAGTGGCCTTCTCCACAGGCTTGTCTAACAGACGCAAGGAGATGGAACTCTCCCGATGCTTGCACACACCCATGCTAGAACACATCTCCGGCAGGACAGCTGCGTTGTGCTGAACGTTCTCTTCCCCATAGACTTGTTTCTAAGGATAGGGTCCTAGGCCCTCGCCTATGCTTCCGCACACAGAATTCAAGATGGATCTATCTTCCGGCATCCAGATGGCCGTGTCGATGACCATTCCCACGTCTTGTTTTCCAGGGATCCGTGTAGGGATATTTCCTCCTGATCAAACACCTGCCTGGGAAATCTTTGTATCTTCAGGAAGCAAGAGGTGACTTGAACGCTGTATTCCAAAGAGCGTGTTTTCACTGAGGGAAGGTTAGGCACCTTTCGGATGCGATCAGGCACAGGGGAGACCAGGATTCTCAATAGAGATGCTTGGGGTGCTCTGAAATTTGCCCTCTCCACAGTCTTGTTTTTCATCGTAAGGAAAAGCCCCCTTTCCTATACTTCCTCACAACTCCGAGAAAAGGCTTTTCTCTTGGGAAAACAAGATGTGAGTGGACCCCGGAATCCTCCAACTTCCGGTATCTCCCAGGAAAGTAGATGGCCCTGTCGTGATCGTTGCACACACGGAGGCTTGGATTTTTATGATGTGAAAAACTACCATGTTCCCGAAATGGCCTCCTCCCCACCGTTCCTTCGGCCAACAGAGGATACGGCATTTCCTCATGTTAAAACACACGGATCTGTTCCCAGGCCTTGTGTGGAAGTGTCGTGTTCTTCACTGCAACTTGCTTTCTTCGCAGGCTTCATTATCTGAGCGAAGAGCATGGCACTTGGCCGTGCCTCTTGGCAAACGTGCTCCAAAGATTCTCGCAGGAGAGAACTTCCACTTAGAGGAGAGTCGCACCGCCCAGAGACTCGTTTCACGGAGGGAAGGATGGGGCATGTTTAGGAGGCCTCAACCCATGCGTGCTAGAATGCTTGTCGTTGGAGAGACTTCCGTTTCTCTGAAGGGTGCATGTCCCCAGCCCCATTTTTCAGCTTGAGGCTGTGGCCCCTCTCTTGGGCTTCCCCGCTTTTGGATTGGACATCGCAATTCTCTTCTGGAGACAAGGTGTTAGTGGAAAGTGGCATTGCCCTCCGTCTATTTTCGCAGAGTTGAGTTTGAGGAATTATCCTGCTAATTCTCATCAGTATAGGCTATGATGCTTCTGGCTTGAGGGAACGAAATGTGCACGAATGTGGCCGTCTCCATGGACTGCTTTCTCCCTGACAGGGACACGCCCCTTAGTCTCGCCTTCCACCTCCGTGCCCACAGTTTGGATCACCAGAAAGTAGATGCTCCCGGGCAGTGACATTCTCCACAGGCTTGATTCTCCGTGGCAGGGATATGGAACCCCGCTGAAGCTTGCCCACCCCGGGGATAGAAAGATTCCTTTGGGGAGAAACTTGTTGTGGCTCGGAAGTTGTTCCCTCCACGGACTTGGATCTCCCAGACAGGGACTGGCACCTTGCCTGTCTCTCCATACCTACACTAGAAATCGCTTTCTCTTCAGGAAACCAGATGTTCCAGGAACGTGCGGTCATCCACAGTCATGTTTGGACGATGGGCGAAGATGGCCTTCTCCTGACACGGTAACACATACTTCCTAGAGACTTCCCCCTTGGAAGAACCACGTTGGTTGCCGAGAGTGGCTATCTCCACAGAACTCTTTATCCGTGGGCCCGATACTGCCCTTTCGTGAGACTTCCACACAGAGAGCCTAGCAGTGTATAGGACTGAAGGATCCTCGGTGTCGCTGAGACGTGCCTGAGGCAGAGATTTCGTCCACGCTGGGAATGATAGGGCTGCATCCTGACGCTTCAACCCTTACCGGCCAGCAGGCTTCTCACGGGAGCACATTTGTTGTTTGCTCTAAGTTACAATGTCCACGCATGTGTCTCTCGCATCCGAATCCAGGCCACTGCCTGCCCTTCCACACACACTTACGAACGTGTTTCTACCCTCAGATATCCAGCTGGCAGTTCAGTGTTCCATGGTCCACACTCTCTGGTTTATGCATTTCTATTTGGGCAGTGTCTTCCAGACTACACTCGGACATGGAAAAGGCTTGTGTCTTCGGCAAGCAAGAGTTTTTTCAGCGGACTCCTCTAAGCAGACCTTTACCATCGGCGGAACTAGAGGGCACCTTCCTGATGCTGCCCCACATACGTGCCTGTAGGCTTCATGCCGGAGACAAATATGGGGCTCAAAAATTGCAGTCTCGGCCATCTGCATTCTATGCCTAAGGACAAACCACCTGTCCTATATTTCTAAACCTATAGGAGAAATCGCGTTTCTCTTCTGGCATCCAGATGTTAGCAAGCAGCGGTATTCTTCACCCTCTTTTTCCTCAAAGGGAAGACTGGGGCACTCTCAGGATGCCTCCACACATAGAGGCTCGGAACCTTCTCGGTGGAACTGCCACAGTGTCGCTGGAACTGCATCCTCCGCAGAAGTCTTTCTCCAAGCCATGGACACGGCATTAACCTAGTGTGAGAACACATACATTGATTAGAATGGTTTCGCTTGAAGGTTTTTTTTCCACGGTGAATCTTCCTTTATTTCTAGACTTCTGGTCCGCGAAGTCTAAGGCACTTTCCGCATGCCTCTCGCGATAGATATTAGAATGCTCTCCACGGGAACAAACTTCCTCTGAGGGGAAAGTGGCATTCCCCTGACACTGCTTCACAGACAGAGGGAGAGGGCGTGTTTCGTTTGTTCGACACATGCAAGCCAGAATGCTTCACACTTGAGAACCTTGAGGTTATCCAAAAGGGCCCTGCTCCACAGACTCTATTCTGGGCCTAAGGACCTTGCCCCTTCCCTAGAATTCCACACATGTCCTGGACTTCAGCTTTCTCTCCTGATAACACGATATGCAAGGAACGTCGCCTTCTCAGAAGGAAGTATATCGCCCATACGAATGCGTGCTTATCTCTGTGTGAGAAAGCGTCTCGTCGAGGGGAACTTGGGTTTCCTGGCAGCTGCTTACTCCACATCCTGGGGAGTCCAATACGGGGATTTTGCCCTTTGCCTACCCTTCAAGGCCGATACTGGAATTGGCTGAGAACTCTTGAGAAATTATGTTAACTCGACGTGCCATTTGCCACGGGCTCCTATCTCCGATGGAAGGAGAGGGCCCGCTCCAGGTGCTTGTACACTACATGCTACAGGACTCTGCACGGGAAGATTTCGACTGTTCGCTGCACGTTGTATGACACACAGACGCCTTTCTGGGCATCAGGTCAAGGCCCCTGGCCTCTACGTCCGCACATCGACGTGAAATGGTTTCCGTCTTCGGATATCCAGGTGGCAGGGATGGTTTCCAGTCTCCGCAGCCTTGTTTCTCAGAGATCCCATTAGGGCAGACTCCTCCACATCACACAAGGACCTAGAGAAAACATCTAACTTCTGTAAGCAAGACGTTCCTGCAACATTGTTCTCGACAGAGGGTTTTCACTGAGGGATGGACACGGCACCCGCCTGATGCCTCCACACATACATTGTAGAAGGCTTCTCGCAGGGCAAAGGGTGGTCCTCCGAAAGGGGCATTCTCCACCCACTTGTTTCTAAAGGCCACTACGACCCGCCATCTCTGCCCTTGGAAACGTCTCTTAGAGATCGCTTTTTCCTTCTGGAAACCAGAGGTTCTTGGATACTAGGGTTGCCTGCCGTCCTGCTGCTCAGAGGGAAGAAGGTGCCGTTACAGTGATGCTTCCACGCTTTTCGCCTAAGGAAGCTTCTTGATCGGAAACGCCCATTGGGGCCGAAGTCACCTTCTCCACAGAATTGTTTCTCCCGGCCAAGGACACGGCAGCTCCTGAATGCTACCACACATCCCCGTACCTCTAGAGAAACATGCCACAAAATGTTTCGCTGGGATATGCTTCCTCTGAGGGAAGCTTTGCATTCCCCAGAGATTTGTCCAGGGAGCCAAAGAGAGTCCGTGTTTTGGGAGCTGCAGAATATGCAGGCTGGACCGCCACTTGCTGGACAACCTGGCGGTATTCCGAACGGTGCCTGCTTCACAGACTTGTCTCCCAGGGTAAGGACTTTGCCCACTCCCACACCTATAAGGTAGGACGGTGCTCCTTTGAAAACCCACGCCGGGGCAGCAGAGGCACTCCCAAATGAATTCTATCCAAGGCAAGGATAAGGGCTTTCCAGATGCTAAAACGTATCTGTGCGTTGCAGGGAATTTGGTGGGAAGTGTCGTTCCTTCACTGAAACTGTCTTTCTTCACGGAGAGTTTTCTTCAGCGAGGTATATGTGGCCCTCTCCGCTGGCCTCCAGACCAACACCCTAGAGAGCTCCCCACCGGGACAATCTTCCTCGGAGTGAAAAATGCCATTCCCTAGACACTATTCCCAGAGGGAAGGGTCATGCATGTTTCGGTCGCTTAATCCCGCCAATGCTAGAAGGCTCCTCTCTTGAGAATCTGGCGGTTTCTTCAATGATGCCTGTTCCACACTCTTCTCTCAAAGCGTCCAGACATCGCCCCTGTACACTAGGCTCCAGCGCATATATTGGAATGATTCGATTTCTCTCTTGTGGAAACAAGATGGTAGTGGAATTCGCATTCCACCCAACTTGCCTCCCAGAAGCAAGGGTAGGCTATGTACAGAGACTTCTGGACATATGTATTAGAAAGCATCTCCTCTGAAGGAACTTGTGTTTCCTGGGACCTGTGCTTCCCCAGAATTGTTACTGGAACACCGGGGACATTCTACCTGGCCTATCCTTCCGCACCGCTCCTGGAAGTCGTTTGGAAATCGGCAAACCATATGTTATCGCCAAGTGGCCTTCTCCACAGGCTTGTCTAACAGACGCAAGGAGATGGAACTCTCCCGATGCTTGCACACACCCATGCTAGAACACATCTCCGGCAGGACAGCTGCGTTGTGCTGAACGTTCTCTTCCCCATAGACTTGTTTCTAAGGATAGGGTCCTAGGCCCTCGCCTATGCTTCCGCACACAGAATTCAAGATGGATCTATCTTCCGGCATCCAGATGGCCGTGACGATGACCATTGCCACGTCTTCTTTTCCAAAGTTCCGTGTAGGGATATTTCCTCCTGATCAAACACCTGCCTGGGAAATCTTTGTATCGTCAGGAAGCAAGAGTTGACTTGAACGCTGTATTCCAAAGAGCGTGTTTTCACTGAGGGAAGGTTAGGCACCTTTCGGATGCGATCAGGCACGGCGGAGACAAGGATTCTCAATAGAGATGCTTGGGGTGCTCTGAAATTTGCCCTCTCCACAGTCTTGTTTTTCATCGTAAGGAAAAGCCCCCTTTCCTATACTTCCTCACAACTCCGAGAAAAGGCTTTTCTCTTGGGAAAACAAGATGTGAGTGGACCCCGGAATCCTCCATCTTCTGGTATCTCCCAGGAAAGTAGATGGCCCTGTCGTGATCGATGCACACACGGAGGCTTGGATTTTTATGATGTGAAAAACTACCATGTTCCCGAAATGGCCTCCTCCCCACCGTTCCTTCGGCCAACAGAGGATACGGCATTTCCTCATGTGAAAACACACGGATCTGTTCCCAGGCCTTGTGTGGAAGTGTCGTGTTCTTCACTGCAACTTGCTTTCTTCGCAGGCTTCATTATCTGAGCGAAGAGCATGGCACTTGGCCGTGCCTCTTGGCAAACGTGCTCCAAAGATTCTCGCAGGAGAGAACTTCCACTTAGAGGAGAGTCGCACCGCCCAGAGACTCGTTTCACGGAGGGAAGGATGGGGCATGTTTAGGAGGCCTCAACCCATGCGTGCTAGAATGCTTGTCGTTGGAGAGACTTCCGTTTCTCTGAAGGGTGCATGTCCCCAGTCCCATTTTTCAGCTTGAGGCTGTGGCCCCTCTCTTGGGCTTCCCCGCTTTTGGATTGGACATCGCAATTCTCTTCTGGAGACAAGGTGTTAGTGGAAAGTGGCATTGCCCTCCGTCTATTTTCGCACAGTTGATTTTGAGGAATTATCCTGCTACTTCTCATCAGTATAGGCTATGATGCTTCTGCCTTGAGGGAACGAGTTGTGCACGAATGTGGCCGTCTCCATGGACTGCTTTCTCCCTGACAGGGACACGCTCCTTAGTCTCGCCTTCCACCTCCGTGCCCACAGTTTGGATCACCCGAAAGTAGAGGCTCCCGGGCAGTGACCTTCTCCACAGGCTTGATTCTCCGTGGCAGGGATATGGAACCCCGCTGAAGCTTGCCCACCCCGGGGATAGAAAGATTCCTTTGGGGAGAAACTTGTTGTGGCTCGGAAGTTGTTTCCTCCACGGACTTGGATCTCCCAGACAGGGACTGGCACCTTGCCTGTCTCTCCATACCTACACTAGAAATCGCTTTCTCTTCAGGAAACCAGATGTTCCAGGAACGTGCGGTCATCCACAGTCATGTTTGGACGATGGGCGAAGATGGCCTTCTCCTGACACGGTAACACATACTTCCTAGAGACTTCCCCCTTGGAAGAACCAAGTTGGTTGCCGAGAGTGGCTTTCTCCACAGAACTCTTTATCCGTGGGCCCGATACTGCCCTTTCGTGAGACTTCCACACAGAGAGCCTAGCAGTGTATAGGACTGAAGGATCCTCGGTGTCGCTGAGACGTGCCTGAGGCAGAGATTTCGTCCACGCTGGGAATGATAGGGCTGCATCCTGACGCTTCAACCCTTACCGGCCAGCAGGCTTCTCACGGGAGCACATTTGTTGTTTGCTCTAAGTTACAATGTCCACGCATGTGTCTCTCGCATCCGAATCCAGGCCACTGCCTGCCCTTCCACACACACTTACGAACGTGTTTCTACCCTCAGATATCCAGCTGGCAGTTCAGTGTTCCATGGTCCACACTCTCTGGTTTATGCATTTCTATTTGGGCAGTGTCTTCCAGACTACACTCGGACATGGAAAAGGCTTGTGTCTTCGGCAAGCAAGAGTTTCTTTCAACGGACTCCTCTAAGCAGACCTTTACCATCGGCGGATCTAGAGGCCACCTTCCTGATGCTGCCCCACATACGTGCCTGTAGGCTTCATGCCGGAGACAAATATGGGGCTCAAAAATTGCAGTCTCGGCCATCTGCATTCTATGCCTAAGGACAAACCACCTGTCCTATATTTCTAAACCTATAGGAGAAATCGCGTTTCTCTTCTGGCATCCAGATGTTAGCAAGCAGCGGTATTCTTCACCCTCTTTTTCCTCAAAGGAAGACTGGGGCACTCTCAGGATGCCTCCACACATAGAGGCTCGGAACCTTCTCGGTGGAACTGCCACAGTGTCGCTGGAACTGCATCCTCCGCAGAAGTCTTTCTCCAAGCCATGGACACGGCATTAACCTAGTGTTAGAACACATACATTGATTAGAATGGTTTCGCTTGAAGGTTTTTTTTCCACGGTGAATCTTCCTTTATTTCTAGGCTTCTGGTCCGCGAAGTCTAAGGCACTTTCCGCATGCCTCTCGCGATAGAAATTAGAATGCTCTCCACGGGAACAAACTTCCTCTGAGGGGAAAGTGGCATTCCCCTGACACTGCTTCACAGACAGAGGGAGAGGGCGTGTTTCGTATGTTCGACACATGCAAGCCAGAATGCTTCACACTTGAGAACCTTGAGGTTATCCAAAAGGGCCCTGCTCCACAGACTCTATTCTGGGCCTAAGGACCTTGCCCCTTCCCTAGAATTCCACACATGTCCTGGACTTCAGCTTTCTCTCCTGATAACACGATATGCAAGGAACGTCACCTTCTCAGAAGGAAGTATATCGCCCATACGAATGCGTGCTTATCTCTGTGTGAGAAAGCGTCTCGTCGAGGGGAACTTGGGTTTCCTGGCAGCTGCTTACTCCACATCCTGGGGAGTCCAATACGGGGATTTTGCCCTTTGCCTGTCCTTCAAGGCCGATACTGGAATTGGCTGAGAACTCTTGAGAAATTATGTTAACTCGACGTGCCATTTGCCACGGGCTCCTATCTCCGATGGAAGGAGAGGGCCCGCTCCAGGTGCTTGTACACTACATGCTACAGGACTCTACACGGGAAGATTTCGACTGTTCGCTCCACGTTGTATGACACACAGACGCCTTTCTGGGCATCACGTCAAGGCCCCTGGCCTCTACGTCCGCACATCGACGTGAAATGGGTTCCGTCTTCGGATATCCAGGTGGCAGGGATGGTTTCCAGTCTCCGCAGCCTTGTTTCTCAGAGATCCCATTAGGGCAGACTCCTCCACATCACACAAGGACCTAGAGAAAACATCTAACTTCTGTAAGCAAGACGTTCCTGCAACATTGTTCTCGACAGAGGGTTTTCACTGAGGGATGGACACGGCACCCGCCTGATGCCTCCACACATACATTGTAGAAGGCTTCTCGCAGGACAAAGGGTGGTCCTCCGAAAGGGGCATTCTCCACCCACTTGTTTCTAAAGGCCACTACGACCCGCCATCTCTGCCCTTGGAAACGTCTCTTAGAGATCGCTTTTTCCTTCTGGAAACCAGAGGTTCTTGGATACTAGGGTTGCCTGCCGTCCTGCTGCTCAGAGGGAAGAAGGTGCCGTTACAGTGATGCTTCCACGCTTTTCGCCTAAGGAAGCTTCTTGATCGGAAACGCCCATTGGGGCCGAAGTCACCTTCTCCACAGAATTGTTTCTCCCGGCCAAGGACACGGCAGCTCCTGAATGCTACCACACATCCCCGTACCTCTAGAGAAACATGCCACAAAATGTTTCGCTGGGATATGCTTCCTCTGAGGGAAGCTTTGCATTCCCCAGAGATTTGTCCAGGGAGCCAAAGAGAGTCCGTGTTTTGGGAGCTGCAGAATATGCAGGCTGGAACGCCACTTGCTGGACAACCTGGCGGTATTCCGAAAGGTGCCTGCTTCACAGACTTGTCTCCCAGGGTAAGGACTTTGCCCACTCCCACACCTATAAGGTAGGACGGTGCTCCTTTGAAAACCCACGCCGGGGCAGCAGAGGCACTCCCAAATGAATTCTATCCAAGGCAAGGATAAGGCCTTTCCAGATGCTAAAACGTATCTGTGCGTTGCAGGGAATTTGGTGGGAAGTGTCGTTCCTTCACTGAAACTGTCTTTCTTCACGGAGAGTTTTCTTCAGCGAGGTATATGAGGCCCTCTCCGCTGGCCTCCAGACCAACACCCTAGAGAGCTCCCCACCGGGACAATCTTCCTCGGAGTGAAAAATGCCATTCCCTAGACACTATTCCCAGAGGGAAGGGTCATGCATGTTTCGGTCGCTTAATCCCGCCAATGCTAGAAGGCTCCTCTCTTGAGAATCTGGCGGTTTCTTCAATGATGCCTGTTCCACACTCTTCTCTCAAAGCGTCCAGACATCGCCCCTGTACACTAGGCTCCAGCGCATATATTGGAATGATTCGATTTCTCTCTTGTGGAAACAAGATGGTAGTGGAATTCGCATTCCACCCAACTTGCCTCCCAGAAGCAAGGGTAGGCTATGTACAGAGACTTCTGGACATATGTATTAGAAAGCATCTCCTCTGAAGGAACTTGTGTTTCCTGGGACCTGTGCTTCCCCAGAATTGTTACTGGAACACCGGGGACATTCTACCTGGCCTATCCTTCCGCACCGCTCCTGGAAGTCGTTTGGAAATCGGCAAACCATATGTTATCGCCAAGTGGCCTTCTCCACAGGCTTGTCTAACAGACGCAAGGAGATGGAACTCTCCCGATGCTTGCACACACCCATGCTAGAACACATCTCCGGCAGGACAGCTGCGTTGTGCTGAACGTTCTCTTCCCCATAGACTTGTTTCTAAGGATAGGGTCCTAGGCCCTCGCCTATGCTTCCGCACACAGAATTCAAGATGGATCTATCTTCCGGCATCCAGATGGCCGTGTCGATGACCATTCCCACGTCTTGTTTTCCAGGGATCCGTGTAGGGATATTTCCTCCTGATCAAACACCTGCCTGGGAAATCTTTGTATCTTCAGGAAGCAAGAGGTGACTTGAACGCTGTATTCCAAAGAGCGTGTTTTCACTGAGGGAAGGTTAGGCACCTTTCGGATGCGATCAGGCACAGGGGAGACCAGGATTCTCAATAGAGATGCTTGGGGTGCTCTGAAATTTGCCCTCTCCACAGTCTTGTTTTTCATCGTAAGGAAAAGCCCCCTTTCCTATACTTCCTCACAACTCCGAGAAAAGGCTTTTCTCTTGGGAAAACAAGATGTGAGTGGACCCCGGAATCCTCCATCTTCTGGTATCTCCCAGGAAAGTAGATGGCCCTGTCGTGATCGTTGCACACACGGAGGCTTGGATTTTTATGATGTGAAAAACTACCATGTTCCCGAATTGGCCTCCTCCCCACCGTTCCTTCGGCCAACAGAGGATACGGCATTTCCTCATGTGAAAACACACGGATCTGTTCCCAGGCCTTGTGTGGAAGTGTCGTGTTCTTCACTGCAACGTGCTTTCTTCGCAGGCTTCATTATCTGAGCGAAGAGCATGGCACTTGGCCGTGCCTCTTGGCAAACGTGCTCCAAAGATTCTCGGAGGAGAGAACTTCCACTTAGAGGAGAGTCGCACCGCCCAGAGACTCGTTTCACGGAGGGAAGGATGGGGCATGTTTAGGAGGCCTCAACCCATGCGTGCTAGAATGCTTGTCGTTGGAGAGACTTCCGTTTCTCTGAAGGGTGCATGTCCCCAGCCCCATTTTTCAGCTTGAGGCTGTGGCCCCTCTCTTGGGCTTCCCCGCTTTTGGATTGGACATCGCAATTCTCTTCTGGAGACAAGGTGTTAGTGGAAAGTGGCATTGCCCTCCGTCTATTTTCGCAGAGTTGAGTTTGAGGAATTATCCTGCTAATTCTCATCAGTATAGGCTATGATGCTTCTGGCTTGAGGGAACGAAATGTGCACGAATGTGGCCGTCTCCATGGACTGCTTTCTCCCTGACAGGGACACGCCCCTTAGTCTCGCCTTCCACCTCCGTGCCCACAGTTTGGATCACCAGAAAGTAGATGCTCCCGGGCAGTGACCTTCTCCACAGGCTTGATTCTCCGTGGCAGGGATATGGAACCCCGCTGAAGCTTGCCCACCCCGGGGATAGAAAGATTCCTTTGGGGAGAAACTTGTTGTGGCTCGGAAGTTGTTCCCTCCACGGACTTGGATCTCCCAGACAGGGACTGGCACCTTGCCTGTCTCTCCATACCTACACTAGAAATCGCTTTCTCTTCAGGAAACCAGATGTTCCAGGAACGTGCGGTCATCCACAGTCATGTTTGGACGATGGGCGAAGATGGCCTTCTCCTGACACGGTAACACATACTTCCTAGAGACTTCCCCCTTGGAAGAACCACGTTGGTTGCCGAGAGTGGCTATCTCCACAGAACTCTTTATCCGTGGGCCCGATACTGCCCTTTCGTGAGACTTCCACACAGAGAGCCTAGCAGTGTATAGGACTGAAGGATCCTCGGTGTCGCTGAGACGTGCCTGAGGCAGAGATTTCGTCCACGCTGGGAGTGATAGGGCTGCATCCTGACGCTTCAACCCTTACCGGCCAGCAGGCTTCTCACGGGAGCACATTTGTTGTTTGCTCTAAGTTACCATGTCCACGCATGTGTCTCTCGCATCCGAATCCAGGCCACTGCCTGCCCTTCCACACACACTTACGAACGTGTTTCTACCCTCAGATATCCAGCTGGCAGTTCAGTGTTCCATGGTCCACACTCTCTGGTTTATGCATTTCTATTTGGGCAGTGTCTTCCAGACTACACTCGGACATGGAAAAGGCTTGTGTCTTCGGCAAGCAAGAGTTTCTTTCAGCGGACTCCTCTAAGCAGACCTTTACCACCGGCGGAACTAGAGGGCACCTTCCTGATGCTGCCCCACATACGTGCCTGTAGGCTTCATGCCGGAGACAAATATGGGGCTCAAAAATTGCAGTCTCGGCCATCTGCATTCTATGCCTAAGGACAAACCACCTGTCCTATATTTCTAAACCTATAGGAGAAATCGCGTTTCTCTTCTGGCATCCAGATGTTAGCAAGCAGCGGTATTCTTCACCCTCTTTTTCCTCAAAGGGAAGACTGGGGCACTCTCAGGATGCCTCCACACATAGAGGCTCGGAACCTTCTCGGTGGAACTGCCACAGTGTCGCTGGAACGGCATCCTCCGCAGAAGTCTTTCTCCAAGCCATGGACACGGCATTAACCTAGTGTGAGAACACATACATTGATTAGAATGGTTTCGCTTGAAGGTTTTTTTTCCACGGTGAATCTTCCTTTATTTCTAGACTTCTGGTCCGCGAAGTCTAAGGCACTTTCCGCATGCCTCTCGCGATAGATATTAGAATGCTCTCCACGGGAAAAAACTTCCTCTGAGGGGAAAGTGGCATTCCCCTGAGACTGCTTCACAGACAGAGGGAGAGGGCGTGTTTCGTTTGTTCGACACATGCAAGCCAGAATGCTTCACACTTGAGAACCTTGAGGTTATCCAAAAGGGCCCTGCTCCACAGACTCTATTCTGGGCCTAAGGACCTTGCCCCTTCCCTAGAATTCCACACATGTCCTGGACTTCAGCTTTCTCTCCTGATAACACGATATGCAAGGAACGTCGCCTTCTCAGAAGGAAGTATATCGCCCATACGAATGCGTGCTTATCTCTGTGTGAGAAAGCGTCTCGTCGAGGGGAACTTGGGTTTCCTGGCAGCTGCTTACTCCACATCCTGGGGAGTCCAATACGGGGATTTTGCCCTTTGCCTACCCTTCAAGGCCGATACTGGAATTGGCTGAGAACTCTTGAGAAATCATGTTAACTCGACGTGCCATTTGCCACGGGCTCCTATCTCCGATGGAAGGAGAGGGCCCGCTCCAGGTGCTTGTACACTACATGCTACAGGACTCTGCACGGGAAGATTTCGACTGTTCGCTCCACGTTGTATGACACACAGACGCCTTTCTGGGCATCAGGTCAAGGCCCCTGGCCTCTACGTCCGCACATCGACGTGAAATGGTTTCCGTCTTCGGATATCCAGGTGGCAGGGATGGTTTCCAGTCTCCGCAGCCTTGTTTCTCAGAGATCCCATTAGGGCAGACTCCTCCATATCACACAAGGACCTAGAGAAAACATCTAACTTCTGTAAGCAAGACGTTCCTGCAACATTGTTCTCGACAGAGGGTTTTCACTGAGGGATGGACACGGCACCCGCCTGATGCCTCCACACATACATTGTAGAAGGCTTCTCGCAGGGCAAAGGGTGGTCCTCCGAAAGGGGCATTCTCCACCCACTTGTTTCTAAAGGCCACTACGACCCGCCATCTCTGCCCTTGGAAACGTCTCTTAGAGATCGCTTTTTCCTTCTGGAAACCAGAGGTTCTTGGATACTAGGGTTGCCTGCCGTCCTGCTGCTCAGAGGGAAGAAGGTGCCGTTACAGTGATGCTTCCACGCTTTTCGCCTAAGGAAGCTTCTTGATCGGAAACGCCCATTGGGGCCGAAGTCACCTTCTCCACAGAATTGTTTCTCCCGGCCAAGGACACGGCAGCTCCTAAATGCTACCACACATCCCCGTACCTCTAGAGAAACATGCCACAAAATGTTTCGCTGGGATATGCTTCCTCTGAGGGAAGCTTTGCATTCCCCAGAGATTTGTCCAGGGAGCCAAAGAGAGTCCGTGTTTTGGGAGCTGCAGAATATGCAGGCTGGACCGCCACTTGCTGGGCAACCTGGCGGTATTCCGAACGGTGCCTGCTTCACAGACTTGTCTCCCAGGGTAAGGACTTTGCCCACTCCCACACCTATAAGGTAGGACGGTGCTCCTTTGAAAACCCACGCCGGGGCAGCAGAGGCACTCCTAAATGAATTCTATCCAAGGCAAGGATAAGGGCTTTCCAGATGCTAAAACGTATCTGTGCGTTGCAGGGAATTTGGTGGGAAGTGTCGTTCCTTCACTGAAACTGTCTTTCTTCACGGAGAGTTTTCTTCAGCGAGGTATATGTGGCCCTCTCCGCTGGCCTCCAGACCAACACCCTAGAGAGCTCCCCACCGGGACAATCTTCCTCGGAGTGAAAAATGCCATTCCCTAGACACTATTCCCAGAGGGAAGGGTCATGCATGTTTCGGTCGCTTAATCCCGCCAATGCTAGAAGGCTCCTCTCTTGAGAATCTGGCGGTTTCTTCAATGATGCCTGTTCCACACTCTTCTCTCAAAGCGTCCAGACATCGCCCCTGTACACTAGGCTCCAGCGCATATATTGGAATGATTCGATTTCTCTCTTGTGGAAACAAGATGGTAGTGGAATTCGCATTCCACCCAACTTGCCTCCCAGAAGCAAGGGTAGGCTATGTACAGAGACTTCTGGACATATGTATTAGAAAGCATCTCCTCTGAAGGAACTTGTGTTTCCTGGGACCTGTGCTTCCCCAGAATTGTTACTGGAACACCGGGGACATTCTACCTGGCCTATCCTTCCGCACCGCTCCTGGAAGTCGTTTGGAAATCGGCAAACCATATGTTATCGCCAAGTGGCCTTCTCCACAGGCTTGTCTAACAGACGCAAGGAGATGGAACTCTCCCGATGCTTGCACACACCCATGCTAGAACACATCTCCGGCAGGACAGCTGCGTTGTGCTGAACGTTCTCTTCCCCATAGACTTGTTTCTAAGGATAGGGTCCTAGGCCCTCGCCTATGCTTCCGCACACAGAATTCAAGATGGATCTATCTTCCGGCATCCAGATGGCCGTGACGATGACCATTGCCACGTCTTCTTTTCCAAAGTTCGGTGTAGGGATATTTCCTCCTGATCAAACACCTGCCTGGGAAATCTTTGTATCTTCAGGAAGCAAGAGGTGACTTGAACGCTGTATTCCAAAGAGCGTGTTTTCACTGAGGGAAGGTTAGGCACCTTTCGGATGCGATCAGGCACAGGGGAGACCAGGATTCTCAATAGAGATGCTTGGGGTGCTCTGAAATTTGCCCTCTCCACAGTCTTGTTTTTCATCGTAAGGAAAAGCCCCCTTTCCTATACTTCCTCACAACTCCGAGAAAAGGCTTTTCTCTTGGGAAAACAAGATGTGAGTGGACCCCGGAATCCTCCATCTTCTGGTATCTCCCAGGAAAGTAGATGGCCCTGTCGTGATCGATGCACACACGGAGGCTTGGATTTTTATGATGTGAAAAACTACCATGTTCCCGAAATGGCCTCCTCCCCACCGTTCCTTCGGCCAACAGAGGATACGGCATTTCCTCATGTGAAAACACACGGATCTGTTCCCAGGCCTTGTGTGGAAGTGTCGTGTTCTTCACTGCAACTTGCTTTCTTCGCAGGCTTCATTATCTGAGCGAAGAGCATGGCACTTGGCCGTGCCTCTTGGCAAACGTGCTCCAAAGATTCTCGCAGGAGAGAACTTCCACTTAGAGGAGAGTCGCACCGCCCAGAGACTCGTTTCACGGAGGGAAGGATGGGGCATGTTTAGGAGGCCTCAACCCATGCGTGCTAGAATGCTTGTCGTTGGAGAGACTTCCGTTTCTCTGAAGGGTGCATGTCCCCAGTCCCATTTTTCAGCTTGAGGCTGTGGCCCCTCTCTTGGGCTTCCCCGCTTTTGGATTGGACATCGCAATTCTCTTCTGGAGACAAGGTGTTAGTGGAAAGTGGCATTGCCCTCCGTCTATTTTCGCACAGTTGATTTTGAGGAATTATCCTGCTACTTCTCATCAGTATAGGCTATGATGCTTCTGCCTTGAGGGAACGAGTTGTGCACGAATGTGGCCGTCTCCATGGACTGCTTTCTCCCTGACAGGGACACGCTCCTTAGTCTCGCCTTCCACCTCCGTGCCCACAGTTTGGATCACCCGAAAGTAGAGGCTCCCGGGCAGTGACCTTCTCCACAGGCTTGATTCTCCGTGGCAGGGATATGGAACGCCGCTGAAGCTTCCCCACCCCGGGGATAGAAAGATTCCTTTGGGGAGAAACTTGTTGTGGCTCGGAAGTTGTTTCCTCCACGGACTTGGATCTCCCAGACAGGGACTGGCACCTTGCCTGTCTCTCCATACCTACACTAGAAATCGCTTTCTCTTCAGGAAACCAGATGTTCCAGGAACGTGCGGTCATCCACAGTCATGTTTGGACGATGGGCGAAGATGGCCTTCTCCTGACACGGTAACACATACTTCCTAGAGACTTCCCCCTTGGAAGAACCAAGTTGGTTGCCGAGAGTGGCTTTCTCCACAGAACTCTTTATCCGTGGGCCCGATACTGCCCTTTCGTGAGACTTCCACACAGAGAGCCTAGCAGTGTATAGGACTGAAGGATCCTCGGTGTCGCTGAGACGTGCCTGAGGCAGAGATTTCGTCCACGCTGGGAATGATAGGGCTGCATCCTGACGCTTCAACCCTTACCGGCCAGCAGGCTTCTCACGGGAGCACATTTGTTGTTTGCTCTAAGTTACAATGTCCACGCATGTGTCTCTCGCATCCGAATCCAGGCCACTGCCTGCCCTTCCACACACACTTACGAACGTGTTTCTACCCTCAGATATCCAGCTGGCAGTTCAGTGTTCCATGGTCCACACTCTCTGGTTTATGCATTTCTATTTGGGCAGTGTCTTCCAGACTACACTCGGACATGGAAAAGGCTTGTGTCTTCGGCAAGCAAGAGTTTCTTTCAACGGACTCCTCTAAGCAGACCTTTACCATCGGCGGATCTAGAGGCCACCTTCCTGATGCTGCCCCACATACGTGCCTGTAGGCTTCATGCCGGAGACAAATATGGGGCTCAAAAATTGCAGTCTCGGCCATCTGCATTCTATGCCTAAGGACAAACCACCTGTCCTATATTTCTAAACCTATAGGAGAAATCGCGTTTCTCTTCTGGCATCCAGATGTTAGCAAGCAGCGGTATTCTTCACCCTCTTTTTCCTCAAAGGAAGACTGGGGCACTCTCAGGATGCCTCCACACATAGAGGCTCGGAACCTTCTCGGTGGAACTGCCACAGTGTCGCTGGAACTGCATCCTCCGCAGAAGTCTTTCTCCAAGCCATGGACACGGCATTAACCTAGTGTTAGAACACATACATTGATTAGAATGGTTTCGCTTGAAGGTTTTTTTTCCACGGTGAATCTTCCTTTATTTCTAGGCTTCTGGTCCGCGAAGTCTAAGGCACTTTCCGCATGCCTCTCGCGATAGAAATTAGAATGCTCTCCACGGGAACAAACTTCCTCTGAGGGGAAAGTGGCATTCCCCTGACACTGCTTCACAGACAGAGGGAGAGGGCGTGTTTCGTATGTTCGACACATGCAAGCCAGAATGCTTCACACTTGAGAACCTTGAGGTTATCCAAAAGGGCCCTGCTCCACAGACTCTATTCTGGGCCTAAGGACCTTGCCCCTTCCCTAGAATTCCACACATGTCCTGGACTTCAGCTTTCTCTCCTGATAACACGATATGCAAGGAACGTCACCTTCTCAGAAGGAAGTATATCGCCCATACGAATGCGTGCTTATCTCTGTGTGAGAAAGCGTCTCGTCGAGGGGAACTTGGGTTTCCTGGCAGCTGCTTACTCCACATCCTGGGGAGTCCAATACGGGGATTTTGCCCTTTGCCTGTCCTTCAAGGCCGATACTGGAATTGGCTGAGAACTCTTGAGAAATTATGTTAACTCGACGTGCCATTTGCCACGGGCTCCTATCTCCGATGGAAGGAGAGGGCCCGCTCCAGGTGCTTGTACACTACATGCTACAGGACTCTACACGGGAAGATTTCGACTGTTCGCTCCACGTTGTATGACACACAGACGCCTTTCTGGGCATCACGTCAAGGCCCCTGGCCTCTACGTCCGCACATCGACGTGAAATGGGTTCCGTCTTCGGATATCCAGGTGGCAGGGATGGTTTCCAGTCTCCGCAGCCTTGTTTCTCAGAGATCCCATTAGGGCAGACTCCTCCACATCACACAAGGACCTAGAGAAAACATCTAACTTCTGTAAGCAAGACGTTCCTGCAACATTGTTCTCGACAGAGGGTTTTCACTGAGGGATGGACACGGCACCCGCCTGATGCCTCCACACATACATTGTAGAAGGCTTCTCGCAGGACAAAGGGTGGTCCTCCGAAAGGGGCATTCTCCACCCACTTGTTTCTAAAGGCCACTACGACCCGCCATCTCTGCCCTTGGAAACGTCTCTTAGAGATCGCTTTTTCCTTCTGGAAACCAGAGGTTCTTGGATACTAGGGTTGACTGCCGTCCTGCTGCTCAGAGGGAAGAAGGTGCCGTTACAGTGATGCTTCCACGCTTTTCGCCTAAGGAAGCTTCTTGATCGGAAACGCCCATTGGGGCCGAAGTCACCTTCTCCACAGAATTGTTTCTCCCGGCCAAGGACACGGCAGCTCCTGAATGCTACCACACATCCCCGTACCTCTAGAGAAACATGCCACAAAATGTTTCGCTGGGATATGCTTCCTCTGAGGGAAGCTTTGCATTCCCCAGAGATTTGTCCAGGGAGCCAAAGAGAGTCCGTGTTTTGGGAGCTGCAGAATATGCAGGCTGGAACGCCACTTGCTGGACAACCTGGCGGTATTCCGAAAGGTGCCTGCTTCACAGACTTGTCTCCCAGGGTAAGGACTTTGCCCACTCCCACACCTATAAGGTAGGACGGTGCTCCTTTGAAAACCCACGCCGGGGCAGCAGAGGCACTCCCAAATGAATTCTATCCAAGGCAAGGATAAGGCCTTTCCAGATGCTAAAACGTATCTGTGCGTTGCAGGGAATTTGGTGGGAAGTGTCGTTCCTTCACTGAAACTGTCTTTCTTCACGGAGAGTTTTCTTCAGCGAGGTATATGAGGCCCTCTCCGCTGGCCTCCAGACCAACACCCTAGAGAGCTCCCCACCGGGACAATCTTCCTCGGAGTGAAAAATGCCATTCCCTAGACACTATTCCCAGAGGGAAGGGTCATGCATGTTTCGGTCGCTTAATCCCGCCAATGCTAGAAGGCTCCTCTCTTGAGAATCTGGCGGTTTCTTCAATGATGCCTGTTCCACACTCTTCTCTCAAAGCGTCCAGACATCGCCCCTGTACACTAGGCTCCAGCGCATATATTGGAATGATTCGATTTCTCTCTTGTGGAAACAAGATGGTAGTGGAATTCGCATTCCACCCAACTTGCCTCCCAGAAGCAAGGGTAGGCTATGTACAGAGACTTCTGGACATATGTATTAGAAAGCATCTCCTCTGAAGGAACTTGTGTTTCCTGGGACCTGTGCTTCCCCAGAATTGTTACTGGAACACCGGGGACATTCTACCTGGCCTATCCTTCCGCACCGCTCCTGGAAGTCGTTTGGAAATCGGCAAACCATATGTTATCGCCAAGTGGCCTTCTCCACAGGCTTGTCTAACAGACGCAAGGAGATGGAACTCTCCCGATGCTTGCACACACCCATGCTAGAACACATCTCCGGCAGGACAGCTGCGTTGTGCTGAACGTTCTCTTCCCCATAGACTTGTTTCTAAGGATAGGGTCCTAGGCCCTCGCCTATGCTTCCGCACACAGAATTCAAGATGGATCTATCTTCCGGCATCCAGATGGCCGTGTCGATGACCATTCCCACGTCTTGTTTTCCAGGGATCCGTGTAGGGATATTTCCTCCTGATCAAACACCTGCCTGGGAAATCTTTGTATCTTCAGGAAGCAAGAGGTGACTTGAACGCTGTATTCCAAAGAGCGTGTTTTCACTGAGGGAAGGTTAGGCACCTTTCGGATGCGATCAGGCACAGGGGAGACCAGGATTCTCAATAGAGATGCTTGGGGTGCTCTGAAATTTGCCCTCTCCACAGTCTTGTTTTTCATCGTAAGGAAAAGCCCCCTTTCCTATACTTCCTCACAACTCCGAGAAAAGGCTTTTCTCTTGGGAAAACAAGATGTGAGTGGACCCCGGAATCCTCCATCTTCCGGTATCTCCCAGGAAAGTAGATGGCCCTGTCGTGATCGTTGCACACACGGAGGCTTGGATTTTTATGATGTGAAAAACTACCATGTTCCCGAATTGGCCTCCTCCCCACCGTTCCTTCGGCCAACAGAGGATACGGCATTTCCTCATGTGAAAACACACGGATCTGTTCCCAGGCCTTGTGTGGAAGTGTCGTGTTCTTCACTGCAACGTGCTTTCTTCGCAGGCTTCATTATCTGAGCGAAGAGCATGGCACTTGGCCGTGCCTCTTGGCAAACGTGCTCCAAAGATTCTCGCAGGAGAGAACTTCCACTTAGAGGAGAGTCGCACCGCCCAGAGACTCGTTTCACGGAGGGAAGGATGGGGCATGTTTAGGAGGCCTCAACCCATGCGTGCTAGAATGCTTGTCGTTGGAGAGACTTCCGTTTCTCTGAAGGGTGCATGTCCCCAGCCCCATTTTTCAGCTTGAGGCTGTGGCCCCTCTCTTGGGCTTCCCCGCTTTTGGATTGGACATCGCAATTCTCTTCTGGAGACAAGGTGTTAGTGGAAAGTGGCATTGCCCTCCGTCTATTTTCGCAGAGTTGAGTTTGAGGAATTATCCTGCTAATTCTCATCAGTATAGGCTATGATGCTTCTGGCTTGAGGGAACGAAATGTGCACGAATGTGGCCGTCTCCATGGACTGCTTTCTCCCTGACAGGGACACGCCCCTTAGTCTCGCCTTCCACCTCCGTGCCCACAGTTTGGCTCACCAGAAAGTAGATGCTCCCGGGCAGTGACCTTCTCCACAGGCTTGATTCTCCGTGGCAGGGATATGGAACCCCGCTGAAGCTTGCCCACCCCGGGGATAGAAAGATTCCTTTGGGGAGAAACTTGTTGTGGCTCGGAAGTTGTTCCCTCCACGGACTTGGATCTCCCAGACAGGGACTGGCACCTTGCCTGTCTCTCCATACCTACACTAGAAATCGCTTTCTCTTCAGGAAACCAGATGTTCCAGGAACGTGCGGTCATCCACAGTCATGTTTGGACGATGGGCGAAGATGGCCTTCTCCTGACACGGTAACACATACTTCCTAGAGACTTCCCCCTTGGAAGAACCACGTTGGTTGCCGAGAGTGGCTATCTCCACAGAACTCTTTATCCGTGGGCCCGATACTGCCCTTTCGTGAGACTTCCACACAGAGAGCCTAGCAGTGTATAGGACTGAAGGATCCTCGGTGTCGCTGAGACGTGCCTGAGGCAGAGATTTCGTCCACGCTGGGAGTGATAGGGCTGCATCCTGACGCTTCAACCCTTACCGGCCAGCAGGCTTCTCACGGGAGCACATTTGTTGTTTGCTCTAAGTTACCATGTCCACGCATGTGTCTCTCGCATCCGAATCCAGGCCACTGCCTGCCCTTCCACACACACTTACGAACGTGTTTCTACCCTCAGATATCCAGCTGGCAGTTCAGTGTTCCATGGTCCACACTCTCTGGTTTATGCATTTCTATTTGGGCAGTGTCTTCCAGACTACACTCGGACATGGAAAAGGCTTGTGTCTTCGGCAAGCAAGAGTTTCTTTCAGCGGACTCCTCTAAGCAGACCTTTACCACCGGCGGAACTAGAGGGCACCTTCCTGATGCTGCCCCACATACGTGCCTGTAGGCTTCATGCCGGAGACAAATATGGGGCTCAAAAATTGCAGTCTCGGCCATCTGCATTCTATGCCTAAGGACAAACCACCTGTCCTATATTTCTAAACCTATAGGAGAAATCGCGTTTCTCTTCTGGCATCCAGATGTTAGCAAGCAGCGGTATTCTTCACCCTCTTTTTCCTCAAAGGGAAGACTGGGGCACTCTCAGGATGCCTCCACACATAGAGGCTCGGAACCTTCTCGGTGGAACTGCCACAGTGTCGCTGGAACGGCATCCTCCGCAGAAGTCTTTCTCCAAGCCATGGACACGGCATTAACCTAGTGTGAGAACACATACATTGATTAGAATGGTTTCGCTTGAAGGTTTTTTTTCCACGGTGAATCTTCCTTTATTTCTAGACTTCTGGTCCGCGAAGTCTAAGGCACTTTCCGCATGCCTCTCGCGATAGATATTAGAATGCTCTCCACGGGAACAAACTTCCTCTGAGGGGAAAGTGGCATTCCCCTGACACTGCTTCACAGACAGAGGGAGAGGGCGTGTTTCGTTTGTTCGACACATGCAAGCCAGAATGCTTCACACTTGAGAACCTTGAGGTTATCCAAAAGGGCCCTGCTCCACAGACTCTATTCTGGGCCTAAGGACCTTGCCCCTTCCCTAGAATTCCACACATGTCCTGGACTTCAGCTTTCTCTCCTGATAACACGATATGCAAGGAACGTCGCCTTCTCAGAAGGAAGTATATCGCCCATACGAATGCGTGCTCATCTCTGTGTGAGAAAGCGTCTCGTCGAGGGGAACTTGGGTTTCCTGGCAGCTGCTTACTCCACATCCTGGGGAGTCCAATACGGGGATTTTGCCCTTTGCCTACCCTTCAAGGCCGATACTGGAATTGGCTGAGAACTCTTGAGAAATCATGTTAACTCGACGTGCCATTTGCCACGGGCTCCTATCTCCGATGGAAGGAGAGGGCCCGCTCCAGGTGCTTGTACACTACATGCTACAGGACTCTGCACGGGAAGATTTCGACTGTTCGCTCCACGTTGTATGACACACAGACGCCTTTCTGGGCATCAGGTCAAGGCCCCTGGCCTCTACGTCCGCACATCGACGTGAAATGGTTTCCGTCTTCGGATATCCATGTGGCAGGGATGGTTTCCAGTCTCCGCAGCCTTGTTTCTCAGAGATCCCATTAGGGCAGACTCCTCCACATCACACAAGGACCTAGAGAAAACATCTAACTTCTGTAAGCAAGACGTTCCTGCAACATTGTTCTCGACAGAGGGTTTTCACTGAGGGATGGACACGGCACCCGCCTGATGCCTCCACACATACATTGTAGAAGGCTTCTCGCAGGGCAAAGGGTGGTCCTCCGAAAGGGGCATTCTCCACCCACTTGTTTCTAAAGGCCACTACGACCCGCCATCTCTGCCCTTGGAAACGTCTCTTAGAGATCGCTTTTTCCTTCTGGAAACCAGAGGTTCTTGGATACTAGGGTTGCCTGCCGTCCTGCTGCTCAGAGGGAAGAAGGTGCCGTTACAGTGATGCTTCCACGCTTTTCGCCTAAGGAAGCTTCTTGATCGGAAACGCCCATTGGGGCCGAAGTCACCTTCTCCACAGAATTGTTTCTCCCGGCCAAGGACACGGCAGCTCCTGAATGCTACCACACATCCCCGTACCTCTAGAGAAACATGCCACAAAATGTTTCGCTGGGATATGCTTCCTCTGAGGGAAGCTTTGCATTCCCCAGAGATTTGTCCAGGGAGCCAAAGAGAGTCCGTGTTTTGGGAGCTGCAGAATATGCAGGCTGGACCGCCACTTGCTGGGCAACCTGGCGGTATTCCGAACGGTGCCTGCTTCACAGACTTGTCTCCCAGGGTAAGGACTTTGCCCACTCCCACACCTATAAGGTAGGACGGTGCTCCTTTGAAAACCCACGCCGGGGCAGCAGAGGCACTCCTAAATGAATTCTATCCAAGGCAAGGATAAGGGCTTTCCAGATGCTAAAACGTATCTGTGCGTTGCAGGGAATTTGGTGGGAAGTGTCGTTCCTTCACTGAAACTGTCTTTCTTCACGGAGAGTTTTCTTCAGCGAGGTATATGTGGCCCTCTCCGCTGGCCTCCAGACCAACACCCTAGAGAGCTCCCCACCGGGACAATCTTCCTCGGAGTGAAAAATGCCATTCCCTAGACACTATTCCCAGAGGGAAGGGTCATGCATGTTTCGGTCGCTTAATCCCGCCAATGCTAGAAGGCTCCTCTCTTGAGAATCTGGCGGTTTCTTCAATGATGCCTGTTCCACACTCTTCTCTCAAAGCGTCCAGACACTAGGCTCCAGCGCATATATTGGAATGATTCGATTTCTCTCTTGTGGAAACAAGATGGTAGTGGAATTCGCATTCCACCCAACTTGCCTCCCAGAAGCAAGGGTAGGCTATGTACAGAGACTTCTGGACATATGTATTAGAAAGCATCTCCTCTGAAGGAACTTGTGTTTCCTGGGACCTGTGCTTCCCCAGAATTGTTACTGGAACACCGGGGACATTCTACCTGGCCTATCCTTCCGCACCGCTCCTGGAAGTCGTTTGGAAATCGGCAAACCATATGTTATCGCCAAGTGGCCTTCTCCACAGGCTTGTCTAACAGACGCAAGGAGATGGAACTCTCCCGATGCTTGCACACACCCATGCTAGAACACATCTCCGGCAGGACACCTGCGTTGTGCTGAACGTTCTCTTCCCCATAGACTTGTTTCTAAGGATAGGGTCCTAGGCCCTCGCCTATGCTTCCGCACACAGAATTCAAGATGGATCTATCTTCCGGCATCCAGATGGCCGTGACGATGACCATTGCCACGTCTTCTTTTCCAAAGTTCGGTGTAGGGATATTTCCTCCTGATCAAACACCTGCCTGGGAAATCTTTGTATCTTCAGGAAGCAAGAGGTGACTTGAACGCTGTATTCCAAAGAGCGTGTTTTCACTGAGGGAAGGTTAGGCACCTTTCGGATGCGATCAGGCACAGGGGAGACCAGGATTCTCAATAGAGATGCTTGGGGTGCTCTGAAATTTGCCCTCTCCACAGTCTTGTTTTTCATCGTAAGGAAAAGCCCCCTTTCCTATACTTCCTCACAACTCCGAGAAAAGGCTTTTCTCTTGGGAAAACAAGATGTGAGTGGACCCCGGAATCCTCCATCTTCTGCTATCTCCCAGGAAAGTAGATGGCCCTGTCGTGATCGATGCACACACGGAGGCTTGGATTTTTATGATGTGAAAAACTACCATGTTCCCGAAATGGCCTCCTCCCCACCGTTCCTTCGGCCAACAGAGGATACGGCATTTCCTCATGTGAAAACACACGGATCTGTTCCCAGGCCTTGTGTGGAAGTGTCGTGTTCTTCACTGCAACTTGCTTTCTTCGCAGGCTTCATTATCTGAGCGAAGAGCATGGCACTTGGCCGTGCCTCTTGGCAAACGTGCTCCAAAGATTCTCGCAGGAGAGAACTTCCACTTAGAGGAGAGTCGTACCGCCCAGAGACTCGTTTCACGGAGGGAAGGATGGGGCATGTTTAGGAGGCCTCAACCCATGCGTGCTAGAATGCTTGTCGTTGGAGAGACTTCCGTTTCTCTGAAGGGTGCATGTCCCCAGTCCCATTTTTCAGCTTGAGGCTGTGGCCCCTCTCTTGGGCTTCCCCGCTTTTGGATTGGACATCGCAATTCTCTTCTGGAGACAAGGTGTTAGTGGAAAGTGGCATTGCCCTCCGTCTATTTTCGCACAGTTGATTTTGAGGAATTATCCTGCTACTTCTCATCAGTATAGACTATGATGCTTCTGCCTTGAGGGAACGAGTTGTGCACGAATGTGGCCGTCTCCATGGACTGCTTTCTCCCTGACAGGGACACGCTCCTTAGTCTCGCCTTCCACCTCCGTGCCCACAGTTTGGATCACCCGAAAGTAGAGGCTCCCGGGCAGTGACCTTCTCCACAGGCTTGATTCTCCGTGGCAGGGATATGGAACCCCGCTGAAGCTTGCCCACCCCGGGGATAGAAAGATTCCTTTGGGGAGAAACTTGTTGTGGCTCGGAAGTTGTTCCCTCCACGGACTTGGATCTCCCAGACAGGGACTGGCACCTTGCCGGTCTCTCCATACCTACACTAGAAATCGCTTTCTCTTCAGGAAACCAGATGTTCCAGGAACGTGCGGTCATCCACAGTCATGTTTGGACGATGGGCGAAGATGGCCTTCTCCTGACACGGTAACACATACTTCCTAGAGACTTCCCCCTTGGAAGAACCACGTTGGTTGCCGAGAGTGGCTATCTCCACAGAACTCTTTATCCGTGGGCCCGATACTGCCCTTTCGTGAGACTTCCACACAGAGAGCCTAGCAGTGTATAGGACTGAAGGATCCTCGGTGTCGCTGAGACGTGCCTGAGGCAGAGATTTCGTCCACGCTGGGAATGATAGGGCTGCATCCTGACGCTTCAACCATTACCGGCCAGCAGGCTTCTCACGGGAGCACATTTGTTGTTTGCTCTAAGTTACAATGTCCACGCATGTGTCTCTCGCATCCGAATCCAGGCCACTGCCTGCCCTTCCACACACACTTACGAACGTGTTTCTACCCTCAGATATCCAGCTGGCAGTTCAGTGTTCCATGATCCACACTCTCTGGTTTATGCATTTCTATTTGGGCAGTGTCTTCCAGACTACACTCGGACATGGAAAAGGCTTGTGTCTTCGGCAAGCAAGAGTTTCTTTCAACGGACTCCTCTAAGCAGACCTTTACCATCGACGGAACTAGAGGCCACCTTCCTGATGCTGCCCCACATACGTGCCTGTAGGCTTCATGCCGGAGACAAATATGGGGCTCAAAAATTGCAGTCTCGGCCATCTGCATTCTATGCCTAAGGACAAACCACCTGTCCTATATTTCTAAACCTATAGGAGAAATCGCGTTTCTCTTCTGGCATCCAGATGTTAGCAAGCAGCGGTATTCTTCACCCTCTTTTTCCTCAAAGGGAAGACTGGGGCACTCTCAGGATGCCTCCACACATAGAGGCTCGGAACCTTCTCGGTGGAACTGCCACAGTGTCGCTGGAACTGCATCCTCCGCAGAAGTCTTTCTCCAAGCCATGGACACGGCATTAACCTAGTGTTAGAACACATACATTGATTAGAATGGTTTCGCTTGAAGGTTTTTTTTCCACGGTGAATCTTCCTTTATTTCTAGGCTTCTGGTCCGCGAAGTCTAAGGCACTTTCCGCATGCCTCTGGCGATAGAAATTAGAATGCTCTCCACGGGAACAAACTTCCTCTGAGGGAAAAGTGGCATTCCCCTGACACTGCTTCACAGACAGAGGGAGAGGGCGTGTTTCGTATGTTCGACACATGCAAGCCAGAATGCTTCACACTTGAGAACCTTGAGGTTATCCAAAAGGGCCCTGCTCCACCGACTCTATTCTGGGCCTAAGGACCTTGCCCCTTCCCTAGAATTCCACACATGTCCTGGACTTCAGCTTTCTCTCCTGATAACACGATATGCAAGGAACGTCGCCTTCTCAGAAGGAAGTATATCGCCCATACGAATGCGTGCTTATCTCTGTGTGAGAAAGCGTCTCGTCGAGGGGAACTTGGGTTTCCTGGCAGCTGCTTACTCCACATCCTGGGGAGTCCAATACGGGGATTTTGCCCTTTGCCTGTCCTTCAAGGCCGATACTGGAATAGGCTGAGAACTCTTGAGAAATTATGTTAACTCGACGTGCCATTTGCCACGGGCTCCTATCTCCGATGGAAGGAGAGGGCCCGCTCCAGGTGCTTGTACACTACATGCTACAGGACTCTACACGGGAAGATTTCGACTGTTCGCTCCACGTTGTATAACACACAGACGCCTTTCTGGGCATCACGTCAAGGCCCCTGGCCTCTACGTCCGCACATCGACGTGAAATGGGTTCCGTCTTCGGATATCCAGGTGGCAGGGATGGTTTCCAGTCTCCGCAGCCTTGTTTCTCAGAGATCCCATTAGGGCAGACTCCTCCACATCACACAAGGACCTAGAGAAAACATCTAACTTCTGTAAGCAAGACGGTCCTGCAACATTGTTCTCGACAGAGGGTTTTCACTGAGGGATGGACACGGCACCCGCCTGATGCCTCCACACATACATTGTAGAAGGCTTCTCGCAGGACAAAGGGTGGTCCTCCGAAAGGGGCATTCTCCACCCACTTGTTTCTAAAGGCCACTACGACCCGCCATCTCTGCCCTTGGAAACGTCTCTTAGAGATCGCTTTTTCCTTCTGGAAACCAGAGGTTCTTGGATACTAGGGTTGACTGCCGTCCTGCTGCTCAGAGGGAAGAAGGTGCCGTTACAGTGATGCTTCCACGCTTTTCGCCTAAGGAAGCTTCTTGATCGGAAACGCCCATTGGGGCCGAAGTCACCTTCTCCACGGAATTGTTTCTCCCGGCCAAGGACACGGCAGCTCCTGAATGCTACCACACATCCCCGTACCTCTAGAGAAACATGCCACAAAATGTTTCGCTGGGATATGCTTCCTCTGAGGGAAGCTTTGCATTCCCCAGAGATTTGTCCAGGGAGCCAAAGAGAGTCCGTGTTTTGGGAGCTGCAGAATATGCAGGCTGGACCGCCACTTGCTGGACAACCTGGCGGTATTCCGAACGGTGCCTGCTTCACAGACTTGTCTCCCAGGGTAAGGACTTTGCCCACTCCCACACCTATAAGGTAGGACGGTGCTCCTTTGAAAACCCACGCCGGGGCAGCAGAGGCACTCCCAAATGAATTCTATCCAAGGCAAGGATAAGGCCTTTCCAGATGCTAAAACGTATCTGTGCGTTGCAGGGAATTTGGTGGGAAGTGTCGTTCCTTCACTGAAACTGTCTTTCTTCACGGAGAGTTTTCTTCAGCGAGGTATATGTGGCCCTCTCCGCTGGCCTCCAGACCAACACCCTAGAGAGCTCCCCACCGGGACAATCTTCCTCGGAGTGAAAAATGCCATTCCCTAGACACTATTCCCAGAGGGAAGGGTCATGCATGTTTCGGTCGCTTAATCCCGCCAATGCTAGAAGGCTCCTCTCTTGAGAATCTGGCGGTTTCTTCAATGATGCCTGTTCCACACTCTTCTCTCAAAGCGTCCAGACATCGCCCCTGTACACTAGCCTCCAGCGCATATATTGGAATGATTCGATTTCTCTCTTGTGGAAACAAGATGGTAGTGGAATTCGCATTCCACCCAACATGCCTCCCAGAAGCAAGGGTAGGCTATGTACAGAGACTTCTGGACATATGTATTAGAAAGCATCTCCTCTGAAGGGACTTGTGTTTCCTGGGACCTGTGCTTCCCCAGAATTGTTACTGGAACACCGGGGACATTCTACCTGGCCTATCCTTCCGCACCGCTCCTGGAAGTCGTTTGGAAATCGGCAAACCATATGTTATCGCCAAGTGGCCTTCTCCACAGGCTTGTCTAACAGACGCAAGGAGATGGAACTCTCCCGATGCTTGCACACACCCATGCTAGAACACATCTCCGGCAGGACAGCTGCGTTGTGCTGAACGTTCTCTTCCCCATAGACTTGTTTCTAAGGATAGGGTCCTAGGCCCTCGCCTATGCTTCCGCACACAGAATTCAAGATGGATCTATCTTCCGGCATCCAGATGGCCGTGACGATGACCATTGCCACGTCTTCTTTTCCAAAGTTCCGTGTAGGAATATTTCCTCCTGATCAAACACCTGCCTGGGAAATCTTTGTATCTTCAGGAAGCAAGAGGTGACTTGAAATCTGTATTCCAAAGAGCGTGTTTTCACTGAGGGAAGGTTAGGCACCTTTCGGATGCGATCAGGCACAGGGGAGACCAGGATTCTCAATAGAGATGCTTGGGGTGCTCTGAAATTTGCCCCCTCCACAGTCTTGTTTTTCATCGTAAGGAAAAGCCCCCTTTCCTATACTTCCTCACAACTCCGAGAAAAGGCTTTTCTCTTGGGAAAACAAGATGTGAGTGGACCCCGGAATCCTCCATCTTCCGGTATCTCCCAGGAAAGTAGATGGCCCTGTCGTGATCGTTGCACACACGGAGGCTTGGATTTTTATGATGTGAAAAACTACCATGTTCCCGAAATGGCCTCCTCCCCACCGTTCCTTCGGCCAACAGAGGATACGGCATTTCCTCATGTTAAAACACACGGATCTGTTCCGAGGCGTTTGTGTGGAAGTGTCGTGTTCTTCACTGCAACTTGCTTTCTTCGCAGGCTTCATTATCTGAGCGAAGAGCATGGCACTTGGCCGTGCCTCTTGGCAAACGTGCTCCAAAGATTCTCGCAGGAGAGAACTTCCAATTAGAGGAGAGTCGCACCGCCCAGAGACTCGTTTCACGGAGGGAAGGATGGGGTATGTTTAGGAGGCCTCAACCCATGCGTGCTAGAATGCTTGTCGTTGGCGAGACTTCCGTTTCTCTGAAGGGTGCATGTCCCCAGCCCCATTTTTCAGCTTGAGCCTGTGGCCCCTCTCTTGGGCTTCCCCGCTTTTGGATTGGACATCGCAATTCTCTTCTGGAGACAAGGTGTTAGTGGAAAGTGGCCTTGCCCTCCGTCTATTTTCGCAGAGTTGAGTTTGAGGAATTATCCTGCTACTTCTCATCAGTATAGGCTAGGATGCTTCTGGCTTGAGGGAACGAGTTGTGCACGAATGTGGCCGTCTCCATGGACTGCTTTCACCCTGACAGGGACACGCCCCTTAGTCTCGCCTTCCACCTCCGTGCCCACAGTTTGGATCACCAGAAAGTAGATGCTCCCGGGCAGTGACCTTCTCCACAGGCTTGATTCTCCGTGGCAGGGATATGGAACCCCGCTGAAGCTTGCCCACCCCGGGGATAGAAAGATTCCTTTGGGGAGAAACTTGTTGTGGCTCGGAAGTTGTTCCCTCCACGGACTTGGATCTCCCAGACAGGGACTGGCACCTTGCCTGTCTCTCCATACCTACACTAGAAATCGCTTTCTCTTCAGGAAACCAGATGTTCCAGGAACGTGCGGTCATCCACAGTCATGTTTGGACGATGGGCGAAGATGGCCTTCTCCTGACACGGTAACACATACTTCCTAGAGACTTCCCCCTTGGAAGAACCACGTTGGTTGCCGAGAGTGGCTATCTCCACAGAACTCTTTATCCGTGGGCCCGATACTGCCCTTTCGTGAGACTTCCACACAGAGAGCCTAGCAGTGTATAGGACTGAAGGATCCTCGGTGTCGCTGAGACGTGCCTGAGGCAGAGATTTCGTCCACGCTGGGAATGATAGGGCTGCATCCTGACGCTTCAACCCTTACCGGCCAGCAGGCTTCTCACGGGAGCACATTTGTTGTTTGCTCTAAGTTACAATGTCCACGCATGTGTCTCTCGCATCCGAATCCAGGCCACTGCCTGCCCTTCCACACACACTTACGAACGTGTTTCTACCCTCAGATATCCAGCTGGCAGTTCAGTGTTCCATGGTCCACACTCTCTGGTTTATGCATTTCTATTTGGGCAGTGTCTTCCAGACTACACTCGGACATGGAAAAGGCTTGTGTCTTCGGCAAGCAAGAGTTTCTTTCAACGGACTCCTCTAAGCAGACCTTTACCATCGGCGGAACTAGAGGGCACCTTCCTGATGCTGCCCCACATACGTGCCTGTAGGCTTCATGCCGGAGACAAATATGGGGCTCAAAAATTGCAGTCTCGGCCATCTGCATTCTATGCCTAAGGACAAACCACCTGTCCTATATTTCTAAACCTATAGGAGAAATCGCGTTTCTCTTCTGGCATCCAGATGTTAGCAAGCAGCGGTATTCTTCACCCTCTTTTTCCTCAAAGGGAAGACTGGGGCACTCTCAGGATGCCTCCACACATAGAGGCTCGGAACCTTCTCGGTGGAACTGCCACAGTGTCGCTGGAACTGCATCCTCCGCAGAAGTCTTTCTCCAAGCCATGGACACGGCATTAACCTAGTGTGAGAACACATACATTGATTAGAATGGTTTCGCTTGAAGGTTTTTTTTCCACGGTGAATCTTCCTTTATTTCTAGACTTCTGGTCCGAGAAGTCTAAGGCACTTTCCGCATGCCTCTCGCGATAGATATTAGAATGCTCTCCACGGGAACAAACTTCCTCTGAGGGGAAAGTGGCATTCCCCTGACACTGCTTCACAGACAGAGGGAGAGGGCGTGTTTCGTTTGTTCGACACATGCAAGCCAGAATGCTTCACACTTGAGAACCTTGAGGTTATCCAAAAGGGCCCTGCTCCACAGACTCTATTCTGGGCCTAAGGACCTTGCCCCTTCCCTAGAATTCCACACATGTCCTGGACTTCAGCTTTCTCTCCTGATAACACGATATGCAAGGAACGTCGCCTTCTCAGAAGGAAGTATATCGCCCATACGAATGCGTGCTTATCTCTGTGTGAGAAAGCGTCTCGTCGAGGGGAACTTGGGTTTCCTGGCAGCTGCTTACTCCACATCCTGGGGAGTCCAATACGGGGATTTTGCCCTTTGCCTACCCTTCAAGGCCGATACTGGAATTGGCTGAGAACTCTTGAGAAATTATGTTAACTCGACGTGCCATTTGCCACGGGCTCCTATCTCCGATGGAAGGAGAGGGCCCGCTCCAGGTGCTTGTACACTACATGCTACAGGACTCTGCACGGGAAGATTTCGACTGTTCGCTCCACGTTGTATGACACACAGACGCCTTTCTGGGCATCAGGTCAAGGCCCCTGGCCTCTACGTCCGCACATCGACGTGAAATGGTTTCCGTCTTCGGATATCCAGGTGGCAGGGATGGTTTCCAGTCTCCGCAGCCTTGTTTCTCAGAGATCCCATTAGGGCAGACTCCTCCACATCACACAAGGACCTAGAGAAAACATCTAACTTCTGTAAGCAAGACGTTCCTGCAACATTGTTCTCGACAGAGGGTTTTCACTGAGGGATGGACACGGCACCCGCCTGATGCCTCCACACATACATTGTAGAAGGCTTCTCGCAGGGCAAAGGGTGGTCCTCCGAAAGGGGCATTCTCCACCCACTTGTTTCTAAAGGCCACTACGACCCGCCATCTCTGCCCTTGGAAACGTCTCTTAGAGATCGCTTTTTCCTTCTGGAAACCAGAGGTTCTTGGATACTAGGGTTGCCTGCCGTCCTGCTGCTCAGAGGGAAGAAGGTGCCGTTACAGTGATGCTTCCACGCTTTTCGCCTAAGGAAGCTTCTTGATCGGAAACGCCCATTGGGGCCGAAGTCACCTTCTCCACAGAATTGTTTCTCCCGGCCAAGGACACGGCAGCTCCTGAATGCTACCACACATCCCCGTACCTCTAGAGAAACATGCCACAAAATGTTTCGCTGGGATATGCTTCCTCTGAGGGAAGCTTTGCATTCCCCAGAGATTTGTCCAGGGAGCCAAAGAGAGTCCGTGTTTTGGGAGCTGCAGAATATGCAGGCTGGACCGCCACTTGCTGGACAACCTGGCGGTATTCCGAACGGTGCCTGCTTCACAGACTTGTCTCCCAGGGTAAGGACTTTGCCCACTCCCACACCTATAAGGTAGGACGGTGCTCCTTTGAAAACCCACGCCGGGGCAGCAGAGGCACTCCCAAATGAATTCTATCCAAGGCAAGGATAAGGGCTTTCCAGATGCTAAAACGTATCTGTGCGTTGCAGGGAATTTGGTGGGAAGTGTCGTTCCTTCACTGAAACTGTCTTTCTTCACGGAGAGTTTTTTTCAGCGAGGTATATGTGGCCCTCTCCGCTGGCCTCCAGACCAACACCCTAGAGAGCTCCCCACCGGGACAATCTTCCTCGGAGTGAAAAATGCCATTCCCTAGACACTATTCCCAGAGGGAAGGGTCATGCATGTTTCGGTCGCTTAATCCCGCCAATGCTAGAAGGCTCCTCTCTTGAGAATCTGGCGGTTTCTTCAATGATGCCTGTTCCACACTCTTCTCTCAAAGCGTCCAGACATCGCCCCTGTACACTAGGCTCCAGCGCATATATTGGAATGATTCGATTTCTCTCTTGTGGAAACAAGATGGTAGTGGAATTCGCATTCCACCCAACTTGCCTCCCAGAAGCAAGGGTAGGCTATGTACAGAGACTTCTGGACATATGTATTAGAAAGCATCTCCTCTGAAGGAACTTGTGTTTCCTGGGACCTGTGCTTCCCCAGAATTGTTACTGGAACACCGGGGACATTCTACCTGGCCTATCCTTCCGCACCGCTCCTGGAAGTCGTTTGGAAATCGGCAAACCATATGTTATCGCCAAGTGGCCTTCTCCACAGGCTTGTCTAACAGACGCAAGGAGATGGAACTCTCCCGATGCTTGCACACACCCATGCTAGAACACATCTCCGGCAGGACAGCTGCGTTGTGCTGAACGTTCTCTTCCCCATAGACTTGTTTCTAAGGATAGGGTCCTAGGCCCTCGCCTATGCTTCCGCACACAGAATTCAAGATGGATCTATCTTCCGGCATCCAGATGGCCGTGACGATGACCATTGCCACGTCTTCTTTTCCAAAGTTCCGTGTAGGGATATTTCCTCCTGATCAAACACCTGCCTGGGAAATCTTTGTATCTTCAGGAAGCAAGAGTTGACTTGAACGCTGTATTCCAAAGAGCGTGTTTTCACTGAGGGAAGGTTAGGCACCTTTCGGATGCGATCAGGCACGGCGGAGACAAGGATTCTCAATAGAGATGCTTGGGGTGCTCTGAAATTTGCCCTCTCCACAGTCTTGTTTTTCTTCGTAAGGAAAAGCCCCCTTTCCTATACTTCCTCGCAACTCCGAGAAAAGGCTTTTCTCTTGGGAAAACAAGATGTGAGTGGACCCCGGAATCCTCCATCTTCTGGTATCTCCCAGGAAAGTAGATGGCCCTGTCGTGATCGATGCACACACGGAGGCTTGGATTTTTATGATGTGAAAAACTACCATGTTCCCGAATTGGCCTCCTCCCCACCGTTCCTTCGGCCAACAGAGGATACGGCATTTCCTCATGTGAAAACACACGGATCTGTTCCCAGGCCTTGTGTGGAAGTGTCGTGTTCTTCACTGCAACGTGCTTTCTTCGCAGGCTTCATTATCTGAGCGAAGAGCATGGCACTTGGCCGTGCCTCTTGGCAAACGTGCTCCAAAGATTCTCGCAGGAGAGAACTTCCACTTAGAGGAGAGTCGCACCGCCCAGAGACTCGTTTCACGGAGGGAAGGATGGGGCATGTTTAGGAGGCCTCAACCCATGCGTGCTAGAATGCTTGTCGTTGGAGAGACTTCCGTTTCTCTGAAGGGTGCATGTCCCCAGCCCCATTTTTCAGCTTGAGGCTGTGGCCCCTCTCTTGGGCTTCCCCGCTTTTGGATTGGACATCGCAATTCTCTTCTGGAGACAAGGTGTTAGTGGAAAGTGGCATTGCCCTCCGTCTATTTTCGCAGAGTTGAGTTTGAGGAATTATCCTGCTAATTCTCATCAGTATAGGCTATGATGCTTCTGGCTTGAGGGAACGAAATGTGCACGAATGTGGCCGTCTCCATGGACTGCTTTCTCCCTGACAGGGACACGCCCCTTAGTCTCGCCTTCCACCTCCGTGCCCACAGTTTGGATCACCAGAAAGTAGATGCTCCCGGGCAGTGACCTTCTCCACAGGCTTGATTCTCCGTGGCAGGGATATGGAACCCCGCTGAAGCTTGCCCACCCCGGGGATAGAAAGATTCCTTTGGGGAGAAACTTGTTGTGGCTCGGAAGTTGTTCCCTCCACGGACTTGGATCTCCCAGACAGGGACTGGCACCTTGCCTGTCTCTCCATACCTACACTAGAAATCGCTTTCTCTTCAGGAAACCAGATGTTCCAGGAACGTGCGGTCATCCACAGTCATGTTTGGACGATGGGCGAAGATGGCCTTCTCCTGACACGGTAACACATACTTCCTAGAGACTTCCCCCTTGGAAGAACCACGTTGGTTGCCGAGAGTGGCTATCTCCACAGAACTCTTTATCCGTGGGCCCGATACTGCCCTTTCGTGAGACTTCCACACAGAGAGCCTAGCAGTGTATAGGACTGAAGGATCCTCGGTGTCGCTGAGACGTGCCTGAGGCAGAGATTTCGTCCACGCTGGGAATGATAGGGCTGCATCCTGACGCTTCAACCCTTACCGGCCAGCAGGCTTCTCACGGGAGCACATTTGTTGTTTGCTCTAAGTTACAATGTCCACGCATGTGTCTCTCGCATCCGAATCCAGGCCACTGCCTGCCCTTCCACACACACTTACGAACGTGTTTCTACCCTCAGATATCCAGCTGGCAGTTCAGTGTTCCATGGTCCACACTCTCTGGTTTATGCATTTCTATTTGGGCAGTGTCTTCCAGACTACACTCGGACATGGAAAAGGCTTGTGTCTTCGGCAAGCAAGAGTTTCTTTCAGCGGACTCCTCTAAGCAGACCTTTACCACCGGCGGAACTAGAGGGCACCTTCCTGATGCTGCCCCACATACGTGCCTGTAGGCTTCATGCCGGAGACAAATATGGGGCTCAAAAATTGCAGTCTCGGCCATCTGCATTCTATGCCTAAGGACAAACCACCTGTCCTATATTTCTAAACCTATAGGAGAAATCGCGTTTCTCTTCTGGCATCCAGATGTTAGCAAGCAGCGGTATTCTTCACCCTCTTTTTCCTCAAAGGGAAGACTGGGGCACTCTCAGGATGCCTCCACACATAGAGGCTCGGAACCTTCTCGGTGGAACTGCCACAGTGTCGCTGGAACTGCATCCTCCGCAGAAGTCTTTCTCCAAGCCATGGACACGGCATTAACCTAGTGTTAGAACACATACATTGATTAGAATGGTTTCGCTTGAAGGTTTTTTTTCCACGGTGAATCTTCCTTTATTTCTAGGCTTCTGGTCCGCGAAGTCTAAGGCACTTTCCGCATGCCTCTCGCGATAGAAATTAGAATGCTCTCCACGGGAACAAACTTCCTCTGAGGGGAAAGTGGCATTCCCCTGACACTGCTTCACAGACAGAGGGAGAGGGCGTGTTTCGTATGTTCGACACATGCAAGCCAGAATGCTTCACACTTGAGAACCTTGAGGTTATCCAAAAGGGCCCTGCTCCACCGACTCTATTCTGGGCCTAAGGACCTTGCCCCTTCCCTAGAATTCCACACATGTCCTGGACTTCAGCTTTCTCTCCTGATAACACGATATGCAAGGAACGTCACCTTCTCAGAAGGAAGTATATCGCCCATACGAATGCGTGCTTATCTCTGTGTGAGAAAGCGTCTCGTCGAGGGGAACTTGGGTTTCCTGGCAGCTGCTTACTCCACATCCTGGGGAGTCCAATACGGGGATTTTGCCCTTTGCCTGTCCTTCAAGGCCGATACTGGAATTGGCTGAGAACTCTTGAGAAATTATGTTAACTCGACGTGCCATTTGCCACGGGCTCCTATCTCCGATGGAAGGAGAGGGCCCGCTCCAGGTGCTTGTACACTACATGCTACAGGACTCTACACGGGAAGATTTCGACTGTTCGCTCCACGTTGTATGACACACAGACGCCTTTCTGGGCATCACGTCAAGGCCCCTGGCCTCTACGTCCGCACATCGACGTGAAATGGGTTCCGTCTTCGGATATCCAGGTGGCAGGGATGGTTTCCAGTCTCCGCAGCCTTGTTTCTCAGAGATCCCATTAGGGCAGACTCCTCCACATCACACAAGGACCTAGAGAAAACATCTAACTTCTGTAAGCAAGACGTTCCTGCAACATTGTTCTCGACAGAGGGTTTTCACTGAGGGATGGACACGGCACCCGCCTGATGCCTCCACACATACATTGTAGAAGGCTTCTCGCAGGACAAAGGGTGGTCCTCCGAAAGGGGCATTCTCCACCCACTTGTTTCTAAAGGCCACTACGACCCGCCATCTCTGCCCTTGGAAACGTCTCTTAGAGATCGCTTTTTCCTTCTGGAAACCAGAGGTTCTTGGATACTAGGGTTGACTGCCGTCCTGCTGCTCAGAGGGAAGAAGGTGCCGTTACAGTGATGCTTCCACGCTTTTCGCCTAAGGAAGCTTCTTGATCGGAAACGCCCATTGGGGCCGAAGTCACCTTCTCCACAGAATTGTTTCTCCCGGCCAAGGACACGGCAGCTCCTGAATGCTACCACACATCCCCGTACCTCTAGAGAAACATGCCACAAAGTGTTTCGCTGGGATATGCTTCCTCTGAGGGAAGCTTTGCATTCCCCAGAGATTTGTCCAGGGAGCCAAAGAGAGTCCGTGTTTTGGGAGCTGCAGAATATGCAGGCTGGACCGCCACTTGCTGGACAACCTGGCGGTATTCCGAACGGTGCCTGCTTCACAGACTTGTCTCCCAGGGTAAGGACTTTGCCCACTCCCACACCTATAAGGTAGGACGGTGCTCCTTTGAAAACCCACGCCGGGGCAGCAGAGGCACTCCCAAATGAATTCTATCCAAGGCAAGGATAAGGCCTTTCCAGATGCTAAAACGTATCTGTGCGTTGCAGGGAATTTGGTGGGAAGTGTCGTTCCTTCACTGAAACTGTCTTTCTTCACGGAGAGTTTTCTTCAGCGAGGTATATGTGGCCCTCTCCGCTGGCCTCCAGACCAACACCCTAGAGAGCTCCCCACCGGGACAATCTTCCTCGGAGTGAAAAATGCCATTCCCTAGACACTATTCCCAGAGGGAAGGGTCATGCATGTTTCGGTCGCTTAATCCCGCCAATGCTAGAAGGCTCCTCTCTTGAGAATCTGGCGGTTTCTTCAATGATGCCTGTTCCACACTCTTCTCTCAAAGCGTCCAGACATCGCCCCTGTACACTAGGCTCCAGCGCATATATTGGAATGATTCGATTTCTCTCTTGTGGAAACAAGATGGTAGTGGAATTCGCATTCCACCCAACTTGCCTCCCAGAAGCAAGGGTAGGCTATGTACAGAGACTTCTGGACATATGTATTAGAAAGCATCTCCTCTGAAGGAACTTGTGTTTCCTGGGACCTGTGCTTCCCCAGAATTGTTACTGGAACACCGGGGACATTCTACCTGGCCTATCCTTCCGCACCGCTCCTGGAAGTCGTTTGGAAATCGGCAAACCATATGTTATCGCCAAGTGGCCTTCTCCACAGGCTTGTCTAACAGACGCAAGGAGATGGAACTCTCCCGATGCTTGCACACACCCATGCTAGAACACATCTCCGGCAGGACAGCTGCGTTGTGCTGAACGTTCTCTTCCCCATAGACTTGTTTCTAAGGATAGGGTCCTAGGCCCTCGCCTATGCTTCCGCACACAGAATTCAAGATGGATCTATCTTCCGGCATCCAGATGGCCGTGTCGATGACCATTCCCACGTCTTGTTTTCCAGGGATCCGTGTAGGGATATTTCCTCCTGATCAAACACCTGCCTGGGAAATCTTTGTATCTTCAGGAAGCAAGAGGTGACTTGAACGCTGTATTCCAAAGAGCGTGTTTTCACTGAGGGAAGGTTAGGCACCTTTCGGATGCGATCAGGCACAGGGGAGACCAGGATTCTCAATAGAGATGCTTGGGGTGCTCTGAAATTTGCCCTCTCCACAGTCTTGTTTTTCATCGTAAGGAAAAGCCCCCTTTCCTATACTTCCTCACAACTCCGAGAAAAGGCTTTTCTCTTGGGAAAACAAGATGTGAGTGGACCCCGGAATCCTCCAACTTCCGGTATCTCCCAGGAAAGTAGATGGCCCTGTCGTGATCGTTGCACACACGGAGGCTTGGATTTTTATGATGTGAAAAACTACCATGTTCCCGAAATGGCCTCCTCCCCACCGTTCCTTCGGCCAACAGAGGATACGGCATTTCCTCATGTTAAAACACACGGATCTGTTCCCAGGCCTTGTGTGGAAGTGTCGTGTTCTTCACTGCAACTTGCTTTCTTCGCAGGCTTCATTATCTGAGCGAAGAGCATGGCACTTGGCCGTGCCTCTTGGCAAACGTGCTCCAAAGATTCTCGCAGGAGAGAACTTCCACTTAGAGGAGAGTCGCACCGCCCAGAGACTCGTTTCACGGAGGGAAGGATGGGGCATGTTTAGGAGGCCTCAACCCATGCGTGCTAGAATGCTTGTCGTTGGAGAGACTTCCGTTTCTCTGAAGGGTGCATGTCCCCAGCCCCATTTTTCAGCTTGAGGCTGTGGCCCCTCTCTTGGGCTTCCCCGCTTTTGGATTGGACATCGCAATTCTCTTCTGGAGACAAGGTGTTAGTGGAAAGTGGCATTGCCCTCCGTCTATTTTCGCAGAGTTGAGTTTGAGGAATTATCCTGCTAATTCTCATCAGTATAGGCTATGATGCTTCTGGCTTGAGGGAACGAAATGTGCACGAATGTGGCCGTCTCCATGGACTGCTTTCTCCCTGACAGGGACACGCCCCTTAGTCTCGCCTTCCACCTCCGTGCCCACAGTTTGGATCAACAGAAAGTAGATGCTCCCGGGCAGTGACATTCTCCACAGGCTTGATTCTCCGTGGCAGGGATATGGAACCCCGCTGAAGCTTGCCCACCCCGGGGATAGAAAGATTCCTTTGGGGAGAAACTTGTTGTGGCTCGGAAGTTGTTCCCTCCACGGACTTGGATCTCCCAGACAGGGACTGGCACCTTGCCTGTCTCTCCATACCTACACTAGAAATCGCTTTCTCTTCAGGAAACCAGATGTTCCAGGAACGTGCGGTCATCCACAGTCATGTTTGGACGATGGGCGAAGATGGCCTTCTCCTGACACGGTAACACATACTTCCTAGAGACTTCCCCCTTGGAAGAACCACGTTGGTTGCCGAGAGTGGCTATCTCCACAGAACTCTTTATCCGTGGGCCCGATACTGCCCTTTCGTGAGACTTCCACACAGAGAGCCTAGCAGTGTATAGGACTGAAGGATCCTCGGTGTCGCTGAGACGTGCCTGAGGCAGAGATTTCGTCCACGCTGGGAATGATAGGGCTGCATCCTGACGCTTCAACCCTTACCGGCCAGCAGGCTTCTCACGGGAGCACATTTGTTGTTTGCTCTAAGTTACAATGTCCACGCATGTGTCTCTCGCATCCGAATCCAGGCCACTGCCTGCCCTTCCACACACACTTACGAACGTGTTTCTACCCTCAGATATCCAGCTGGCAGTTCAGTGTTCCATGGTCCACACTCTCTGGTTTATGCATTTCTATTTGGGCAGTGTCTTCCAGACTACACTCGGACATGGAAAAGGCTTGTGTCTTCGGCAAGCAAGAGTTTTTTCAGCGGACTCCTCTAAGCAGACCTTTACCATCGGCGGAACTAGAGGGCACCTTCCTGATGCTGCCCCACATACGTGCCTGTAGGCTTCATGCCGGAGACAAATATGGGGCTCAAAAATTGCAGTCTCGGCCATCTGCATTCTATGCCTAAGGACAAACCACCTGTCCTATATTTCTAAACCTATAGGAGAAATCGCGTTTCTCTTCTGGCATCCAGATGTTAGCAAGCAGCGGTATTCTTCACCCTCTTTTTCCTCAAAGGGAAGACTGGGGCACTCTCAGGATGCCTCCACACATAGAGGCTCGGAACCTTCTCGGTGGAACTGCCACAGTGTCGCTGGAACTGCATCCTCCGCAGAAGTCTTTCTCCAAGCCATGGACACGGCATTAACCTAGTGTGAGAACACATACATTGATTAGAATGGTTTCGCTTGAAGGTTTTTTTTCCACGGTGAATCTTCCTTTATTTCTAGACTTCTGGTCCGCGAAGTCTAAGGCACTTTCCGCATGCCTCTCGCGATAGATATTAGAATGCTCTCCACGGGAACAAACTTCCTCTGAGGGGAAAGTGGCATTCCCCTGACACTGCTTCACAGACAGAGGGAGAGGGCGTGTTTCGTTTGTTCGACACATGCAAGCCAGAATGCTTCACACTTGAGAACCTTGAGGTTATCCAAAAGGGCCCTGCTCCACAGACTCTATTCTGGGCCTAAGGACCTTGCCCCTTCCCTAGAATTCCACACATGTCCTGGACTTCAGCTTTCTCTCCTGATAACACGATATGCAAGGAACGTCGCCTTCTCAGAAGGAAGTATATCGCCCATACGAATGCGTGCTTATCTCTGTGTGAGAAAGCGTCTCGTCGAGGGGAACTTGGGTTTCCTGGCAGCTGCTTACTCCACATCCTGGGGAGTCCAATACGGGGATTTTGCCCTTTGCCTACCCTTCAAGGCCGATACTGGAATTGGCTGAGAACTCTTGAGAAATTATGTTAACTCGACGTGCCATTTGCCACGGGCTCCTATCTCCGATGGAAGGAGAGGGCCCGCTCCAGGTGCTTGTACACTACATGCTACAGGACTCTGCACGGGAAGATTTCGACTGTTCGCTGCACGTTGTATGACACACAGACGCCTTTCTGGGCATCAGGTCAAGGCCCCTGGCCTCTACGTCCGCACATCGACGTGAAATGGTTTCCGTCTTCGGATATCCAGGTGGCAGGGATGGTTTCCAGTCTCCGCAGCCTTGTTTCTCAGAGATCCCATTAGGGCAGACTCCTCCACATCACACAAGGACCTAGAGAAAACATCTAACTTCTGTAAGCAAGACGTTCCTGCAACATTGTTCTCGACAGAGGGTTTTCACTGAGGGATGGACACGGCACCCGCCTGATGCCTCCACACATACATTGTAGAAGGCTTCTCGCAGGGCAAAGGGTGGTCCTCCGAAAGGGGCATTCTCCACCCACTTGTTTCTAAAGGCCACTACGACCCGCCATCTCTGCCCTTGGAAACGTCTCTTAGAGATCGCTTTTTCCTTCTGGAAACCAGAGGTTCTTGGATACTAGGGTTGCCTGCCGTCCTGCTGCTCAGAGGGAAGAAGGTGCCGTTACAGTGATGCTTCCACGCTTTTCGCCTAAGGAAGCTTCTTGATCGGAAACGCCCATTGGGGCTGAAGTCACCTTCTCCACAGAATTGTTTCTCCCGGCCAAGGACACGGCAGCTCCTGAATGCTACCACACATCCCCGTACCTCTAGAGAAACATGCCACAAAATGTTTCGCTGGGATATGCTTCCTCTGAGGGAAGCTTTGCATTCCCCAGAGATTTGTCCAGGGAGCCAAAGAGAGTCCGTGTTTTGGGAGCTGCAGAATATGCAGGCTGGACCGCCACTTGCTGGACAACCTGGCGGTATTCCGAACGGTGCCTGCTTCACAGACTTGTCTCCCAGGGTAAGGACTTTGCCCACTCCCACACCTATAAGGTAGGACGGTGCTCCTTTGAAAACCCACGCCGGGGCAGCAGAGGCACTCCCAAATGAATTCTATCCAAGGCAAGGATAAGGGCTTTCCAGATGCTAAAACGTATCTGTGCGTTGCAGGGAATTTGGTGGGAAGTGTCGTTCCTTCACTGAAACTGTCTTTCTTCACGGAGAGTTTTCTTCAGCGAGGTATATGTGGCCCTCTCCGCTGGCCTCCAGACCAACACCCTAGAGAGCTCCCCACCGGGACAATCTTCCTCGGAGTGAAAAATGCCATTCCCTAGACACTATTCCCAGAGGGAAGGGTCATGCATGTTTCGGTCGCTTAATCCCGCCAATGCTAGAAGGCTCCTCTCTTGAGAATCTGGCGGTTTCTTCAATGATGCCTGTTCCACACTCTTCTCTCAAAGCGTCCAGACATCGCCCCTGTACACTAGGCTCCAGCGCATATATTGGAATGATTCGATTTCTCTCTTGTGGAAACAAGATGGTAGTGGAATTCGCATTCCACCCAACTTGCCTCCCAGAAGCAAGGGTAGGCTATGTACAGAGACTTCTGGACATATGTATTAGAAAGCATCTCCTCTGAAGGAACTTGTGTTTCCTGGGACCTGTGCTTCCCCAGAATTGTTACTGGAACACCGGGGACATTCTACCTGGCCTATCCTTCCGCACCGCTCCTGGAAGTCGTTTGGAAATCGGCAAACCATATGTTATCGCCAAGTGGCCTTCTCCACAGGCTTGTCTAACAGACGCAAGGAGATGGAACTCTCCCGATGCTTGCACACACCCATGCTAGAACACATCTCCGGCAGGACAGCTGCGTTGTGCTGAACGTTCTCTTCCCCATAGACTTGTTTCTAAGGATAGGGTCCTAGGCCCTCGCCTATGCTTCCGCACACAGAATTCAAGATGGATCTATCTTCCGGCATCCAGATGGCCGTGTCGATGACCATTCCCACGTCTTGTTTTCCAGGGATCCGTGTAGGGATATTTCCTCCTGATCAAACACCTGCCTGGGAAATCTTTGTATCTTCAGGAAGCAAGAGGTGACTTGAACGCTGTATTCCAAACAGCGTGTTTTCACTGAGGGAAGGTTAGGCACCTTTCGGATGCGATCAGGCACAGGGGAGACCAGGATTCTCAATAGAGATGCTTGGGGTGCTCTGAAATTTGCCCTCTCCACAGTCTTGTTTTTCATCGTAAGGAAAAGCCCCCTTTCCTATACTTCCTCACAACTCCGAGAAAAGGCTTTTCTCTTGGGAAAACAAGATGTGAGTGGACCCCGGAATCCTCCATCTTCCGGTATCTCCCAGGAAAGTAGATGGCCCTGTCGTGATCGTTGCACACACGGAGGCTTGGATTTTTATGATGTGAAAAACTACCATGTTCCCGAATTGGCCTCCTCCCCACCGTTCCTTCGGCCAACAGAGGATACGGCATTTCCTCATGTGAAAACACACGGATCTGTTCCCAGGCCTTGTGTGGAAGTGTCGTGTTCTTCACTGCAACGTGCTTTCTTCGCAGGCTTCATTATCTGAGCGAAGAGCATGGCACTTGGCCGTGCCTCTTGGCAAACGTGCTCCAAAGATTCTCGCAGGAGAGAACTTCCACTTAGAGGAGAGTCGCACCGCCCAGAGACTCGTTTCACGGAGGGAAGGATGGGGCATGTTTAGGAGGCCTCAACCCATGCGTGCTAGAATGCTTGTCGTTGGAGAGACTTCCGTTTCTCTGAAGGGTGCATGTCCCCAGCCCCATTTTTCAGCTTGAGGCTGTGGCCCCTCTCTTGGGCTTCCCCGCTTTTGGATTGGACATCGCAATTCTCTTCTGGAGACAAGGTGTTAGTGGAAAGTGGCATTGCCCTCCGTCTATTTTCGCAGAGTTGAGTTTGAGGAATTATCCTGCTAATTCTCATCAGTATAGGCTATGATGCTTCTGGCTTGAGGGAACGAAATGTGCACGAATGTGGCCGTCTCCATGGACTGCTTTCTCCCTGACAGGGACACGCCCCTTAGTCTCGCCTTCCACCTCCGTGCCCACAGTTTGGATCACCAGAAAGTAGATGCTCCCGGGCAGTGACCTTCTCCACAGGCTTGATTCTCCGTGGCAGGGATATGGAACCCCGCTGAAGCTTGCCCACCCCGGGGATAGAAAGATTCCTTTGGGGAGAAACTTGTTGTGGCTCGGAAGTTGTTCCCTCCACGGACTTGGATCTCCCAGACAGGGACTGGCACCTTGCCTGTCTCTCCATACCTACACTAGAAATCGCTTTCTCTTCAGGAAACCAGATGTTCCAGGAACGTGCGGTCATCCACAGTCATGTTTGGACGATGGGCGAAGATGGCCTTCTCCTGACACGGTAACACATACTTCCTAGAGACTTCCCCCTTGGAAGAACCACGTTGGTTGCCGAGAGTGGCTATCTCCACAGAACTCTTTATCCGTGGGCCCGATACTGCCCTTTCGTGAGACTTCCACACAGAGAGCCTAGCAGTGTATAGGACTGAAGGATCCTCGGTGTCGCTGAGACGTGCCTGAGGCAGAGATTTCGTCCACGCTGGGAGTGATAGGGCTGCATCCTGACGCTTCAACCCTTACCGGCCAGCAGGCTTCTCACGGGAGCACATTTGTTGTTTGCTCTAAGTTACCATGTCCACGCATGTGTCTCTCGCATCCGAATCCAGGCCACTGCCTGCCCTTCCACACACACTTACGAACGTGTTTCTACCCTCAGATATCCAGCTGGCAGTTCAGTGTTCCATGGTCCACACTCTCTGGTTTATGCATTTCTATTTGGGCAGTGTCTTCCAGACTACACTCGGACATGGAAAAGGCTTGTGTCTTCGGCAAGCAAGAGTTTCTTTCAGCGGACTCCTCTAAGCAGACCTTTACCACCGGCGGAACTAGAGGGCACCTTCCTGATGCTGCCCCACATACGTGCCTGTAGGCTTCATGCCGGAGACAAATATGGGGCTCAAAAATTGCAGTCTCGGCCATCTGCATTCTATGCCTAAGGACAAACCACCTGTCCTATATTTCTAAACCTATAGGAGAAATCGCGTTTCTCTTCTGGCATCCAGATGTTAGCAAGCAGCGGTATTCTTCACCCTCTTTTTCCTCAAAGGGAAGACTGGGGCACTCTCAGGATGCCTCCACACATAGAGGCTCGGAACCTTCTCGGTGGAACTGCCACAGTGTCGCTGGAACGGCATCCTCCGCAGAAGTCTTTCTCCAAGCCATGGACACGGCATTAACCTAGTGTGAGAACACATACATTGATTAGAATGGTTTCGCTTGAAGGTTTTTTTTCCACGGTGAATCTTCCTTTATTTCTAGACTTCTGGTCCGCGAAGTCTAAGGCACTTTCCGCATGCCTCTCGCGATAGATATTAGAATGCTCTCCACGGGAAAAAACTTCCTCTGAGGGGAAAGTGGCATTCCCCTGAGACTGCTTCACAGACAGAGGGAGAGGGCGTGTTTCGTTTGTTCGACACATGCAAGCCAGAATGCTTCACACTTGAGAACCTTGAGGTTATCCAAAAGGGCCCTGCTCCACAGACTCTATTCTGGGCCTAAGGACCTTGCCCCTTCCCTAGAATTCCACACATGTCCTGGACTTCAGCTTTCTCTCCTGATAACACGATATGCAAGGAACGTCGCCTTCTCAGAAGGAAGTATATCGCCCATACGAATGCGTGCTTATCTCTGTGTGAGAAAGCGTCTCGTCGAGGGGAACTTGGGTTTCCTGGCAGCTGCTTACTCCACATCCTGGGGAGTCCAATACGGGGATTTTGCCCTTTGCCTACCCTTCAAGGCCGATACTGGAATTGGCTGAGAACTCTTGAGAAATCATGTTAACTCGACGTGCCATTTGCCACGGGCTCCTATCTCCGATGGAAGGAGAGGGCCCGCTCCAGGTGCTTGTACACTACATGCTACAGGACTCTGCACGGGAAGATTTCGACTGTTCGCTCCACGTTGTATGACACACAGACGCCTTTCTGGGCATCAGGTCAAGGCCCCTGGCCTCTACGTCCGCACATCGACGTGAAATGGTTTCCGTCTTCGGATATCCAGGTGGCAGGGATGGTTTCCAGTCTCCGCAGCCTTGTTTCTCAGAGATCCCATTAGGGCAGACTCCTCCACATCACACAAGGACCTAGAGAAAACATCTAACTTCTGTAAGCAAGACGTTCCTGCAACATTGTTCTCGACAGAGGGTTTTCACTGAGGGATGGACACGGCACCCGCCTGATGCCTCCACACATACATTGTAGAAGGCTTCTCGCAGGGCAAAGGGTGGTCCTCCGAAAGGGGCATTCTCCACCCACTTGTTTCTAAAGGCCACTACGACCCGCCATCTCTGCCCTTGGAAACGTCTCTTAGAGATCGCTTTTTCCTTCTGGAAACCAGAGGTTCTTGGATACTAGGGTTGCCTGCCGTCCTGCTGCTCAGAGGGAAGAAGGTGCCGTTACAGTGATGCTTCCACGCTTTTCGCCTAAGGAAGCTTCTTGATCGGAAACGCCCATTGGGGCCGAAGTCACCTTCTCCACAGAATTGTTTCTCCCGGCCAAGGACACGGCAGCTCCTGAATGCTACCACACATCCCCGTACCTCTAGAGAAACATGCCACAAAATGTTTCGCTGGGATATGCTTCCTCTGAGGGAAGCTTTGCATTCCCCAGAGATTTGTCCAGGGAGCCAAAGAGAGTCCGTGTTTTGGGAGCTGCAGAATATGCAGGCTGGACCGCCACTTGCTGGACAACCTGGCGGTATTCCGAACGGTGCCTGCTTCACAGACTTGTCTCCCAGGGTAAGGACTTTGCCCACTCCCACACCTATAAGGTAGGACGGTGCTCCTTTGAAAACCCACGCCGGGGCAGCAGAGGCACTCCCAAATGAATTCTATCCAAGGCAAGGATAAGGGCTTTCCAGATGCTAAAACGTATCTGTGCGTTGCAGGGAATTTGGTGGGAAGTGTCGTTCCTTCACTGAAACTGTCTTTCTTCACGGAGAGTTTTCTTCAGCGAGGTATATGTGGCCCTCTCCGCTGGCCTCCAGACCAACACCCTAGAGAGCTCCCCACCGGGACAATCTTCCTCGGAGTGAAAAATGCCATTCCCTAGACACTATTCCCAGAGGGAAGGGTCATGCATGTTTCGGTCGCTTAATCCCGCCAATGCTAGAAGGCTCCTCTCTTGAGAATCTGGCGGTTTCTTCAATGATGCCTGTTCCACACTCTTCTCTCAAAGCGTCCAGACATCGCCCCTGTACACTAGGCTCCAGCGCATATATTGGAATGATTCGATTTCTCTCTTGTGGAAACAAGATGGTAGTGGAATTCGCATTCCACCCAACTTGCCTCCCAGAAGCAAGGGTAGGCTATGTACAGAGACTTCTGGACATATGTATTAGAAAGCATCTCCTCTGAAGGAACTTGTGTTTCCTGGGACCTGTGCTTCCCCAGAATTGTTACTGGAACACCGGGGACATTCTACCTGGCCTATCCTTCCGCACCGCTCCTGGAAGTCGTTTGGAAATCGGCAAACCATATGTTATCGCCAAGTGGCCTTCTCCACAGGCTTGTCTAACAGACGCAAGGAGATGGAACTCTCCCGATGCTTGCACACACCCATGCTAGAACACATCTCCGGCAGGACAGCTGCGTTGTGCTGAACGTTCTCTTCCCCATAGACTTGTTTCTAAGGATAGGGTCCTAGGCCCTCGCCTATGCTTCCGCACACAGAATTCAAGATGGATCTATCTTCCGGCATCCAGATGGCCGTGACGATGACCATTGCCACGTCTTCTTTTCCAAAGTTCCGTGTAGGGATATTTCCTCCTGATCAAACACCTGCCTGGGAAATCTTTGTATCTTCAGGAAGCAAGAGTTGACTTGAACGCTGTATTCCAAAGAGCGTGTTTTCACTGAGGGAAGGTTAGGCACCTTTCGGATGCGATCAGGCACGGCGGAGACCAGGATTCTCAATAGAGATGCTTGGGGTGCTCTGAAATTTGCCCTCTCCACAGTCTTGTTTTTCATCGTAAGGAAAAGCCCCCTTTCCTATACTTCCTCACAACTCCGAGAAAAGGCTTTTCTCTTGGGAAAACAAGATGTGAGTGGACCCCGGAATCCTCCATCTTCTGGTATCTCCCAGGAAAGTAGATGGCCCTGTCGTGATCGATGCACACACGGAGGCTTGGATTTTTATGATGTGAAAAACTACCATGTTCCCGAAATGGCCTCCTCCCCACCGTTCCTTCGGCCAACAGAGGATACGGCATTTCCTCATGTGAAAACACACGGATCTGTTCCCAGGCCTTGTGTGGAAGTGTCGTGTTCTTCACTGCAACTTGCTTTCTTCGCAGGCTTCATTATCTGAGCGAAGAGCATGGCACTTGGCCGTGCCTCTTGGCAAACGTGCTCCAAAGATTCTCGCAGGAGAGAACTTCCACTTAGAGGAGAGTCGCACCGCCCAGAGACTCGTTTCACGGAGGGAAGGATGGGGCATGTTTAGGAGGCCTCAACCCATGCGTGCTAGAATGCTTGTCGTTGGAGAGACTTCCGTTTCTCTGAAGGGTGCATGTCCCCAGTCCCATTTTTCAGCTTGAGGCTGTGGCCCCTCTCTTGGGCTTCCCCGCTTTTGGATTGGACATCGCAATTCTCTTCTGGAGACAAGGTGTTAGTGGAAAGTGGCATTGCCCTCCGTCTATTTTCGCACAGTTGATTTTGAGGAATTATCCTGCTACTTCTCATCAGTATAGGCTATGATGCTTCTGCCTTGAGGGAACGAGTTGTGCACGAATGTGGCCGTCTCCATGGACTGCTTTCTCCCTGACAGGGACACGCTCCTTAGTCTCGCCTTCCACCTCCGTGCCCACAGTTTGGATCACCCGAAAGTAGAGGCTCCCGGGCAGTGACCTTCTCCACAGGCTTGATTCTCCGTGGCAGGGATATGGAACCCCGCTGAAGCTTGCCCACCCCGGGGATAGAAAGATTCCTTTGGGGAGAAACTTGTTGTGGCTCGGAAGTTGTTTCCTCCACGGACTTGGATCTCCCAGACAGGGACTGGCACCTTGCCTGTCTCTCCATACCTACACTAGAAATCGCTTTCTCTTCAGGAAACCAGATGTTCCAGGAACGTGCGGTCATCCACAGTCATGTTTGGACGATGGGCGAAGATGGCCTTCTCCTGACACGGTAACACATACTTCCTAGAGACTTCCCCCTTGGAAGAACCAAGTTGGTTGCCGAGAGTGGCTTTCTCCACAGAACTCTTTATCCGTGGGCCCGATACTGCCCTTTCGTGAGACTTCCACACAGAGAGCCTAGCAGTGTATAGGACTGAAGGATCCTCGGTGTCGCTGAGACGTGCCTGAGGCAGAGATTTCGTCCACGCTGGGAATGATAGGGCTGCATCCTGACGCTTCAACCCTTACCGGCCAGCAGGCTTCTCACGGGAGCACATTTGTTGTTTGCTCTAAGTTACAATGTCCACGCATGTGTCTCTCGCATCCGAATCCAGGCCACTGCCTGCCCTTCCACACACACTTACGAACGTGTTTCTACCCTCAGATATCCAGCTGGCAGTTCAGTGTTCCATGGTCCACACTCTCTGGTTTATGCATTTCTATTTGGGCAGTGTCTTCCAGACTACACTCGGACATGGAAAAGGCTTGTGTCTTCGGCAAGCAAGAGTTTCTTTCAACGGACTCCTCTAAGCAGACCTTTACCATCGGCGGAACTAGAGGGCACCTTCCTGATGCTGCCCCACATACGTGCCTGGAGGCTTCATGCCGGAGACAAATATGGGGCTCAAAAATTGCAGTCTCGGCCATCTGCATTCTATGCCTAAGGACAAACCACCTGTCCTATATTTCTAAACCTATAGGAGAAATCGCGTTTCTCTTCTGGCATCCAGATGTTAGCAAGCAGCGGTATTCTTCACCCTCTTTTTCCTCAAAGGAAGACTGGGGCACTCTCAGGATGCCTCCACACATAGAGGCTCGGAACCTTCTCGGTGGAACTGCCACAGTGTCGCTGGAACTGCATCCTCCGCAGAAGTCTTTCTCCAAGCCATGGACACGGCATTAACCTAGTGTTAGAACACATACATTGATTAGAATGGTTTCGCTTGAAGGTTTTTTTTCCACGGTGAATCTTCCTTTATTTCTAGGCTTCTGGTCCGCGAAGTCTAAGGCACTTTCCGCATGCCTCTCGCGATAGAAATTAGAATGCTCTCCACGGGAACAAACTTCCTCTGAGGGGAAAGTGGCATTCCCCTGACACTGCTTCACAGACAGAGGGAGAGGGCGTGTTTCGTATGTTCGACACATGCAAGCCAGAATGCTTCACACTTGAGAACCTTGAGGTTATCCAAAAGGGCCCTGCTCCACAGACTCTATTCTGGGCCTAAGGACCTTGCCCCTTCCCTAGAATTCCACACATGTCCTGGACTTCAGCTTTCTCTCCTGATAACACGATATGCAAGGAACGTCACCTTCTCAGAAGGAAGTATATCGCCCATACGAATGCGTGCTTATCTCTGTGTGAGAAAGCGTCTCGTCGAGGGGAACTTGGGTTTCCTGGCAGCTGCTTACTCCACATCCTGGGGAGTCCAATACGGGGATTTTGCCCTTTGCCTGTCCTTCAAGGCCGATACTGGAATTGGCTGAGAACTCTTGAGAAATTATGTTAACTCGACGTGCCATTTGCCACGGGCTCCTATCTCCGATGGAAGGAGAGGGCCCGCTCCAGGTGCTTGTACACTACATGCTACAGGACTCTACACGGGAAGATTTCGACTGTTCACTCCACGTTGTATGACACACAGACGCCTTTCTGGGCATCACGTCAAGGCCCCTGGCCTCTACGTCCGCACATCGACGTGAAATGGGTTCCGTCTTCGGATATCCAGGTGGCAGGGATGGTTTCCAGTCTCCGCAGCCTTGTTTCTCAGAGATCCCATTAGGGCAGACTCCTCCACGTCACACAAGGACCTAGAGAAAACATCTAACTTCTGTAAGCAAGACGTTCCTGCAACATTGTTCTCGACAGAGGGTTTTCACTGAGGGATGGACACGGCACCCGCCTGATGCCTCCACACATACATTGTAGAAGGCTTCTCGCAGGACAAAGGGTGGTCCTCCGAAAGGGGCATTCTCCACCCACTTGTTTCTAAAGGCCACTACGACCCGCCATCTCTGCCCTTGGAAACGTCTCTTAGAGATCGCTTTTTCCTTCTGGAAACCAGAGGTTCTTGGATACTAGGGTTGACTGCCGTCCTGCTGCTCAGAGGGAAGAAGGTGCCGTTACAGTGATGCTTCCACGCTTTTCGCCTAAGGAAGCTTCTTGATCGGAAACGCCCATTGGGGCCGAAGTCACCTTCTCCACAGAATTGTTTCTCCCGGCCAAGGACACGGCAGCTCCTGAATGCTACCACACATCCCCGTACCTCTAGAGAAACATGCCACAAAATGTTTCGCTGGGATATGCTTCCTCTGAGGGAAGCTTTGCATTCCCCAGAGATTTGTCCAGGGAGCCAAAGAGAGTCCGTGTTTTGGGAGCTGCAGAATATGCAGGCTGGAACGCCACTTGCTGGACAACCTGGCGGTATTCCGAAAGGTGCCTGCTTCACAGACTTGTCTCCCAGGGTAAGGACTTTGCCCACTCCCACACCTATAAGGTAGGACGGTGCTCCTTTGAAAACCCACGCCGGGGCAGCAGAGGCACTCCCAAATGAATTCTATCCAAGGCAAGGATAAGGCCTTTCCAGATGCTAAAACGTATCTGTGCGTTGCAGGGAATTTGGTGGGAAGTGTCGTTCCTTCACTGAAACTGTCTTTCTTCACGGAGAGTTTTCTTCAGCGAGGTATATGAGGCCCTCTCCGCTGGCCTCCAGACCAACACCCTAGAGAGCTCCCCACCGGGACAATCTTCCTCGGAGTGAAAAATGCCATTCCCTAGACACTATTCCCAGAGGGAAGGGTCATGCATGTTTCGGTCGCTTAATCCCGCCAATGCTAGAAGGCTCCTCTCTTGAGAATCTGGCGGTTTCTTCAATGATGCCTGTTCCACACTCTTCTCTCAAAGCGTCCAGACATCGCCCCTGTACACTAGGCTCCAGCGCATATATTGGAATGATTCGATTTCTCTCTTGTGGAAACAAGATGGTAGTGGAATTCGCATTCCACCCAACTTGCCTCCCAGAAGCAAGGGTAGGCTATGTACAGAGACTTCTGGACATATGTATTAGAAAGCATCTCCTCTGAAGGAACTTGTGTTTCCTGGGACCTGTGCTTCCCCAGAATTGTTACTGGAACACCGGGGACATTCTACCTGGCCTATCCTTCCGCACCGCTCCTGGAAGTCGTTTGGAAATCGGCAAACCATATGTTATCGCCAAGTGGCCTTCTCCACAGGCTTGTCTAACAGACGCAAGGAGATGGAACTCTCCCGATGCTTGCACACACCCATGCTAGAACACATCTCCGGCAGGACAGCTGCGTTGTGCTGAACGTTCTCTTCCCCATAGACTTGTTTCTAAGGATAGGGTCCTAGGCCCTCGCCTATGCTTCCGCACACAGAAATCAAGATGGATCTATCTTCCGGCATCCAGATGGCCGTGTCGATGACCATTCCCACGTCTTGTTTTCCAGGGATCCGTGTAGGGATATTTCCTCCTGATCAAACACCTGCCTGGGAAATCTTTGTATCTTCAGGAAGCAAGAGGTGACTTGAACGCTGTATTCCAAAGAGCGTGTTTTCACTGAGGGAAGGTTAGGCACCTTTCGGATGCGATCAGGCACAGGGGAGACCAGGATTCTCAATAGAGATGCTTGGGGTGCTCTGAAATTTGCCCTCTCCACAGTCTTGTTTTTCATCGTAAGGAAAAGCCCCCTTTCCTATACTTCCTCACAACTCCGAGAAAAGGCTTTTCTCTTGGGAAAACAAGATGTGAGTGGACCCCGGAATCCTCCATCTTCCGGTATCTCCCAGGAAAGTAGATGGCCCTGTCGTGATCGTTGCACACACGGAGGCTTGGATTTTTATGATGTGAAAAACTACCATGTTCCCGAATTGGCCTCCTCCCCACCGTTCCTTCGGCCAACAGAGGATACGGCATTTCCTCATGTGAAAACACACGGATCTGTTCCCAGGCCTTGTGTGGAAGTGTCGTGTTCTTCACTGCAACGTGCTTTCTTCGCAGGCTTCATTATCTGAGCGAAGAGCATGGCACTTGGCCGTGCCTCTTGGCAAACGTGCTCCAAAGATTCTCGCAGGAGAGAACTTCCACTTAGAGGAGAGTCGCACCGCCCAGAGACTCGTTTCACGGAGGGAAGGATGGGGCATGTTTAGGAGGCCTCAACCCATGCGTGCTAGAATGCTTGTCGTTGGAGAGACTTCCGTTTCTCTGAAGGGTGCATGTCCCCAGCCCCATTTTTCAGCTTGAGGCTGTGGCCCCTCTCTTGGGCTTCCCCGCTTTTGGATTGGACATCGCAATTCTCTTCTGGAGACAAGGTGTTAGTGGAAAGTGGCATTGCCCTCCGTCTATTTTCGCAGAGTTGAGTTTGAGGAATTATCCTGCTAATTCTCATCAGTATAGGCTATGATGCTTCTGGCTTGAGGGAACGAAATGTGCACGAATGTGGCCGTCTCCATGGACTGCTTTCTCCCTGACAGGGACACGCCCCTTAGTCTCGCCTTCCACCTCCGTGCCCACAGTTTGGATCACCAGAAAGTAGATGCTCCCGGGCAGTGACCTTCTCCACAGGCTTGATTCTCCGTGGCAGGGATATGGAACCCCGCTGAAGCTTGCCCACCCCGGGGATAGAAAGATTCCTTTGGGGAGAAACTTGTTGTGGCTCGGAAGTTGTTCCCTCCACGGACTTGGATCTCCCAGACAGGGACTGGCACCTTGCCTGTCTCTCCATACCTACACTAGAAATCGCTTTCTCTTCAGGAAACCAGATGTTCCAGGAACGTGCGGTCATCCACAGTCATGTTTGGACGATGGGCGAAGATGGCCTTCTCCTGACACGGTAACACATACTTCCTAGAGACTTCCCCCTTGGAAGAACCACGTTGGTTGCCGAGAGTGGCTATCTCCACAGAACTCTTTATCCGTGGGCCCGATACTGCCCTTTCGTGAGACTTCCACACAGAGAGCCTAGCAGTGTATAGGACTGAAGGATCCTCGGTGTCGCTGAGACGTGCCTGAGGCAGAGATTTCGTCCACGCTGGGAGTGATAGGGCTGCATCCTGACGCTTCAACCCTTACCGGCCAGCAGGCTTCTCACGGGAGCACATTTGTTGTTTGCTCTAAGTTACCATGTCCACGCATGTGTCTCTCGCATCCGAATCCAGGCCACTGCCTGCCCTTCCACACACACTTACGAACGTGTTTCTACCCTCAGATATCCAGCTGGCAGTTCAGTGTTCCATGGTCCACACTCTCTGGTTTATGCATTTCTATTTGGGCAGTGTCTTCCAGACTACACTCGGACATGGAAAAGGCTTGTGTCTTCGGCAAGCAAGAGTTTCTTTCAGCGGACTCCTCTAAGCAGACCTTTACCACCGGCGGAACTAGAGGGCACCTTCCTGATGCTGCCCCACATACGTGCCTGTAGGCTTCATGCCGGAGACAAATATGGGGCTCAAAAATTGCAGTCTCGGCCATCTGCATTCTATGCCTAAGGACAAACCACCTGTCCTATATTTCTAAACCTATAGGAGAAATCGCGTTTCTCTTCTGGCATCCAGATGTTAGCAAGCAGCGGTATTCTTCACCCTCTTTTTCCTCAAAGGGAAGACTGGGGCACTCTCAGGATGCCTCCACACATAGAGGCTCGGAACCTTCTCGGTGGAACTGCCACAGTGTCGCTGGAACGGCATCCTCCGCAGAAGTCTTTCTCCAAGCCATGGACACGGCATTAACCTAGTGTGAGAACACATACATTGATTAGAATGGTTTCGCTTGAAGGTTTTTTTTCCACGGTGAATCTTCCTTTATTTCTAGACTTCTGGTCCGCGAAGTCTAAGGCACTTTCCGCATGCCTCTCGCGATAGATATTAGAATGCTCTCCACGGGAACAAACTTCCTCTGAGGGGAAAGTGGCATTCCCCTGACACTGCTTCACAGACAGAGGGAGAGGGCGTGTTTCGTTTGTTCGACACATGCAAGCCAGAATGCTTCACACTTGAGAACCTTGAGGTTATCCAAAAGGGCCCTGCTCCACAGACTCTATTCTGGGCCTAAGGACCTTGCCCCTTCCCTAGAATTCCACACATGTCCTGGACTTCAGCTTTCTCTCCTGATAACACGATATGCAAGGAACGTCGCCTTCTCAGAAGGAAGTATATCGCCCATACGAATGCGTGCTCATCTCTGTGTGAGAAAGCGTCTCGTCGAGGGGAACTTGGGTTTCCTGGCAGCTGCTTACTCCACATCCTGGGGAGTCCAATACGGGGATTTTGCCCTTTGCCTACCCTTCAAGGCCGATACTGGAATTGGCTGAGAACTCTTGAGAAATCATGTTAACTCGACGTGCCATTTGCCACGGGCTCCTATCTCCGATGGAAGGAGAGGGCCCGCTCCAGGTGCTTGTACACTACATGCTACAGGACTCTGCACGGGAAGATTTCGACTGTTCGCTCCACGTTGTATGACACACAGACGCCTTTCTGGGCATCACGTCAAGGCCCCTGGCCTCTACGTCCGCACATCGACGTGAAATGGTTTCCGTCTTCGGATATCCAGGTGGCAGGGATGGTTTCCAGTCTCCGCAGCCTTGTTTCTCAGAGATCCCATTAGGGCAGACTCCTCCACATCACACAAGGACCTAGAGAAAACATCTAACTTCTGTAAGCAAGACGTTCCTGCAACATTGTTCTCGACAGAGGGTTTTCACTGAGGGATGGACACGGCACCCGCCTGATGCCTCCACACATACATTGTAGAAGGCTTCTCGCAGGGCAAAGGGTGGTCCTCCGAAAGGGGCATTCTCCACCCACTTGTTTCTAAAGGCCACTACGACCCGCCATCTCTGCCCTTGGAAACGTCTCTTAGAGATCGCTTTTTCCTTCTGGAAACCAGAGGTTCTTGGATACTAGGGTTGCCTGCCGTCCTGCTGCTCAGAGGGAAGAAGGTGCCGTTACAGTGATGCTTCCACGCTTTTCGCCTAAGGAAGCTTCTTGATCGGAAACGCCCATTGGGGCCGAAGTCACCTTCTCCACAGAATTGTTTCTCCCGGCCAAGGACACGGCAGCTCCTGAATGCTACCACACATCCCCGTACCTCTAGAGAAACATGCCACAAAATGTTTCGCTGGGATATGCTTCCTCTGAGGGAAGCTTTGCATTCCCCAGAGATTTGTCCAGGGAGCCAAAGAGAGTCCGTGTTTTGGGAGCTGCAGAATATGCAGGCTGGACCGCCACTTGCTGGGCAACCTGGCGGTATTCCGAACGGTGCCTGCTTCACAGACTTGTCTCCCAGGGTAAGGACTTTGCCCACTCCCACACCTATAAGGTAGGACGGTGCTCCTTTGAAAACCCACGCCGGGGCAGCAGAGGCACTCCTAAATGAATTCTATCCAAGGCAAGGATAAGGGCTTTCCAGATGCTAAAACGTATCTGTGCGTTGCAGGGAATTTGGTGGGAAGTGTCGTTCCTTCACTGAAACTGTCTTTCTTCACGGAGAGTTTTCTTCAGCGAGGTATATGTGGCCCTCTCCGCTGGCCTCCAGACCAACACCCTAGAGAGCTCCCCACCGGGACAATCTTCCTCGGAGTGAAAAATGCCATTCCCTAGACACTATTCCCAGAGGGAAGGGTCATGCATGTTTCGGTCGCTTAATCCCGCCAATGCTAGAAGGCTCCTCTCTTGAGAATCTGGCGGTTTCTTCAATGATGCCTGTTCCACACTCTTCTCTCAAAGCGTCCAGACATCGCCCCTGTACACTAGGCTCCAGCGCATATATTGGAATGATTCGATTTCTCTCTTGTGGAAACAAGATGGTAGTGGAATTCGCATTCCACCCAACTTGCCTCCCAGAAGCAAGGGTAGGCTATGTACAGAGACTTCTGGACATATGTATTAGAAAGCATCTCCTCTGAAGGAACTTGTGTTTCCTGGGACCTGTGCTTCCCCAGAATTGTTACTGGAACACCGGGGACATTCTACCTGGCCTATCCTTCCGCACCGCTCCTGGAAGTCGTTTGGAAATCGGCAAACCATATGTTATCGCCAAGTGGCCTTCTCCACAGGCTTGTCTAACAGACGCAAGGAGATGGAACTCTCCCGATGCTTGCACACACCCATGCTAGAACACATCTCCGGCAGGACAGCTGCGTTGTGCTGAACGTTCTCTTCCCCATAGACTTGTTTCTAAGGATAGGGTCCTAGGCCCTCGCCTATGCTTCCGCACACAGAATTCAAGATGGATCTATCTTCCGGCATCCAGATGGCCGTGACGATGACCATTGCCACGTCTTCTTTTCCAAAGTTCGGTGTAGGGATATTTCCTCCTGATCAAACACCTGCCTGGGAAATCTTTGTATCTTCAGGAAGCAAGAGGTGACTTGAACGCTGTATTCCAAAGAGCGTGTTTTCACTGAGGGAAGGTTAGGCACCTTTCGGATGCGATCAGGCACAGGGGAGACCAGGATTCTCAATAGAGATGCTTGGGGTGCTCTGAAATTTGCCCTCTCCACAGTCTTGTTTTTCATCGTAAGGAAAAGCCCCCTTTCCTATACTTCCTCACAACTCCGAGAAAAGGCTTTTCTCTTGGGAAAACAAGATGTGAGTGGACCCCGGAATCCTCCATCTTCTGGTATCTCCCAGGAAAGTAGATGGCCCTGTCGTGATCGATGCACACACGGAGGCTTGGATTTTTATGATGTGAAAAACTACCATGTTCCCGAAATGGCCTCCTCCCCACCGTTCCTTCGGCCAACAGAGGATACGGCATTTCCTCATGTGAAAACACACGGATCTGTTCCCAGGCCTTGTGTGGAAGTGTCGTGTTCTTCACTGCAACTTGCTTTCTTCGCAGGCTTCATTATCTGAGCGAAGAGCATGGCACTTGGCCGTGCCTCTTGGCAAACGTGCTCCAAAGATTCTCGCAGGAGAGAACTTCCACTTAGAGGAGAGTCGTACCGCCCAGAGACTCGTTTCACGGAGGGAAGGATGGGGCATGTTTAGGAGGCCTCAACCCATGCGTGCTAGAATGCTTGTCGTTGGAGAGACTTCCGTTTCTCTGAAGGGTGCATGTCCCCAGTCCCATTTTTCAGCTTGAGGCTGTGGCCCCTCTCTTGGGCTTCCCCGCTTTTGGATTGGACATCGCAATTCTCTTCTGGAGACAAGGTGTTAGTGGAAAGTGGCATTGCCCTCCGTCTATTTTCGCACAGTTGATTTTGAGGAATTATCCTGCTAATTCTCATCAGTATAGACTATGATGCTTCTGCCTTGAGGGAACGAGTTGTGCACGAATGTGGCCGTCTCCATGGACTGCTTTCTCCCTGACAGGGACACGCTCCTTAGTCTCGCCTTCCACCTCCGTGCCCACAGTTTGGATCACCAGAAAGTAGAGGCTCCCGGGCAGTGACCTTCTCCACATGCTTGATTCTCCGTGGCAGGGATATGGAACCCCGCTGAAGCTTGCCCACCCCGGGGATAGAAAGATTCCTTTGGGGAGAAACTTGTTGCGGCTCGGAAGTTGTTCCCTCCACGGACTTGGATCTCCCAGACAGGGACTGGCACCTTGCCTGTCTCTCCATACCTACACTAGAAATCGCATTCTCTTCAGGAAACCAGATGTTCCAGGAACGTGCGGTCATCCACAGTCATGTTTGGACGATGGGCGAAGATGGCCTTCTCCTGACACGGTAACACATACTTCCTAGAGACTTCCCCCTTGGAAGAACCACGTTGGTTGCCGAGAGTGGCTATCTCCACAGAACTCTTTATCCGTGGGCCCGATACTGCCCTTTCGTGAGACTTCCACACAGAGAGCCTAGCAGTGTATAGGACTGAAGGATCCTCGGTGTCGCTGAGACGTGCCTGAGGCAGAGATTTCGTCCACGCTGGGAATGATAGGGCTGCATCCTGACGCTTCAACCCTTACCGGCCAGCAGGCTTCTCACGGGAGCACATTTGTTGTTTGCTCTAAGTTACAATGTCCACGCATGTGTCTCTCGCATCCGAATCCAGGCCACTGCCTGCCCTTCCACACACACTTACGAACGTGTTTCTACCCTCAGATATCCAGCTGGCAGTTCAGTGTTCCATGATCCACACTCTCTGGTTTATGCATTTCTATTTGGGCAGTGTCTTCCAGACTACACTCGGACATGGAAAAGGCTTGTGTCTTCGGCAAGCAAGAGTTTCTTTCAACGGACTCCTCTAAGCAGACCTTTACCATCGGCGGAACTAGAGGCCACCTTCCTGATGCTGCCCCACATACGTGCCTGTAGGCTTCATGCCGGAGACAAATATGGGGCTCAAAAATTGCAGTCTCGGCCATCTGCATTCTATGCCTAAGGACAAACCACCTGTCCTATATTTCTAAACCTATAGGAGAAATCGCGTTTCTCTTCTGGCATCCAGATGTTAGCAAGCAGCGGTATTCTTCACCCTCTTTTTCCTCAAAGGGAAGACTGGGGCACTCTCAGGATGCCTCCACACATAGAGGCTCGGAACCTTCTCGGTGGAACTGCCACAGTGTCGCTGGAACTGCATCCTCCGCAGAAGTCTTTCTCCAAGCCATGGACACGGCATTAACCTAGTGTTAGAACACATACATTGATTAGAATGGTTTCGCTTGAAGGTTTTTTTTCCACGGTGAATCTTCCTTTATTTCTAGGCTTCTGGTCCGCGAAGTCTAAGGCACTTTCCGCATGCCTCTGGCGATAGAAATTAGAATGCTCTCCACGGGAACAAACTTCCTCTGAGGGGAAAGTGGCATTCCCCTGACACTGCTTCACAGACAGAGGGAGAGGGCGTGTTTCGTATGTTCGACACATGCAAGCCAGAATGCTTCACACTTGAGAACCTTGAGGTTATCCAAAAGGGCCCTGCTCCACCGACTCTATTCTGGGCCTAAGGACCTTGCCCCTTCCCTAGAATTCCACACATGTCCTGGACTTCAGCTTTCTCTCCTGATAACACGATATGCAAGGAACGTCGCCTTCTCAGAAGGAAGTATATCGCCCATACGAATGCGTGCTTATCTCTGTGTGAGAAAGCGTCTCGTCGAGGGGAACTTGGGTTTCCTGGCAGCTGCTTACTCCACATCCTGGGGAGTCCAATACGGGGATTTTGCCCTTTGCCTGTCCTTCAAGGCCGATACTGGAATAGGCTGAGAACTCTTGAGAAATTATGTTAACTCGACGTGCCATTTGCCACGGGCTCCTATCTCCGATGGAAGGAGAGGGCCCGCTCCAGGTGCTTGTACACTACATGCTACAGGACTCTACACGGGAAGATTTCGACTGTTCGCTCCACGTTGTATGACACACAGACGCCTTTCTGGGCATCACGTCAAGGCCCCTGGCCTCTACGTCCGCACATCGACGTGAAATGGGTTCCGTCTTCGGATATCCAGGTGGCAGGGATGGTTTCCAGTCTCCGCAGCCTTGTTTCTCAGAGATCCCATTAGGGCAGACTCCTCCACATCACACAAGGACCTAGAGAAAACATCTAACTTCTGTAAGCAAGACGGTCCTGCAACATTGTTCTCGACAGAGGGTTTTCACTGAGGGATGGACACGGCACCCGCCTGATGCCTCCACACATACATTGTAGAAGGCTTCTCGCAGGACAAAGGGTGGTCCTCCGAAAGGGGCATTCTCCACCCACTTGTTTCTAAAGGCCACTACGACCCGCCATCTCTGCCCTTGGAAACGTCTCTTAGAGATCGCTTTTTCCTTCTGGAAACCAGAGGTTCTTAGATACTAGGGTTGACTGCCGTCCTGCTGCTCAGAGGGAAGAAGGTGCCGTTACAGTGATGCTTCCACGCTTTTCGCCTAAGGAAGCTTCTTGATCGGAAACGCCCATTGGGGCCGAAGTCACCTTCTCCACGGAATTGTTTCTCCCGGCCAAGGACACGGCAGCTCCTGAATGCTACCACACATCCCCGTACCTCTAGAGAAACATGCCACAAAATGTTTCGCTGGGATATGCTTCCTCTGAGGGAAGCTTTGCATTCCCCAGAGATTTGTCCAGGGAGCCAAAGAGAGTCCGTGTTTTGGGAGCTGCAGAATATGCAGGCTGGACCGCCACTTGCTGGACAACCTGGCGGTATTCCGAACGGTGCCTGCTTCACAGACTTGTCTCCCAGGGTAAGGACTTTGCCCACTCCCACACCTATAAGGTAGGACGGTGCTCCTTTGAAAACCCACGCCGGGGCAGCAGAGGCACTCCCAAATGAATTCTATCCAAGGCAAGGATAAGGGCTTTCCAGATGCTAAAACGTATCTGTGCGTTGCAGGGAATTTGGTGGGAAGTGTCGTTCCTTCACTGAAACTGTCTTTCTTCACGGAGAGTTTTCTTCAGCGAGGTATATGTGGCCCTCTCCGCTGGCCTCCAGACCAACACCCTAGAGAGCTCCCCACCGGGACAATCTTCCTCGGAGTGAAAAATGCCATTCCCTAGACACTATTCCCAGAGGGAAGGGTCATGCATGTTTCGGTCGCTTAATCCCGCCAATGCTAGAAGGCTCCTCTCTTGAGAATCTGGCGGTTTCTTCAATGATGCCTGTTCCACACTCTTCTCTCAAAGCGTCCAGACATCGCCCCTGTACACTAGCCTCCAGCGCATATATTGGAATGATTCGATTTCTCTCTTGTGGAAACAAGATGGTAGTGGAATTCGCATTCCACCCAACATGCCTCCCAGAAGCAAGGGTAGGCTATGTACAGAGACTTCTGGACATATGTATTAGAAAGCATCTCCTCTGAAGGGACTTGTGTTTCCTGGGACCTGTGCTTCCCCAGAATTGTTACTGGAACACCGGGGACATTCTACCTGGCCTATCCTTCCGCACCGCTCCTGGAAGTCGTTTGGAAATCGGCAAACCATATGTTATCGCCAAGTGGCCTTCTCCACAGGCTTGTCTAACAGACGCAAGGAGATGGAACTCTCCCGATGCTTGCACACACCCATGCTAGAACACATCTCCGGCAGGACAGCTGCGTTGTGCTGAACGTTCTCTTCCCCTAGACTTGTTTCTAAGGATAGGGTCCTAGGCCCTCGCCTATGCTTCCGCACACAGAATTCAAGATGGATCTATCTTCCGGCATCCAGATGGCCGTGACGATGACCATTGCCACGTCTTCTTTTCCAAAGTTCCGTGTAGGGATATTTCCTCCTGATCAAACACCTGCCTGGGAAATCTTTGTATCTTCAGGAAGCAAGAGGTGACTTGAAATCTGTATTCCAAAGAGCGTGTTTTCACTGAGGGAAGGTTAGGCACCTTTCGGATGCGATCAGGCACAGGGGAGACCAGGATTCTCAATAGAGATGCTTGGGGTGCTCTGAAATTTGCCCTCTCCACAGTCTTGTTTTTCATCGTAAGGAAAAGCCCCCTTTCCTATACTTCCTCACAACTCCGAGAAAAGGCTTTTCTCTTGGGAAAACAAGATGTGAGTGGACCCCGGAATCCTCCATCTTCCGGTTCTCCCAGGAAAGTAGATGGCCCTGTCGTGATCGTTGCACACACGGAGGCTTGGATTTTTATGATGTGAAAAACTACCATGTTCCCGAAATGGCCTCCTCCCCACCGTTCCTTCGGCCAACAGAGGATACGGCATTTCCTCATGTTAAAACACACGGATCTGTTCCGAGGCGTTTGTGTGGAAGTGTCGTGTTCTTCACTGCAACTTGCTTTCTTCGCAGGCTTCATTATCTGAGCGAAGAGCATGGCACTTGGCCGTGCCTCTTGGCAAACGTGCTCCAAAGATTCTCGCAGGAGAGAACTTCCACTTAGAGGAGAGTCGCACAGCCCAGAGACTCGTTTCACGGAGGGAAGGATGGGGTATGTTTAGGAGGCCTCAACCCATGCGTGCTAGAATGCTTGTCGTTGGCGAGACTTCCGTTTCTCTGAAGGGTGCATGTCCCCAGCCCCATTTTTCAGCTTGAGCCTGTGGCCCCTCTCTTGGGCTTCCCCGCTTTTGGATTGGACATCGCAATTCTCTTCTGGAGACAAGGTGTTAGTGGAAAGTGGCCTTGCCCTCCGTCTATTTTCGCAGAGTTGAGTTTGAGGAATTATCCTGCTACTTCTCATCAGTATAGGCTAGGATGCTTCTGGCTTGAGGGAACGAGTTGTGCACGAATGTGGCCGTCTCCATGGACTGCTTTCACCCTGACAGGGACCCGCCCCTTAGTCTCGCCTTCCACCTCCGTGCCCACAGTTTGGATCACCAGAAAGTAGATGCTCCCGGGCAGTGACCTTCTCCACAGGCTTGATTCTCCGTGGCAGGGATATGGAACCCCGCTGAAGCTTGCCCACCCCGGGGATAGAAAGATTCCTTTGGGGAGAAACTTGTTGTGGCTCGGAAGTTGTTCCCTCCACGGACTTGGATCTCCCAGACAGGGACTGGCACCTTGCCTGTCTCTCCATACCTACACTAGAAATCGCTTTCTCTTCAGGAAACCAGATGTTCCAGGAACGTGCGGTCATCCACAGTCATGTTTGGACGATGGCCGAAGATGGCCTTCTCCTGACACGGTAACACATACTTCCTAGAGACTTCCCCCTTGGAAGAACCACGTTGGTTGCCGAGAGTGGCTATCTCCACAGAACTCTTTATCCGTGGGCCCGATACTGCCCTTTCGTGAGACTTCCACACAGAGAGCCTAGCAGTGTATAGGACTGAAGGATCCTCGGTGTCGCTGAGACGTGCCTGAGGCAGAGATTTCGTCCACGCTGGGAATGATAGGGCTGCATCCTGACGCTTCAACCCTTACCGGCCAGCAGGCTTCTCACGGGAGCACATTTGTTGTTTGCTCTAAGTTACAATGTCCACGCATGTGTCTCTCGCATCCGAATCCAGGCCACTGCCTGCCCTTCCACACACACTTACGAACGTGTTTCTACCCTCAGATATCCAGCTGGCAGTTCAGTGTTCCATGGTCCACACTCTCTGGTTTATGCATTTCTATTTGGGCAGTGTCTTCCAGACTACACTCGGACATGGAAAAGGCTTGTGTCTTCGGCAAGCAAGAGTTTCTTTCAGCGGACTCCTCTAAGCAGACCTTTACCACCGGCGGACCTAGAGGGCACCTTCCTGATGCTGCCCCACATACGTGCCTGTAGGCTTCATGCCGGAGACAAATATGGGGCTCAAAAATTGCAGTCTCGGCCATCGGCATTCTATGCCTAAGGACAAACCACCTGTCCTATATTTCTAAACCTATAGGAGAAATCGCGTTTCTCTTCTGGCATCCAGATGTTAGCAAGCAGCGGTATTCTTCACCCTCTTTTTCCTCAAAGGGAAGACTGGGGCACTCTCAGTATGCCTCCACACATAGAGGCTCGGAACCTTCTCGGTGGAACTGCCACAGTGTTGCTGGAACTGCATCCTCCGCAGAAGTCTTTCTCCAAGCCATGGACACGGCATTAACCTAGTGTGAGAACACATACATTGATTAGAATGGTTTCGCTTGAAGGTTTTTTTTCCACGGTGAATCTTCCTTTATTTCTAGGCTTCTGGTCCGCGAAGTCTAAGGCACTTTCCGCATGCCTCTCGCGATAGATATTAGAATGCTCTCCACGGGAACAAACTTCCTCTGAGGGGAAAGTGGCATTCCCCTGAGACTGCTTCACAGACAGAGGGAGAGGGCGTGTTTCGTTTGTTCGACACATGCAAGCCAGAATGCTTCACACTTGAGAACCTTGAGGTTATCCAAAAGGGCCCTGCTCCACAGACTCTATTCTGGGCCTAAGGACCTTGCCCCTTCCCTAGAATTCCACACATGTCCTGGACTTCAGCTTTCTCTCCTGATAGCACGATATGCAAGGAACGTCGCCTTCTCAGAAGGAAGTATATCGCCCATACGAATGCGTGCTTATCTCTGTGTGAGAAAGCGTCTCGTCGAGGGGAACTTGGGTTTCCTGGCAGCTGCTTACTCCACATCCTGGGGAGTCCAATACGGGGATTTTGCCCTTTGCCTACCCTTCAAGGCCGATACTGGAATTGGCTGAGAACTCTTGAGAAATTATGTTAACTCGACGTGCCATTTGCCACGGGCTCCTATCTCCGATGGAAGGAGAGGGCCCGCTCCAGGTGCTTGTACACTACATGCTACAGGACTCTACACGGGAAGATTTCGACTGTTCGCTCCACGTTGTATGACACACGGACGCCTTTCTGGGCATCAGGTCAAGGCCCCTGGCCTCTACGTCCGCACATCGACGTGAAATGGGTTCCGTCTTCGGATATCCAGGTGGCAGGGATGGTTTCCAGTCTCCGCAGCCTTGTTTCTCAGAGATCCCATTAGGGCAGACTCCTCCACATCACACAAGGACCTAGAGAAAACATCTAACTTCTGTAAGCAAGACGTTCCTGCAACATTGTTCTCGACAGAGGGTTTTCACTGAGGGATGGACACGGCACCCGCCTGATGCCTCCACACATACATTGTAGAAGGCTTCTCGCAGGGCAAAGGGTGGTCCTCCGAAAGGGGCATTCTCCACCCACTTGTTTCTAAAGGCCACTACGACCCGCCATCTCTGCCCTTGGAAACGTCTCTTAGAGATCGCTTTTTCCTTCTGGAAACCAGAGGTTCTTGGATACTAGGGTTGCCTGCCGTCCTGCTGCTCAGAGGGAAGAAGGTGCCGTTACAGTGATGCTTCCACGCTTTTCGCCTAAGGAAGCTTCTTGATCGGAAACGCCCATTGGGGCCGAAGTCACCTTCTCCACAGAATTGTTTCTCCCGGCCAAGGACACGGCAGCTCCTGAATGCTACCACACATCCCCGTACCTCTAGAGAAACATGCCACAAAATGTTTCGCTGGGATATGCTTCCTCTGAGGGAAGCTTTGCATTCCCCAGAGATTTGTCCAGGGAGCCAAAGAGAGTCCGTGTTTTGGGAGCTGCAGAATATGCAGGCTGGACCGCCACTTGCTGGACAACCTGGCGGTATTCCGAACGGTGCCTGCTTCACAGACTTGTCTCCCAGGGTAAGGACTTTGCCCACTCCCACACCTATAAGGTAGGACGGTGCTCCTTTGAAAACCCACGCCGGGGCAGCAGAGGCACTCCCAAATGAATTCTATCCAAGGCAAGGATAAGGCCTCTCCAGATGCTAAAACGTATCTGTGCGTTGCAGGGAATTTGGTGGGAAGTGTCGTTCCTTCACTGAAACTGTCTTTCTTCACGGAGAGTTTTCTTCAGCGAGGTATATGTGGCCCTCTCCGCTGGCCTCCAGACCAACACCCTAGAGAGCTCCCCACCGGGACAATCTTCCTCGGAGTGAAAAATGCCATTCCCTAGACACTATTCCCAGAGGGAAGGGTCATGCATGTTTCGGTCGCTTAATCCCGCCAATGCTAGAAGGCTCCTCTCTTGAGAATCTGGCGGTTTCTTCAATGATGCCTGTTCCACACTCTTCTCTCAAAGCGTCCAGACATCGCCCCTGTACACTAGGCTCCAGCGCATATATTGGAATGATTCGATTTCTCTCTTGTGGAAACAAGATGGTAGTGGAATTCGCATTCCACCCAACTTGCCTCCCAGAAGCAAGGGTAGGCTATGTACAGAGACTTCTGGACATATGTATTAGAAAGCATCTCCCCTGAAGGGACTTGTGTTTCCTGGGACCTGTGCTTCCCCAGAATTGTTACTGGAACACCGGGGACATTCTACCTGGCCTATCCTTCCGCACCGCTCCTGGAAGTCGTTTGGAAATCGGCAAACCATATGTTATCGCCAAGTGGCCTTCTCCACAGGCTTGTCTAACAGACGCAAGGAGATGGAACTCTCCCGATGCTTGCACACACCCATGCTAGAACACATCTCCGGCAGGACAGCTGCGTTGTGCTGAACGTTCTCTTCCCCATAGACTTGTTTCTAAGGATAGGGTCCTAGGCCCTCGCCTATGCTTCCGCACACAGAATTCAAGATGGATCTATCTTCCGGCATCCAGATGGCCGTCACGATGACCATTGTCACGTCTTCTTTTCCAAAGTTCCGTGTAGGGATATTTCCTCCTGATCAAACACCTGCCTGGGAAATCTTTGTATCTTCAGGAAGCAAGAGGTGACTTGAACGCTGTATTCCAAAGAGCGTGTTTTCACTGAGGGAAGGTTAGGCACCTTTCGGATGCGATCAGGCACAGGGGAGAACAGGATTCTCAATAGAGATGCTTGGGGTGCTCTGAAATTTGCCCTCTCCACAGTCTTGTTTTTCATCGTAAGGAAAAGCCCCCTTTCCTATACTTCCTCACAACTCCGAGAAAAGGCTTTTCTCTTGGGAAAACAAGATGTGAGTGGACCCCGGAATCCTCCATCTTCCGGTATCTCCCAGGAAAGTAGATGGCCCTGTCGTGATCGTTGCACACACGGAGGCTTGGATTTTTATGATGTGAAAAACTACCATGTTCCCGAAATGGCCTCCTCCCCACCGTTCCTTCGGCCAACAGAGGATACGGCATTTCCTCATGTTACAACACACGGATCTGTTCCGAGGCGTTTGTGTGGAAGTGTCGTGTTCTTCACTGCAACTTGCTTTCTTCGCAGGCTTCATTATCTGAGCGAAGAGCATGGCACTTGGCCGTGCCTCTTGGCAAACGTGCTCCAAAGATTCTCGCAGGAGAGAACTTCCACTTAGAGGAGAGTCGCACCGCCCAGAGACTCGTTTCACGGAGGGAAGGATGGGGCATGTTTAGGAGGCCTCAACCCATGCGTGCTAGAATGCTTGTCGTTGGAGAGACTTCCGTTTCTCTGAAGGGTGCATGTCCCCAGCCCCATTTTTCAGCTTGAGGCTGTGGCCCCTCTCTTGGGCTTCCCCGCTTTTGGATTGGACATCGCAATTCTCTTCTGGAGACAAGGTGTTAGTGGAAAGTGGCATTGCCCTCCGTCTATTTTCGCAGAGTTGAGTTTGAGGAATTATCCTGCTACTTCTCATCAGTATAGGCTATGATGCTTCTGGCTTGAGGGAACGAGTTGTGCACGAATGTGGCCGTCTCCATGGACTGCTTTCTCCCTGACAGGGACACGCCCCTTAGTCTCGCCTTCCACCTCCGTGCCCACAGTTTGGATCACCAGAAAGTAGATGCTCCCGGGCAGTGACCTTCTCCACAGGCTTGATTCTCCGTGGCAGGGATATGGAACCCCGCTGAAGCTTGCCCACCCCGGGGATAGAAAGATTCCTTTGGGGAGAAACTTGTTGTGGCTCGGAAGTTGTTCCCTCCACGGACTTGGATCTCCCAGACAGGGACTGGCACCTTGCCTGTCTCTCCATACCTACACTAGAAATCGCTTTCTCTTCAGGAAACCAGATGTTCCAGGAACGTGCGGTCATCCACAGTCATGTTTGGACGATGGGCGAAGATGGCCTTCTCCTGACACGGTAACACATACTTCCTAGAGACTTCCCCCTTGGAAGAACCACGTTGGTTGCCGAGAGTGGCTATCTCCACAGAACTCTTTATCCGTGGGCCCGATACTGCCCTTTCGTGAGACTTCCACACAGAGAGCCTAGCAGTGTATAGGACTGAAGGATCCTCGGTGTCGCTGAGACGTGCCTGAGGCAGAGATTTCGTCCACGGTGGGAATGATAGGGCTGCATCCTGACGCTTCAACACTTACCGGCCAGCAGGCTTCTCACGGGAGCACATTTGTTGTTTGCTCTAAGTTACAATGTCCACGCATGTGTCTCTCGCATCCGAATCCAGGCCACTGCCTGCCCTTCCACACACACTTACGAACGTGTTTCTACCCTCAGATATCCAGCTGGCAGTTCAGTGTTCCATGGTCCACACTCTCTGGTTTATGAATTTCTATTTGGGCAGTGTCTTCCAGACTACACTCGGACATGGAAAAGGCTTGTGTCTTCGGCAAGCAAGAGTTTCTTTCAACGGACTCCTCTAAGCAGACCTTTACCACCGGCGGAACTAGAGGGCACCTTCCTGATGCTGCCCCACATACGTGCCTGTAGGCTTCATGCCGGAGACAAATATGGGGCTCAAAAATTGCAGTCTCGGCCATCTGCATTCTATGCCTAAGGACAAACCACCTGTCCTATATTTCTAAACCTATAGGAGAAATCGCGTTTCTCTTCTGGCATCCAGATGTTAGCAAGCAGCGGTATTCTTCACCCTCTTTTTCCTCAAAGGGAAGACTGGGGCACTCTCAGGATGCCTCCACACATACAGGCTCGGAACCTTCTCGGTGGAACTGCCACAGTGTCGCTGGAACTGCATCCTCCGCAGAAGTCTTTCTCCAAGCCATGGACACGGCATTAACCTAGTGTGAGAACACATACATTGATTAGAATGGTTTCGCTTGAAGGTTTTTTTTCCACGGTGAATCTTCCTTTATTTCTAGGCTTCTGGTCCGCGAAGTCTAAGGCACTTTCCGCATGCCTCTCGCGATAGATATTAGAATGCTCTCCACGGGAACAAACTTCCTCTGAGGGGAAAGTGGCATTCCCCTGACACTGCTTCACAGACAGAGGGAGAGGGCATGTTTCGTTTGTTCGACACATGCAAGCCAGAATGCTTCACACTTGAGAACCTTGAGGTTATCCAAAAGGGCCCTGCTCCACAGACTCTGTTCTGGGCCTAAGGACCTTGCCCCTTCCCTAGAATTCCACACATGTCCTGGACTTCAGCTTTCTCTCCTGATAACACGATATGCAAGGAACGTCGCCTTCTCAGAAGGAAGTATATCGCCCATACGAATGCGTGCTTATCTCTGTGTGAGAAAGCGTCTCGTCGAGGGGAACTTGGGTTTCCTGGCAGCTGCTTACTCCACATCCTGGGGAGTCCAATACGGGGATTTTGCCCTTTGCCTACCCTTCAAGGCCGATACTGGAATTGGCTGAGAACTCTTGAGAAATTATGTTAACTCGACGTGCCATTTGCCACGGGCTCCTATCTCCGATGGAAGGAGAGGGCCCGCTCCAGGTGCTTGTACACTACATGCTACAGGACTCTACACGGGAAGATTTCGACTGTTCGCTCCACGTTGTATGACACACAGACGCCTTTCTGGGCATCAGGTCAAGGCCCCTGGCCTCTACGTCTGCACATCGACGTGAAATGGGTTCCGTCTTCGGATATCCAGGTGGCAGGGATGGTTTCCAGTCTCCGCAGCCTTGTTTCTCAGAGATCCCATTAGGGCAGACTCCTCCACATCACACAAGGACCTAGAGAAAACATCTAACTTCTGTAAGCAAGACGTTCCTGCAACATTGTTCTCGACAGAGGGTTTTCACTGAAGGATGGACACGGCACCCGCCTGATGCCTCCACCCATACATTGTAGAAGGCTTCTCGCAGGACAAAGGGTGGTCCTCCGAAAGGGGCATTCTCCACCCACTTGTTTCTAAAGGCCACTACGACCCGCCATCTCTGCCCTTGGAAACGTCTCTTAGAGATCGCTTTTTCCTTCTGGAAACCAGAGGTTCTTGGATACTAGGGTTGCCTGCCGTCCTGCTGCTCAGAGGGAAGAAGGTGCCGTTACAGTGATGCTTCCACGCTTTTCGCCTAAGGAAGCTTCTTGATCGGAAACGCCCATTGGGGCCGAAGTCACCTTCTCCACAGAATTGTTTCTCCCGGCCAAGGACACGGCAGCTCCTGAATGCTACCACACATCCCCGTACCTCTAGAGAAACATGCCACAAAATGTTTCGCTGGGATATGCTTCCTCTGAGGGAAGCTTTGCATTCCCCAGAGATTTGTCCAGGGAGCCAAAGAGAGTCCGTGTTTTGGGAGCTGCAGAATATGCAGGCTGGACCGCCACTTGCTGGACAACCTGGCGGTATTCCGAACGGTGCCTGCTTCACAGACTTGTCTCCCAGGGTAAGGACTTTGCCCACTCCCACACCTATAAGGTAGGACGGTGCTCCTTTGAAAACCCACGCCGGGGCAGCAGAGGCACTCCCAAATGAATTCTATCCAAGGCAAGGATAAGGGCTTTCCAGATGCTAAAACGTATCTGTGCGTTGCAGGGAATTTGGTGGGAAGTGTCGTTCCTTCACTGAAACTGTCTTTCTTCACGGAGAGTTTTCTTCAGCGAGGTATATGTGGCCCTCTCCGCTGGCCTCCAGACCAACACCCTAGAGAGCTCCCCACCGGGACAATCTTCCTCGGAGTGAAAAATGCCATTCCCTAGACACTATTCCCAGAGGGAAGGGTCATGCATGTTTCGGTCGCTTAATCCCGCCAATGCTAGAAGGCTCCTCTCTTGAGAATCTGGCGGTTTCTTCAATGATGCCTGTTCCACACTCTTCTCTCAAAGCGTCCAGACATCGCCCCTGTACACTAGGCTCCAGCGCATATATTGGAATGATTCGATTTCTCTCTTGTGGAAACAAGATGGTAGTGGAATTCACATTCCACCCAACTTGCCTCCCAGAAGCAAGGGTAGGCTATGTACAGAGACTTCTGGACATATGTATTAGAAAGCATCTCCTCTGAAGGGACTTGTGTTTCCTGGGACCTGTGCTTCCCCAGAATTGTTACTGGAACACCGGGGACATTCTACCTGGCCTATCCTTCTGCACCGCTCCTGGAAGTCGTTTGGAAATCGGCAAACCATATGTTATCGCCAAGTGGCCTTCTCCACAGGCTTGTCTAACAGACGCAAGGAGATGGAACTCTCCCGATGCTTGCACACACCCATGCTAGAACACATCTCCGGCAGGACAGCTGCGTTGTGCTGAACGTTCTCTTCCCCATAGACTTGTTTCTAAGGATAGGGTCCTAGGCCCTCGCCTATGCTTCCGCACACAGAATTCAAGATGGATCTATCTTCCGGCATCCAGATGGCCGTGTCGATGACCATTCCCACGTCTTGTTTTCCAGGGATCCGTGTAGGGATATTTCCTCCTGATCAAACACCTGCCTGGGAAATCTTTGTATCTTCAGGAAGCAAGAGGTGACTTGAACGCTGTATTCCAAAGAGCGTGTTTTCACTGAGGGAAGGTTAGGCACCTTTCGGATTCGATCAGGCACAGGGGAGACCAGGATTCTCAATAGAGATGCTTGGGGTGCTCTGAAATTTGCCCTCTACACCGTCTTGTTTTTCATCGTAAGGAAAAGCCCCCTTTCCTATACTTCCTCACAACTCCGAGAAAAGGCTTTTCTCTTGGGAAAACAAGATGTGAGTGGACCCCGGAATCCTCCATCTTCCGGTATCTCCCAGGAAAGTAGATGGCCCTGTCGTGATCGTTGCACACACGGAGGCTTGGGTTTTTATGATGTGAAAAACTACCATGTTCCCGAAATGGCCTCCTCCCCACCGTTCCTTCGGCCAACAGAGGATACGGCATTTCCTCATGTTACAACACACGGATCTGTTCCCAGGCCTTGTGTGGAAGTGTCGTGTTCTTCACTGCAACTTGCTTTCTTCGCAGGCTTCATTATCTGAGCGAAGAGCATGGCACTTGGCCGTGCCTCTTGGCAAACGTGCTCCAAAGATTCTCGAAGGAGAGAACTTCCACTTAGAGGAGAGTCGTACCGCCCAGAGACTCGTTTCACGGAGGGAAGGATGGGGCATGTTTAGGAGGCCTCAACCCATGCGTGCTAGAATGCTTGTCGTTGGAGAGACTTCCGTTTCTCTGAAGGGTGCCTGTCCCCAGTCCCATTTTTCAGGTTGAGGCTGTGGCCCCTCTCTTGGGCTTCCCCGCTTTTGGATTGGACATCGCAATTCTCTTCTGGAGACAAGGTGTTAGTGGAAAGTGGCATTGCCCTCCGTCTATTTTCGCAGAGTTGAGTTTGAGGAATTATCCTGCTAATTCTCATCAGTATAGGCTATGATGCTTCTGGCTTGAGGGAACGAAATGTGCACGAATGTGGCCGTCTCCATGGACTGCTTTCACCCTGACAGGGACACGCCCCTTAGTCTCGCCTTCCACCTCCGTGCCCACAGTTTGGATCACCAGAAAGTAGATGCTCCCGGGCAGTGACCTTCTCCACAGGCTTGATTCTCCGTGGCAGGGATATGGAACCCCGCTGAAGCTTGCCCACCCCGGGGATAGAAAGATTCCTTTGGGGAGAAACTTGTTGTGGCTCGGAAGTTGTTCCCTCCACGGACTTGGATCTCCCAGACAGGGACTGGCACCTTGCCTGTCTCTCCATACCTACACTAGAAATCGCTTTCTCTTCAGGAAACCAGATGTTCCAGGAACGTGCGGTCATCCACAGTCATGTTTGTACGATGGGCGAAGATGGCCTTCTCCTGACACGGTAACACATACTTCCTAGAGACTTCCCCCTTGGAAGAACCACGTTGGTTGCCGAGAGTGGCTATCTCCACAGAACTCTTTATCCGTGGGCCCGATACTGCCCTTTCGTGAGACTTCCACACAGAGAGCCTAGCAGTGTATAGGACTGAAGGATCCTCGGTGTCGCTGAGACGTGCCTGAGGCAGAGATTTCGTCCACGCTGGGAATGATAGGGCTGCATCCTGACGCTTTAACCCTTACCGGCCAGCAGGCTTCTCACGGGAGCACATTTGTTGTTTGCTCTAAGTTACAATGTCCACGCATGTGTCTCTCGCATCCGAATCCAGGCCACTGCCTGCCCTTCCACACACACTTACCAACGTGTTTCTACCCTCAGATATCCAGCTGGCAGTTCAGTGTTCCATGGTCCACACTCTCTGGTTTATGCATTTCTATTTGGGCAGTGTCTTCCAGACTACACTCGGACATGGAAAAGGCTTGTGTCTTCGGCAAGCAAGAGTTTCTTTCAACGGACTCCTCTAAGCAGACCTTTACCATCGGCGGAACTAGAGGGCACCTTCCTGATGCTGCCCCACATACGTGCCTGTAGCTTCATGCCGGAGACAAATATGGGGCTCAAAAATTGCAGTCTCGGCCATCTGCATTCTATGCCTAAGGACAAACCACCTGTCCTATATTTCTAAACCTATAGGAGAAATCGCGTTTCTCTTCTGGCATCCAGATGTTAGCAAGCAGCGGTATTCTTCACCCTCTTTTTCCTCAAAGGGAAGACTGGGGCACTCTCAGCATGCCTCCACACATAGAGGCTCGGAACTTTCTCGGTGGAACTGCCACAGTGTCGCTGGAACTGCATCCTCCGCAGAAGTCTTTCTCCAAGCCATGGACACGGCATTAACCTAGTGTGAGAACACATACATTGATTAGAATGGTTTCGCTTGAAGGTTTTTTTTCCACGGTGAATCTTCCTTTATTTCTAGGCTTCTGGTCCGCGAAGTCTAAGGCACTTTCCGCATGCCTCTCGCGATAGATATTAGAATGCTCTCCACGGGAACAAACTTCCTCTGAGGGGAAAGTGGCATTCCCCTGAGACTGCTTCACAGACAGAGGGAGAGGGCGTGTTTCGTTTGTTCGACACATGCAAGCCAGAATGCTTCACACTTGAGAACCTTGAGGTTATCCAAAAGAGCCCTGCTCCACAGACTCTATTCTGGGCCTAAGGACCTTGCCCCTTCCCTAGAATTCCACACATGTCCTGGACTTCAGCTTTCTCTCCTGATAACACGATATGCAAGGAACGTCGCCTTCTCAGAAGGAAGTATATCGCCCATACGAATGCGTGCTTATCTCTGTGTGAGAAAGCGTCTCGTCGAGGGGAACTTGGGTTTCCTGGCAGCTGCTTACTCCACATCCTGGGGAGTCCAATACGGGGATTTTGCCCTTTGCCTACCCTTCAAGGCCGATACTGGAATTGGCTGAGAACTCTTGAGAAATTATGTTAACTCGACGTGCCATTTGCCACGGGCTCCTATCTCCGATGGAAGGAGAGGGCCCGCTCCAGGTGCTTGTACACGACATGCTACAGGACTCTACACGGGAAGATTTCGACTGTTCGCTCCACGTTGTATGACACACGGACGCCTTTCTGGGCATCACGTCAAGGCCCCTGGCCTCTACGTCCGCACATCGACGTGAAATGGGTTCCGTCTTCGGATATCCAGGTGGCAGGGATGGTTTCCAGTCTCCGCAGCCTTGTTTCTCAGAGATCCCATTAGGGCAGACTCCTCCACATCACACAAGGACCTAGAGAAAACATCTAACTTCTGTAAGCAAGACGTTCCTGCAACATTGTTCTCGACAGAGGGTTTTCACTGAGGGATGGACACGGCACCCGCCTGATGCCTCCACACATACATTGTAGAAGGCTTCTCGCAGGACAAAGGGTGGTCCTCCGAAAGGGGCATTCTCCACCCACTTGTTTCTAAAGGCCACTACGACCCGCCATCTCTGCCCTTGGAAACGTCTCTTAGAGATCGCTTTTTCCTTCTGGAAACCAGAGGTTCTTGGATACTAGGGTTGCCTGCCGTCCTGCTGCTCAGAGGGAAGAAGGTGCCGTTACAGTGATGCTTCCACGCTTTTCGCCTAAGGAAGCTTCTTGATCGGAAACGCCCATTGGGGCCGAAGTCACCTTCTCCACAGAATTGTTTCTCCCGGCCAAGGACACGGCAGCTCCTGAATGCTACCACACATCCCCGTACCTCTAGAGAAACATGCCACAAAATGTTTCGCTGGGATATGCTTCCTCTGAGGGAAGCTTTGCATTCCCCAGAGATTTGTCCAGGGAGCCAAAGAGAGTCCGTGTTTTGGGAGCTGCAGAATATGCAGGCTGGACCGCCACTTGCTGGACAACCTGGCGGTATTCCGAACGGTGCCTGCTTCACAGACTTGTCTCCCAGGGTAAGGACTTTGCCCACTCCCACACCTATAAGGTAGGACGGTGCTCCTTTGAAAACCCACGCCGGGGGAGCAGAGGCACTCCCAAATGAATTCTATCCAAGGCAAGGGTAAGGCCTTTCCAGATGCTAAAACGTATCTGTGCGTTGCAGGGAATTTGGTGGGAAGTGTCGTTCCTTCACTGAAACTGTCTTTCTTCACGGAGAGTTTTCTTCAGCGAGGTATATGTGGCCCTCTCCGCTGGCCTCCAGACCAACACCCTAGAGAGCTCCCCACCGGGACAATCTTCCTCGGAGTGAAAAATGCCATTCCCTAGACACTATTCCCAGAGGGAAGGGTCATGCATGTTTCGGTCGCTTAATCCCGCCAATGCTAGAAGGCTCCTCTCTTGAGAATCTGGCGGTTTCTTCAATGATGCCTGTTCCACACTCTTCTCTCAAAGCGTCCAGACACTAGGCTCCAGCGCATATATTGGAATGATTCGATTTCTCTCTTGTGGAAACAAGATGGTAGTGGAATTCGCATTCCACCCAACTTGCCTCCCAGAAGCAAGGGTAGGCTATGTACAGAGACTTCTGGACATATGTATTAGAAAGCATCTCCTCTGAAGGAACTTGTGTTTCCTGGGACCTGTGCTTCCCCAGAATTGTTACTGGAACACCGGGGACATTCTACCTGGCCTATCCTTCCGCACCGCTCCTGGAAGTCGTTTGGAAATCGGCAAACCATATGTTATCGCCAAGTGGCCTTCTCCACAGGCTTGTCTAACAGACGCAAGGAGATGGAACTCTCCCGATGCTTGCACACACCCATGCTAGAACACATCTCCGGCAGGACACCTGCGTTGTGCTGAACGTTCTCTTCCCCATAGACTTGTTTCTAAGGATAGGGTCCTAGGCCCTCGCCTATGCTTCCGCACACAGAATTCAAGATGGATCTATCTTCCGGCATCCAGATGGCCGTGACGATGACCATTGCCACGTCTTCTTTTCCAAAGTTCGGTGTAGGGATATTTCCTCCTGATCAAACACCTGCCTGGGAAATCTTTGTATCTTCAGGAAGCAAGAGGTGACTTGAACGCTGTATTCCAAAGAGCGTGTTTTCACTGAGGGAAGGTTAGGCACCTTTCGGATGCGATCAGGCACAGGGGAGACCAGGATTCTCAATAGAGATACTTGGGGTGCTCTGAAATTTGCCCTCTCCACAGTCTTGTTTTTCATCGTAAGGAAAAGCCCCCTTTCCTATACTTCCTCACAACTCCGAGAAAAGGCTTTTCTCTTGGGAAAACAAGATGTGAGTGGACCCCGGAATCCTCCATCTTCTGCTATCTCCCAGGAAAGTAGATGGCCCTGTCGTGATCGATGCACACACGGAGGCTTGGATTTTTATGATGTGAAAAACTACCATGTTCCCGAAATGGCCTCCTCCCCACCGTTCCTTCGGCCAACAGAGGATACGGCATTTCCTCATGTGAAAACACACGGATCTGTTCCCAGGCCTTGTGTGGAAGTGTCGTGTTCTTCACTGCAACTTGCTTTCTTCGCAGGCTTCATTATCTGAGCGAAGAGCATGGCACTTGGCCGTGCCTCTTGGCAAACGTGCTCCAAAGATTCTCGCAGGAGAGAACTTCCACTTAGAGGAGAGTCGTACCGCCCAGAGACTCGTTTCACGGAGGGAAGGATGGGGCATGTTTAGGAGGCCTCAACCCATGCGTGCTAGAATGCTTGTCGTTGGAGAGACTTCCGTTTCTCTGAAGGGTGCATGTCCCCAGTCCCATTTTTCAGCTTGAGGCTGTGGCCCCTCTCTTGGGCTTCCCCGCTTTTGGATTGGACATCGCAATTCTCTTCTGGAGACAAGGTGTTAGTGGAAAGTGGCATTGCCCTCCGTCTATTTTCGCACAGTTGATTTTGAGGAATTATCCTGCTACTTCTCATCAGTATAGACTATGATGCTTCTGCCTTGAGGGAACGAGTTGTGCACGAATGTGGCCGTCTCCATGGACTGCTTTCTCCCTGACAGGGACACGCTCCTTAGTCTCGCCTTCCACCTCCGTGCCCACAGTTTGGATCACCCGAAAGTAGAGGCTCCCGGGCAGTGACCTTCTCCACAGGCTTGATTCTCCGTGGCAGGGATATGGAACCCCGCTGAAGCTTGCCCACCCCGGGGATAGAAAGATTCCTTTGGGGAGAAACTTGTTGTGGCTCGGAAGTTGTTCCCTCCACGGACTTGGATCTCCCAGACAGGGACTGGCACCTTGCCGGTCTCTCCATACCTACACTAGAAATCGCTTTCTCTTCAGGAAACCAGATGTTCCAGGAACGTGCGGTCATCCACAGTCATGTTTGGACGATGGGCGAAGATGGCCTTCTCCTGACACGGTAACACATACTTCCTAGAGACTTCCCCCTTGGAAGAACCACGTTGGTTGCCGAGAGTGGCTATCTCCACAGAACTCTTTATCCGTGGGCCCGATACTGCCCTTTCGTGAGACTTCCACACAGAGAGCCTAGCAGTGTATAGGACTGAAGGATCCTCGGTGTCGCTGAGACGTGCCTGAGGCAGAGATTTCGTCCACGCTGGGAATGATAGGGCTGCATCCTGACGCTTCAACCATTACCGGCCAGCAGGCTTCTCACGGGAGCACATTTGTTGTTTGCTCTAAGTTACAATGTCCACGCATGTGTCTCTCGCATCCGAATCCAGGCCACTGCCTGCCCTTCCACACACACTTACGAACGTGTTTCTACCCTCAGATATCCAGCTGGCAGTTCAGTGTTCCATGATCCACACTCTCTGGTTTATGCATTTCTATTTGGGCAGTGTCTTCCAGACTACACTCGGACATGGAAAAGGCTTGTGTCTTCGGCAAGCAAGAGTTTCTTTCAACGGACTCCTCTAAGCAGACCTTTACCATCGACGGAACTAGAGGCCACCTTCCTGATGCTGCCCCACATACGTGCCTGTAGGCTTCATGCCGGAGACAAATATGGGGCTCAAAAATTGCAGTCTCGGCCATCTGCATTCTATGCCTAAGGACAAACCACCTGTCCTATATTTCTAAACCTATAGGAGAAATCGCGTTTCTCTTCTGGCATCCAGATGTTAGCAAGCAGCGGTATTCTTCACCCTCTTTTTCCTCAAAGGGAAGACTGGGGCACTCTCAGGATGCCTCCACACATAGAGGCTCGGAACCTTCTCGGTGGAACTGCCACAGTGTCGCTGGAACTGCATCCTCCGCAGAAGTCTTTCTCCAAGCCATGGACACGGCATTAACCTAGTGTTAGAACACATACATTGATTAGAATGGTTTCGCTTGAAGGTTTTTTTTCCACGGTGAATCTTCCTTTATTTCTAGGCTTCTGGTCCGCGAAGTCTAAGGCACTTTCCGCATGCCTCTGGCGATAGAAATTAGAATGCTCTCCACGGGAACAAACTTCCTCTGAGGGAAAAGTGGCATTCCCCTGACACTGCTTCACAGACAGAGGGAGAGGGCGTGTTTCGTATGTTCGACACATGCAAGCCAGAATGCTTCACACTTGAGAACCTTGAGGTTATCCAAAAGGGCCCTGCTCCACCGACTCTATTCTGGGCCTAAGGACCTTGCCCCTTCCCTAGAATTCCACACATGTCCTGGACTTCAGCTTTCTCTCCTGATAACACGATATGCAAGGAACGTCGCCTTCTCAGAAGGAAGTATATCGCCCATACGAATGCGTGCTTATCTCTGTGTGAGAAAGCGTCTCGTCGAGGGGAACTTGGGTTTCCTGGCAGCTGCTTACTCCACATCCTGGGGAGTCCAATACGGGGATTTTGCCCTTTGCCTGTCCTTCAAGGCCGATACTGGAATAGGCTGAGAACTCTTGAGAAATTATGTTAACTCGACGTGCCATTTGCCACGGGCTCCTATCTCCGATGGAAGGAGAGGGCCCGCTCCAGGTGCTTGTACACTACATGCTACAGGACTCTACACGGGAAGATTTCGACTGTTCGCTCCACGTTGTATAACACACAGACGCCTTTCTGGGCATCACGTCAAGGCCCCTGGCCTCTACGTCCGCACATCGACGTGAAATGGGTTCCGTCTTCGGATATCCAGGTGGCAGGGATGGTTTCCAGTCTCCGCAGCCTTGTTTCTCAGAGATCCCATTAGGGCAGACTCCTCCACATCACACAAGGACCTAGAGAAAACATCTAACTTCTGTAAGCAAGACGGTCCTGCAACATTGTTCTCGACAGAGGGTTTTCACTGAGGGATGGACACGGCACCCGCCTGATGCCTCCACACATACATTGTAGAAGGCTTCTCGCAGGACAAAGGGTGGTCCTCCGAAAGGGGCATTCTCCACCCACTTGTTTCTAAAGGCCACTACGACCCGCCATCTCTGCCCTTGGAAACGTCTCTTAGAGATCGCTTTTTCCTTCTGGAAACCAGAGGTTCTTGGATACTAGGGTTGACTGCCGTCCTGCTGCTCAGAGGGAAGAAGGTGCCGTTACAGTGATGCTTCCACGCTTTTCGCCTAAGGAAGCTTCTTGATCGGAAACGCCCATTGGGGCCGAAGTCACCTTCTCCACGGAATTGTTTCTCCCGGCCAAGGACACGGCAGCTCCTGAATGCTACCACACATCCCCGTACCTCTAGAGAAACATGCCACAAAATGTTTCGCTGGGATATGCTTCCTCTGAGGGAAGCTTTGCATTCCCCAGAGATTTGTCCAGGGAGCCAAAGAGAGTCCGTGTTTTGGGAGCTGCAGAATATGCAGGCTGGACCGCCACTTGCTGGACAACCTGGCGGTATTCCGAACGGTGCCTGCTTCACAGACTTGTCTCCCAGGGTAAGGACTTTGCCCACTCCCACACCTATAAGGTAGGACGGTGCTCCTTTGAAAACCCACGCCGGGGCAGCAGAGGCACTCCCAAATGAATTCTATCCAAGGCAAGGATAAGGCCTTTCCAGATGCTAAAACGTATCTGTGCGTTGCAGGGAATTTGGTGGGAAGTGTCGTTCCTTCACTGAAACTGTCTTTCTTCACGGAGAGTTTTCTTCAGCGAGGTATATGTGGCCCTCTCCGCTGGCCTCCAGACCAACACCCTAGAGAGCTCCCCACCGGGACAATCTTCCTCGGAGTGAAAAATGCCATTCCCTAGACACTATTCCCAGAGGGAAGGGTCATGCATGTTTCGGTCGCTTAATCCCGCCAATGCTAGAAGGCTCCTCTCTTGAGAATCTGGCGGTTTCTTCAATGATGCCTGTTCCACACTCTTCTCTCAAAGCGTCCAGACATCGCCCCTGTACACTAGCCTCCAGCGCATATATTGGAATGATTCGATTTCTCTCTTGTGGAAACAAGATGGTAGTGGAATTCGCATTCCACCCAACATGCCTCCCAGAAGCAAGGGTAGGCTATGTACAGAGACTTCTGGACATATGTATTAGAAAGCATCTCCTCTGAAGGGACTTGTGTTTCCTGGGACCTGTGCTTCCCCAGAATTGTTACTGGAACACCGGGGACATTCTACCTGGCCTATCCTTCCGCACCGCTCCTGGAAGTCGTTTGGAAATCGGCAAACCATATGTTATCGCCAAGTGGCCTTCTCCACAGGCTTGTCTAACAGACGCAAGGAGATGGAACTCTCCCGATGCTTGCACACACCCATGCTAGAACACATCTCCGGCAGGACAGCTGCGTTGTGCTGAACGTTCTCTTCCCCATAGACTTGTTTCTAAGGATAGGGTCCTAGGCCCTCGCCTATGCTTCCGCACACAGAATTCAAGATGGATCTATCTTCCGGCATCCAGATGGCCGTGACGATGACCATTGCCACGTCTTCTTTTCCAAAGTTCCGTGTAGGAATATTTCCTCCTGATCAAACACCTGCCTGGGAAATCTTTGTATCTTCAGGAAGCAAGAGGTGACTTGAAATCTGTATTCCAAAGAGCGTGTTTTCACTGAGGGAAGGTTAGGCACCTTTCGGATGCGATCAGGCACAGGGGAGACCAGGATTCTCAATAGAGATGCTTGGGGTGCTCTGAAATTTGCCCCCTCCACAGTCTTGTTTTTCATCGTAAGGAAAAGCCCCCTTTCCTATACTTCCTCACAACTCCGAGAAAAGGCTTTTCTCTTGGGAAAACAAGATGTGAGTGGACCCCGGAATCCTCCATCTTCCGGTATCTCCCAGGAAAGTAGATGGCCCTGTCGTGATCGTTGCACACACGGAGGCTTGGATTTTTATGATGTGAAAAACTACCATGTTCCCGAAATGGCCTCCTCCCCACCGTTCCTTCGGCCAACAGAGGATACGGCATTTCCTCATGTTAAAACACACGGATCTGTTCCGAGGCGTTTGTGTGGAAGTGTCGTGTTCTTCACTGCAACTTGCTTTCTTCGCAGGCTTCATTATCTGAGCGAAGAGCATGGCACTTGGCCGTGCCTCTTGGCAAACGTGCTCCAAAGATTCTCGCAGGAGAGAACTTCCAATTAGAGGAGAGTCGCACCGCCCAGAGACTCGTTTCACGGAGGGAAGGATGGGGTATGTTTAGGAGGCCTCAACCCATGCGTGCTAGAATGCTTGTCGTTGGCGAGACTTCCGTTTCTCTGAAGGGTGCATGTCCCCAGCCCCATTTTTCAGCTTGAGCCTGTGGCCCCTCTCTTGGGCTTCCCCGCTTTTGGATTGGACATCGCAATTCTCTTCTGGAGACAAGGTGTTAGTGGAAAGTGGCCTTGCCCTCCGTCTATTTTCGCAGAGTTGAGTTTGAGGAATTATCCTGCTACTTCTCATCAGTATAGGCTAGGATGCTTCTGGCTTGAGGGAACGAGTTGTGCACGAATGTGGCCGTCTCCATGGACTGCTTTCACCCTGACAGGGACACGCCCCTTAGTCTCGCCTTCCACCTCCGTGCCCACAGTTTGGATCACCAGAAAGTAGATGCTCCCGGGCAGTGACCTTCTCCACAGGCTTGATTCTCCGTGGCAGGGATATGGAACCCCGCTGAAGCTTGCCCACCCCGGGGATAGAAAGATTCCTTTGGGGAGAAACTTGTTGTGGCTCGGAAGTTGTTCCCTCCACGGACTTGGATCTCCCAGACAGGGACTGGCACCTTGCCTGTCTCTCCATACCTACACTAGAAATCGCTTTCTCTTCAGGAAACCAGATGTTCCAGGAACGTGCGGTCATCCACAGTCATGTTTGGACGATGGGCGAAGATGGCCTTCTCCTGACACGGTAACACATACTTCCTAGAGACTTCCCCCTTGGAAGAACCACGTTGGTTGCCGAGAGTGGCTATCTCCACAGAACTCTTTATCCGTGGGCCCGATACTGCCCTTTCGTGAGACTTCCACACAGAGAGCCTAGCAGTGTATAGGACTGAAGGATCCTCGGTGTCGCTGAGACGTGCCTGAGGCAGAGATTTCGTCCACGCTGGGAATGATAGGGCTGCATCCTGACGCTTCAACCCTTACCGGCCAGCAGGCTTCTCACGGGAGCACATTTGTTGTTTGCTCTAAGTTACAATGTCCACGCATGTGTCTCTCGCATCCGAATCCAGGCCACTGCCTGCCCTTCCACACACACTTACGAACGTGTTTCTACCCTCAGATATCCAGCTGGCAGTTCAGTGTTCCATGGTCCACACTCTCTGGTTTATGCATTTCTATTTGGGCAGTGTCTTCCAGACTACACTCGGACATGGAAAAGGCTTGTGTCTTCGGCAAGCAAGAGTTTCTTTCAACGGACTCCTCTAAGCAGACCTTTACCATCGGCGGAACTAGAGGGCACCTTCCTGATGCTGCCCCACATACGTGCCTGTAGGCTTCATGCCGGAGACAAATATGGGGCTCAAAAATTGCAGTCTCGGCCATCTGCATTCTATGCCTAAGGACAAACCACCTGTCCTATATTTCTAAACCTATAGGAGAAATCGCGTTTCTCTTCTGGCATCCAGATGTTAGCAAGCAGCGGTATTCTTCACCCTCTTTTTCCTCAAAGGGAAGACTGGGGCACTCTCAGGATGCCTCCACACATAGAGGCTCGGAACCTTCTCGGTGGAACTGCCACAGTGTCGCTGGAACTGCATCCTCCGCAGAAGTCTTTCTCCAAGCCATGGACACGGCATTAACCTAGTGTGAGAACACATACATTGATTAGAATGGTTTCGCTTGAAGGTTTTTTTTCCACGGTGAATCTTCCTTTATTTCTAGACTTCTGGTCCGAGAAGTCTAAGGCACTTTCCGCATGCCTCTCGCGATAGATATTAGAATGCTCTCCACGGGAACAAACTTCCTCTGAGGGGAAAGTGGCATTCCCCTGACACTGCTTCACAGACAGAGGGAGAGGGCGTGTTTCGTTTGTTCGACACATGCAAGCCAGAATGCTTCACACTTGAGAACCTTGAGGTTATCCAAAAGGGCCCTGCTCCACAGACTCTATTCTGGGCCTAAGGACCTTGCCCCTTCCCTAGAATTCCACACATGTCCTGGACTTCAGCTTTCTCTCCTGATAACACGATATGCAAGGAACGTCGCCTTCTCAGAAGGAAGTATATCGCCCATACGAATGCGTGCTTATCTCTGTGTGAGAAAGCGTCTCGTCGAGGGGAACTTGGGTTTCCTGGCAGCTGCTTACTCCACATCCTGGGGAGTCCAATACGGGGATTTTGCCCTTTGCCTACCCTTCAAGGCCGATACTGGAATTGGCTGAGAACTCTTGAGAAATTATGTTAACTCGACGTGCCATTTGCCACGGGCTCCTATCTCCGATGGAAGGAGAGGGCCCGCTCCAGGTGCTTGTACACTACATGCTACAGGACTCTGCACGGGAAGATTTCGACTGTTCGCTCCACGTTGTATGACACACAGACGCCTTTCTGGGCATCAGGTCAAGGCCCCTGGCCTCTACGTCCGCACATCGACGTGAAATGGTTTCCGTCTTCGGATATCCAGGTGGCAGGGATGGTTTCCAGTCTCCGCAGCCTTGTTTCTCAGAGATCCCATTAGGGCAGACTCCTCCACATCACACAAGGACCTAGAGAAAACATCTAACTTCTGTAAGCAAGACGTTCCTGCAACATTGTTCTCGACAGAGGGTTTTCACTGAGGGATGGACACGGCACCCGCCTGATGCCTCCACACATACATTGTAGAAGGCTTCTCGCAGGGCAAAGGGTGGTCCTCCGAAAGGGGCATTCTCCACCCACTTGTTTCTAAAGGCCACTACGACCCGCCATCTCTGCCCTTGGAAACGTCTCTTAGAGATCGCTTTTTCCTTCTGGAAACCAGAGGTTCTTGGATACTAGGGTTGCCTGCCGTCCTGCTGCTCAGAGGGAAGAAGGTGCCGTTACAGTGATGCTTCCACGCTTTTCGCCTAAGGAAGCTTCTTGATCGGAAACGCCCATTGGGGCCGAAGTCACCTTCTCCACAGAATTGTTTCTCCCGGCCAAGGACACGGCAGCTCCTGAATGCTACCACACATCCCCGTACCTCTAGAGAAACATGCCACAAAATGTTTCGCTGGGATATGCTTCCTCTGAGGGAAGCTTTGCATTCCCCAGAGATTTGTCCAGGGAGCCAAAGAGAGTCCGTGTTTTGGGAGCTGCAGAATATGCAGGCTGGACCGCCACTTGCTGGACAACCTGGCGGTATTCCGAACGGTGCCTGCTTCACAGACTTGTCTCCCAGGGTAAGGACTTTGCCCACTCCCACACCTATAAGGTAGGACGGTGCTCCTTTGAAAACCCACGCCGGGGCAGCAGAGGCACTCCCAAATGAATTCTATCCAAGGCAAGGATAAGGGCTTTCCAGATGCTAAAACGTATCTGTGCGTTGCAGGGAATTTGGTGGGAAGTGTCGTTCCTTCACTGAAACTGTCTTTCTTCACGGAGAGTTTTTTTCAGCGAGGTATATGTGGCCCTCTCCGCTGGCCTCCAGACCAACACCCTAGAGAGCTCCCCACCGGGACAATCTTGCTCGGAGTGAAAAATGCCATTCCCTAGACACTATTCCCAGAGGGAAGGGTCATGCATGTTTCGGTCGCTTAATCCCGCCAATGCTAGAAGGCTCCTCTCTTGAGAATCTGGCGGTTTCTTCAATGATGCCTGTTCCACACTCTTCTCTCAAAGCGTCCAGACATCGCCCCTGTACACTAGGCTCCAGCGCATATATTGGAATGATTCGATTTCTCTCTTGTGGAAACAAGATGGTAGTGGAATTCGCATTCCACCCAACTTGCCTCCCAGAAGCAAGGGTAGGCTATGTACAGAGACTTCTGGACATATGTATTAGAAAGCATCTCCTCTGAAGGAACTTGTGTTTCCTGGGACCTGTGCTTCCCCAGAATTGTTACTGGAACACCGGGGACATTCTACCTGGCCTATCCTTCCGCACCGCTCCTGGAAGTCGTTTGGAAATCGGCAAACCATATGTTATCGCCAAGTGGCCTTCTCCACAGGCTTGTCTAACAGACGCAAGGAGATGGAACTCTCCCGATGCTTGCACACACCCATGCTAGAACACATCTCCGGCAGGACAGCTGCGTTGTGCTGAACGTTCTCTTCCCCATAGACTTGTTTCTAAGGATAGGGTCCTAGGCCCTCGCCTATGCTTCCGCACACAGAATTCAAGATGGATCTATCTTCCGGCATCCAGATGGCCGTGACGATGACCATTGCCACGTCTTCTTTTCCAAAGTTCCGTGTAGGGATATTTCCTCCTGATCAAACACCTGCCTGGGAAATCTTTGTATCTTCAGGAAGCAAGAGTTGACTTGAACGCTGTATTCCAAAGAGCGTGTTTTCACTGAGGGAAGGTTAGGCACCTTTCGGATGCGATCAGGCACGGCGGAGACAAGGATTCTCAATAGAGATGCTTGGGGTGCTCTGAAATTTGCCCTCTCCACAGTCTTGTTTTTCTTCGTAAGGAAAAGCCCCCTTTCCTATACTTCCTCGCAACTCCGAGAAAAGGCTTTTCTCTTGGGAAAACAAGATGTGAGTGGACCCCGGAATCCTCCATCTTCTGGTATCTCCCAGGAAAGTAGATGGCCCTGTCGTGATCGATGCACACACGGAGGCTTGGATTTTTATGATGTGAAAAACTACCATGTTCCCGAATTGGCCTCCTCCCCACCGTTCCTTCGGCCAACAGAGGATACGGCATTTCCTCATGTGAAAACACACGGATCTGTTCCCAGGCCTTGTGTGGAAGTGTCGTGTTCTTCACTGCAACGTGCTTTCTTCGCAGGCTTCATTATCTGAGCGAAGAGCATGGCACTTGGCCGTGCCTCTTGGCAAACGTGCTCCAAAGATTCTCGCAGGAGAGAACTTCCACTTAGAGGAGAGTCGCACCGCCCAGAGACTCGTTTCACGGAGGGAAGGATGGGGCATGTTTAGGAGGCCTCAACCCATGCGTGCTAGAATGCTTGTCGTTGGAGAGACTTCCGTTTCTCTGAAGGGTGCATGTCCCCAGCCCCATTTTTCAGCTTGAGGCTGTGGCCCCTCTCTTGGGCTTCCCCGCTTTTGGATTGGACATCGCAATTCTCTTCTGGAGACAAGGTGTTAGTGGAAAGTGGCATTGCCCTCCGTCTATTTTCGCAGAGTTGAGTTTGAGGAATTATCCTGCTAATTCTCATCAGTATAGGCTATGATGCTTCTGGCTTGAGGGAACGAAATGTGCACGAATGTGGCCGTCTCCATGGACTGCTTTCTCCCTGACAGGGACACGCCCCTTAGTCTCGCCTTCCACCTCCGTGCCCACAGTTTGGATCACCAGAAAGTAGATGCTCCCGGGCAGTGACCTTCTCCACAGGCTTGATTCTCCGTGGCAGGGATATGGAACCCCGCTGAAGCTTGCCCACCCCGGGGATAGAAAGATTCCTTTGGGGAGAAACTTGTTGTGGCTCGGAAGTTGTTCCCTCCACGGACTTGGATCTCCCAGACAGGGACTGGCACCTTGCCTGTCTCTCCATACCTACACTAGAAATCGCTTTCTCTTCAGGAAACCAGATGTTCCAGGAACGTGCGGTCATCCACAGTCATGTTTGGACGATGGGCGAAGATGGCCTTCTCCTGACACGGTAACACATACTTCCTAGAGACTTCCCCCTTGGAAGAACCACGTTGGTTGCCGAGAGTGGCTATCTCCACAGAACTCTTTATCCGTGGGCCCGATACTGCCCTTTCGTGAGACTTCCACACAGAGAGCCTAGCAGTGTATAGGACTGAAGGATCCTCGGTGTCGCTGAGACGTGCCTGAGGCAGAGATTTCGTCCACGCTGGGAATGATAGGGCTGCATCCTGACGCTTCAACCCTTACCGGCCAGCAGGCTTCTCACGGGAGCACATTTGTTGTTTGCTCTAAGTTACAATGTCCACGCATGTGTCTCTCGCATCCGAATCCAGGCCACTGCCTGCCCTTCCACACACACTTACGAACGTGTTTCTACCCTCAGATATCCAGCTGGCAGTTCAGTGTTCCATGGTCCACACTCTCTGGTTTATGCATTTCTATTTGGGCAGTGTCTTCCAGACTACACTCGGACATGGAAAAGGCTTGTGTCTTCGGCAAGCAAGAGTTTCTTTCAGCGGACTCCTCTAAGCAGACCTTTACCACCGGCGGAACTAGAGGGCACCTTCCTGATGCTGCCCCACATACGTGCCTGTAGGCTTCATGCCGGAGACAAATATGGGGCTCAAAAATTGCAGTCTCGGCCATCTGCATTCTATGCCTAAGGACAAACCACCTGTCCTATATTTCTAAACCTATAGGAGAAATCGCGTTTCTCTTCTGGCATCCAGATGTTAGCAAGCAGCGGTATTCTTCACCCTCTTTTTCCTCAAAGGGAAGACTGGGGCACTCTCAGGATGCCTCCACACATAGAGGCTCGGAACCTTCTCGGTGGAACTGCCACAGTGTCGCTGGAACTGCATCCTCCGCAGAAGTCTTTCTCCAAGCCATGGACACGGCATTAACCTAGTGTTAGAACACATACATTGATTAGAATGGTTTCGCTTGAAGGTTTTTTTTCCACGGTGAATCTTCCTTTATTTCTAGGCTTCTGGTCCGCGAAGTCTAAGGCACTTTCCGCATGCCTCTCGCGATAGAAATTAGAATGCTCTCCACGGGAACAAACTTCCTCTGAGGGGAAAGTGGCATTCCCCTGACACTGCTTCACAGACAGAGGGAGAGGGCGTGTTTCGTATGTTCGACACATGCAAGCCAGAATGCTTCACACTTGAGAACCTTGAGGTTATCCAAAAGGGCCCTGCTCCACCGACTCTATTCTGGGCCTAAGGACCTTGCCCCTTCCCTAGAATTCCACACATGTCCTGGACTTCAGCTTTCTCTCCTGATAACACGATATGCAAGGAACGTCACCTTCTCAGAAGGAAGTATATCGCCCATACGAATGCGTGCTTATCTCTGTGTGAGAAAGCGTCTCGTCGAGGGGAACTTGGGTTTCCTGGCAGCTGCTTACTCCACATCCTGGGGAGTCCAATACGGGGATTTTGCCCTTTGCCTGTCCTTCAAGGCCGATACTGGAATTGGCTGAGAACTCTTGAGAAATTATGTTAACTCGACGTGCCATTTGCCACGGGCTCCTATCTCCGATGGAAGGAGAGGGCCCGCTCCAGGTGCTTGTACACTACATGCTACAGACTCTACACGGGAAGATTTCGACTGTTCGCTCCACGTTGTATGACACACAGACGCCTTTCTGGGCATCACGTCAAGGCCCCTGGCCTCTACGTCCGCACATCGACGTGAAATGGGTTCCGTCTTCGGATATCCAGGTGGCAGGGATGGTTTCCAGTCTCCGCAGCCTTGTTTCTCAGAGATCCCATTAGGGCAGACTCCTCCACATCACACAAGGACCTAGAGAAAACATCTAACTTCTGTAAGCAAGACGTTCCTGCAACATTGTTCTCGACAGAGGGTTTTCACTGAGGGATGGACACGGCACCCGCCTGATGCCTCCACACATACATTGTAGAAGGCTTCTCGCAGGACAAAGGGTGGTCCTCCGAAAGGGGCATTCTCCACCCACTTGTTTCTAAAGGCCACTACGACCCGCCATCTCTGCCCTTGGAAACGTCTCTTAGAGATCGCTTTTTCCTTCTGGAAACCAGAGGTTCTTGGATACTAGGGTTGACTGCCGTCCTGCTGCTCAGAGGGAAGAAGGTGCCGTTACAGTGATGCTTCCACGCTTTTCGCCTAAGGAAGCTTCTTGATCGGAAACGCCCATTGGGGCCGAAGTCACCTTCTCCACAGAATTGTTTCTCCCGGCCAAGGACACGGCAGCTCCTGAATGCTACCACACATCCCCGTACCTCTAGAGAAACATGCCACAAAGTGTTTCGCTGGGATATGCTTCCTCTGAGGGAAGCTTTGCATTCCCCAGAGATTTGTCCAGGGAGCCAAAGAGAGTCCGTGTTTTGGGAGCTGCAGAATATGCAGGCTGGACCGCCACTTGCTGGACAACCTGGCGGTATTCCGAACGGTGCCTGCTTCACAGACTTGTCTCCCAGGGTAAGGACTTTGCCCACTCCCACACCTATAAGGTAGGACGGTGCTCCTTTGAAAACCCACGCCGGGGCAGCAGAGGCACTCCCAAATGAATTCTATCCAAGGCAAGGATAAGGCCTTTCCAGATGCTAAAACGTATCTGTGCGTTGCAGGGAATTTGGTGGGAAGTGTCGTTCCTTCACTGAAACTGTCTTTCTTCACGGAGAGTTTTCTTCAGCGAGGTATATGTGGCCCTCTCCGCTGGCCTCCAGACCAACACCCTAGAGAGCTCCCCACCGGGACAATCTTCCTCGGAGTGAAAAATGCCATTCCCTAGACACTATTCCCAGAGGGAAGGGTCATGCATGTTTCGGTCGCTTAATCCCGCCAATGCTAGAAGGCTCCTCTCTTGAGAATCTGGCGGTTTCTTCAATGATGCCTGTTCCACACTCTTCTCTCAAAGCGTCCAGACATCGCCCCTGTACACTAGGCTCCAGCGCATATATTGGAATGATTCGATTTCTCTCTTGTGGAAACAAGATGGTAGTGGAATTCGCATTCCACCCAACTTGCCTCCCAGAAGCAAGGGTAGGCTATGTACAGAGACTTCTGGACATATGTATTAGAAAGCATCTCCTCTGAAGGAACTTGTGTTTCCTGGGACCTGTGCTTCCCCAGAATTGTTACTGGAACACCGGGGACATTCTACCTGGCCTATCCTTCCGCACCGCTCCTGGAAGTCGTTTGGAAATCGGCAAACCATATGTTATCGCCAAGTGGCCTTCTCCACAGGCTTGTCTAACAGACGCAAGGAGATGGAACTCTCCCGATGCTTGCACACACCCATGCTAGAACACATCTCCGGCAGGACAGCTGCGTTGTGCTGAACGTTCTCTTCCCCATAGACTTGTTTCTAAGGATAGGGTCCTAGGCCCTCGCCTATGCTTCCGCACACAGAATTCAAGATGGATCTATCTTCCGGCATCCAGATGGCCGTGTCGATGACCATTCCCACGTCTTGTTTTCCAGGGATCCGTGTAGGGATATTTCCTCCTGATCAAACACCTGCCTGGGAAATCTTTGTATCTTCAGGAAGCAAGAGGTGACTTGAACGCTGTATTCCAAAGAGCGTGTTTTCACTGAGGGAAGGTTAGGCACCTTTCGGATGCGATCAGGCACAGGGGAGACCAGGATTCTCAATAGAGATGCTTGGGGTGCTCTGAAATTTGCCCTCTCCACAGTCTTGTTTTTCATCGTAAGGAAAAGCCCCCTTTCCTATACTTCCTCACAACTCCGAGAAAAGGCTTTTCTCTTGGGAAAACAAGATGTGAGTGGACCCCGGAATCCTCCAACTTCCGGTATCTCCCAGGAAAGTAGATGGCCCTGTCGTGATCGTTGCACACACGGAGGCTTGGATTTTTATGATGTGAAAAACTACCATGTTCCCGAAATGGCCTCCTCCCCACCGTTCCTTCGGCCAACAGAGGATACGGCATTTCCTCATGTTAAAACACACGGATCTGTTCCCAGGCCTTGTGTGGAAGTGTCGTGTTCTTCACTGCAACTTGCTTTCTTCGCAGGCTTCATTATCTGAGCGAAGAGCATGGCACTTGGCCGTGCCTCTTGGCAAACGTGCTCCAAAGATTCTCGCAGGAGAGAACTTCCACTTAGAGGAGAGTCGCACCGCCCAGAGACTCGTTTCACGGAGGGAAGGATGGGGCATGTTTAGGAGGCCTCAACCCATGCGTGCTAGAATGCTTGTCGTTGGAGAGACTTCCGTTTCTCTGAAGGGTGCATGTCCCCAGCCCCATTTTTCAGCTTGAGGCTGTGGCCCCTCTCTTGGGCTTCCCCGCTTTTGGATTGGACATCGCAATTCTCTTCTGGAGACAAGGTGTTAGTGGAAAGTGGCATTGCCCTCCGTCTATTTTCGCAGAGTTGAGTTTGAGGAATTATCCTGCTAATTCTCATCAGTATAGGCTATGATGCTTCTGGCTTGAGGGAACGAAATGTGCACGAATGTGGCCGTCTCCATGGACTGCTTTCTCCCTGACAGGGACACGCCCCTTAGTCTCGCCTTCCACCTCCGTGCCCACAGTTTGGATCAACAGAAAGTAGATGCTCCCGGGCAGTGACATTCTCCACAGGCTTGATTCTCCGTGGCAGGGATATGGAACCCCGCTGAAGCTTGCCCACCCCGGGGATAGAAAGATTCCTTTGGGGAGAAACTTGTTGTGGCTCGGAAGTTGTTCCCTCCACGGACTTGGATCTCCCAGACAGGGACTGGCACCTTGCCTGTCTCTCCATACCTACACTAGAAATCGCTTTCTCTTCAGGAAACCAGATGTTCCAGGAACGTGCGGTCATCCACAGTCATGTTTGGACGATGGGCGAAGATGGCCTTCTCCTGACACGGTAACACATACTTCCTAGAGACTTCCCCCTTGGAAGAACCACGTTGGTTGCCGAGAGTGGCTATCTCCACAGAACTCTTTATCCGTGGGCCCGATACTGCCCTTTCGTGAGACTTCCACACAGAGAGCCTAGCAGTGTATAGGACTGAAGGATCCTCGGTGTCGCTGAGACGTGCCTGAGGCAGAGATTTCGTCCACGCTGGGAATGATAGGGCTGCATCCTGACGCTTCAACCCTTACCGGCCAGCAGGCTTCTCACGGGAGCACATTTGTTGTTTGCTCTAAGTTACAATGTCCACGCATGTGTCTCTCGCATCCGAATCCAGGCCACTGCCTGCCCTTCCACACACACTTACGAACGTGTTTCTACCCTCAGATATCCAGCTGGCAGTTCAGTGTTCCATGGTCCACACTCTCTGGTTTATGCATTTCTATTTGGGCAGTGTCTTCCAGACTACACTCGGACATGGAAAAGGCTTGTGTCTTCGGCAAGCAAGAGTTTTTTCAGCGGACTCCTCTAAGCAGACCTTTACCATCGGCGGAACTAGAGGGCACCTTCCTGATGCTGCCCCACATACGTGCCTGTAGGCTTCATGCCGGAGACAAATATGGGGCTCAAAAATTGCAGTCTCGGCCATCTGCATTCTATGCCTAAGGACAAACCACCTGTCCTATATTTCTAAACCTATAGGAGAAATCGCGTTTCTCTTCTGGCATCCAGATGTTAGCAAGCAGCGGTATTCTTCACCCTCTTTTTCCTCAAAGGGAAGACTGGGGCACTCTCAGGATGCCTCCACACATAGAGGCTCGGAACCTTCTCGGTGGAACTGCCACAGTGTCGCTGGAACTGCATCCTCCGCAGAAGTCTTTCTCCAAGCCATGGACACGGCATTAACCTAGTGTGAGAACACATACATTGATTAGAATGGTTTCGCTTGAAGGTTTTTTTTCCACGGTGAATCTTCCTTTATTTCTAGACTTCTGGTCCGCGAAGTCTAAGGCACTTTCCGCATGCCTCTCGCGATAGATATTAGAATGCTCTCCACGGGAACAAACTTCCTCTGAGGGGAAAGTGGCATTCCCCTGACACTGCTTCACAGACAGAGGGAGAGGGCGTGTTTCGTTTGTTCGACACATGCAAGCCAGAATGCTTCACACTTGAGAACCTTGAGGTTATCCAAAAGGGCCCTGCTCCACAGACTCTATTCTGGGCCTAAGGACCTTGCCCCTTCCCTAGAATTCCACACATGTCCTGGACTTCAGCTTTCTCTCCTGATAACACGATATGCAAGGAACGTCGCCTTCTCAGAAGGAAGTATATCGCCCATACGAATGCGTGCTTATCTCTGTGTGAGAAAGCGTCTCGTCGAGGGGAACTTGGGTTTCCTGGCAGCTGCTTACTCCACATCCTGGGGAGTCCAATACGGGGATTTTGCCCTTTGCCTACCCTTCAAGGCCGATACTGGAATTGGCTGAGAACTCTTGAGAAATTATGTTAACTCGACGTGCCATTTGCCACGGGCTCCTATCTCCGATGGAAGGAGAGGGCCCGCTCCAGGTGCTTGTACACTACATGCTACAGGACTCTGCACGGGAAGATTTCGACTGTTCGCTGCACGTTGTATGACACACAGACGCCTTTCTGGGCATCAGGTCAAGGCCCCTGGCCTCTACGTCCGCACATCGACGTGAAATGGTTTCCGTCTTCGGATATCCAGGTGGCAGGGATGGTTTCCAGTCTCCGCAGCCTTGTTTCTCAGAGATCCCATTAGGGCAGACTCCTCCACATCACACAAGGACCTAGAGAAAACATCTAACTTCTGTAAGCAAGACGTTCCTGCAACATTGTTCTCGACAGAGGGTTTTCACTGAGGGATGGACACGGCACCCGCCTGATGCCTCCACACATACATTGTAGAAGGCTTCTCGCAGGGCAAAGGGTGGTCCTCCGAAAGGGGCATTCTCCACCCACTTGTTTCTAAAGGCCACTACGACCCGCCATCTCTGCCCTTGGAAACGTCTCTTAGAGATCGCTTTTTCCTTCTGGAAACCAGAGGTTCTTGGATACTAGGGTTGCCTGCCGTCCTGCTGCTCAGAGGGAAGAAGGTGCCGTTACAGTGATGCTTCCACGCTTTTCGCCTAAGGAAGCTTCTTGATCGGAAACGCCCATTGGGGCTGAAGTCACCTTCTCCACAGAATTGTTTCTCCCGGCCAAGGACACGGCAGCTCCTGAATGCTACCACACATCCCCGTACCTCTAGAGAAACATGCCACAAAATGTTTCGCTGGGATATGCTTCCTCTGAGGGAAGCTTTGCATTCCCCAGAGATTTGTCCAGGGAGCCAAAGAGAGTCCGTGTTTTGGGAGCTGCAGAATATGCAGGCTGGACCGCCACTTGCTGGACAACCTGGCGGTATTCCGAACGGTGCCTGCTTCACAGACTTGTCTCCCAGGGTAAGGACTTTGCCCACTCCCACACCTATAAGGTAGGACGGTGCTCCTTTGAAAACCCACGCCGGGGCAGCAGAGGCACTCCCAAATGAATTCTATCCAAGGCAAGGATAAGGGCTTTCCAGATGCTAAAACGTATCTGCGCGTTGCAGGGAATTTGGTGGGAAGTGTCGTTCCTTCACTGAAACTGTCTTTCTTCACGGAGAGTTTTCTTCAGCGAGGTATATGTGGCCCTCTCCGCTGGCCTCCAGACCAACACCCTAGAGAGCTCCCCACCGGGACAATCTTCCTCGGAGTGAAAAATGCCATTCCCTAGACACTATTCCCAGAGGGAAGGGTCATGCATGTTTCGGTCGCTTAATCCCGCCAATGCTAGAAGGCTCCTCTCTTGAGAATCTGGCGGTTTCTTCAATGATGCCTGTTCCACACTCTTCTCTCAAAGCGTCCAGACATCGCCCCTGTACACTAGGCTCCAGCGCATATATTGGAATGATTCGATTTCTCTCTTGTGGAAACAAGATGGTAGTGGAATTCGCATTCCACCCAACTTGCCTCCCAGAAGCAAGGGTAGGCTATGTACAGAGACTTCTGGACATATGTATTAGAAAGCATCTCCTCTGAAGGAACTTGTGTTTCCTGGGACCTGTGCTTCCCCAGAATTGTTACTGGAACACCGGGGACATTCTACCTGGCCTATCCTTCCGCACCGCTCCTGGAAGTCGTTTGGAAATCGGCAAACCATATGTTATCGCCAAGTGGCCTTCTCCACAGGCTTGTCTAACAGACGCAAGGAGATGGAACTCTCCCGATGCTTGCACACACCCATGCTAGAACACATCTCCGGCAGGACAGCTGCGTTGTGCTGAACGTTCTCTTCCCCATAGACTTGTTTCTAAGGATAGGGTCCTAGGCCCTCGCCTATGCTTCCGCACACAGAATTCAAGATGGATCTATCTTCCGGCATCCAGATGGCCGTGTCGATGACCATTCCCACGTCTTGTTTTCCAGGGATCCGTGTAGGGATATTTCCTCCTGATCAAACACCTGCCTGGGAAATCTTTGTATCTTCAGGAAGCAAGAGGTGACTTGAACGCTGTATTCCAAACAGCGTGTTTTCACTGAGGGAAGGTTAGGCACCTTTCGGATGCGATCAGGCACAGGGGAGACCAGGATTCTCAATAGAGATGCTTGGGGTGCTCTGAAATTTGCCCTCTCCACAGTCTTGTTTTTCATCGTAAGGAAAAGCCCCCTTTCCTATACTTCCTCACAACTCCGAGAAAAGGCTTTTCTCTTGGGAAAACAAGATGTGAGTGGACCCCGGAATCCTCCATCTTCCGGTATCTCCCAGGAAAGTAGATGGCCCTGTCGTGATCGTTGCACACACGGAGGCTTGGATTTTTATGATGTGAAAAACTACCATGTTCCCGAATTGGCCTCCTCCCCACCGTTCCTTCGGCCAACAGAGGATACGGCATTTCCTCATGTGAAAACACACGGATCTGTTCCCAGGCCTTGTGTGGAAGTGTCGTGTTCTTCACTGCAACGTGCTTTCTTCGCAGGCTTCATTATCTGAGCGAAGAGCATGGCACTTGGCCGTGCCTCTTGGCAAACGTGCTCCAAAGATTCTCGCAGGAGAGAACTTCCACTTAGAGGAGAGTCGCACCGCCCAGAGACTCGTTTCACGGAGGGAAGGATGGGGCATGTTTAGGAGGCCTCAACCCATGCGTGCTAGAATGCTTGTCGTTGGAGAGACTTCCGTTTCTCTGAAGGGTGCATGTCCCCAGCCCCATTTTTCAGCTTGAGGCTGTGGCCCCTCTCTTGGGCTTCCCCGCTTTTGGATTGGACATCGCAATTCTCTTCTGGAGACAAGGTGTTAGTGGAAAGTGGCATTGCCCTCCGTCTATTTTCGCAGAGTTGAGTTTGAGGAATTATCCTGCTAATTCTCATCAGTATAGGCTATGATGCTTCTGGCTTGAGGGAACGAAATGTGCACGAATGTGGCCGTCTCCATGGACTGCTTTCTCCCTGACAGGGACACGCCCCTTAGTCTCGCCTTCCACCTCCGTGCCCACAGTTTGGATCACCAGAAAGTAGATGCTCCCGGGCAGTGACCTTCTCCACAGGCTTGATTCTCCGTGGCAGGGATATGGAACCCCGCTGAAGCTTGCCCACCCCGGGGATAGAAAGATTCCTTTGGGGAGAAACTTGTTGTGGCTCGGAAGTTGTTCCCTCCACGGACTTGGATCTCCCAGACAGGGACTGGCACCTTGCCTGTCTCTCCATACCTACACTAGAAATCGCTTTCTCTTCAGGAAACCAGATGTTCCAGGAACGTGCGGTCATCCACAGTCATGTTTGGACGATGGGCGAAGATGGCCTTCTCCTGACACGGTAACACATACTTCCTAGAGACTTCCCCCTTGGAAGAACCACGTTGGTTGCCGAGAGTGGCTATCTCCACAGAACTCTTTATCCGTGGGCCCGATACTGCCCTTTCGTGAGACTTCCACACAGAGAGCCTAGCAGTGTATAGGACTGAAGGATCCTCGGTGTCGCTGAGACGTGCCTGAGGCAGAGATTTCGTCCACGCTGGGAGTGATAGGGCTGCATCCTGACGCTTCAACCCTTACCGGCCAGCAGGCTTCTCACGGGAGCACATTTGTTGTTTGCTCTAAGTTACCATGTCCACGCATGTGTCTCTCGCATCCGAATCCAGGCCACTGCCTGCCCTTCCACACACACTTACGAACGTGTTTCTACCCTCAGATATCCAGCTGGCAGTTCAGTGTTCCATGGTCCACACTCTCTGGTTTATGCATTTCTATTTGGGCAGTGTCTTCCAGACTACACTCGGACATGGAAAAGGCTTGTGTCTTCGGCAAGCAAGAGTTTCTTTCAGCGGACTCCTCTAAGCAGACCTTTACCACCGGCGGAACTAGAGGGCACCTTCCTGATGCTGCCCCACATACGTGCCTGTAGGCTTCATGCCGGAGACAAATATGGGGCTCAAAAATTGCAGTCTCGGCCATCTGCATTCTATGCCTAAGGACAAACCACCTGTCCTATATTTCTAAACCTATAGGAGAAATCGCGTTTCTCTTCTGGCATCCAGATGTTAGCAAGCAGCGGTATTCTTCACCCTCTTTTTCCTCAAAGGGAAGACTGGGGCACTCTCAGGATGCCTCCACACATAGAGGCTCGGAACCTTCTCGGTGGAACTGCCACAGTGTCGCTGGAACGGCATCCTCCGCAGAAGTCTTTCTCCAAGCCATGGACACGGCATTAACCTAGTGTGAGAACACATACATTGATTAGAATGGTTTCGCTTGAAGGTTTTTTTTCCACGGTGAATCTTCCTTTATTTCTAGACTTCTGGTCCGCGAAGTCTAAGGCACTTTCCGCATGCCTCTCGCGATAGATATTAGAATGCTCTCCACGGGAAAAAACTTCCTCTGAGGGGAAAGTGGCATTCCCCTGAGACTGCTTCACAGACAGAGGGAGAGGGCGTGTTTCGTTTGTTCGACACATGCAAGCCAGAATGCTTCACACTTGAGAACCTTGAGGTTATCCAAAAGGGCCCTGCTCCACAGACTCTATTCTGGGCCTAAGGACCTTGCCCCTTCCCTAGAATTCCACACATGTCCTGGACTTCAGCTTTCTCTCCTGATAACACGATATGCAAGGAACGTCGCCTTCTCAGAAGGAAGTATATCGCCCATACGAATGCGTGCTTATCTCTGTGTGAGAAAGCGTCTCGTCGAGGGGAACTTGGGTTTCCTGGCAGCTGCTTACTCCACATCCTGGGGAGTCCAATACGGGGATTTTGCCCTTTGCCTACCCTTCAAGGCCGATACTGGAATTGGCTGAGAACTCTTGAGAAATCATGTTAACTCGACGTGCCATTTGCCACGGGCTCCTATCTCCGATGGAAGGAGAGGGCCCGCTCCAGGTGCTTGTACACTACATGCTACAGGACTCTGCACGGGAAGATTTCGACTGTTCGCTCCACGTTGTATGACACACAGACGCCTTTCTGGGCATCAGGTCAAGGCCCCTGGCCTCTACGTCCGCACATCGACGTGAAATGGTTTCCGTCTTCGGATATCCAGGTGGCAGGGATGGTTTCCAGTCTCCGCAGCCTTGTTTCTCAGAGATCCCATTAGGGCAGACTCCTCCACATCACACAAGGACCTAGAGAAAACATCTAACTTCTGTAAGCAAGACGTTCCTGCAACATTGTTCTCGACAGAGGGTTTTCACTGAGGGATGGACACGGCACCCGCCTGATGCCTCCACACATACATTGTAGAAGGCTTCTCGCAGGGCAAAGGGTGGTCCTCCGAAAGGGGCATTCTCCACCCACTTGTTTCTAAAGGCCACTACGACCCGCCATCTCTGCCCTTGGAAACGTCTCTTAGAGATCGCTTTTTCCTTCTGGAAACCAGAGGTTCTTGGATACTAGGGTTGCCTGCCGTCCTGCTGCTCAGAGGGAAGAAGGTGCCGTTACAGTGATGCTTCCACGCTTTTCGCCTAAGGAAGCTTCTTGATCGGAAACGCCCATTGGGGCCGAAGTCACCTTCTCCACAGAATTGTTTCTCCCGGCCAAGGACACGGCAGCTCCTGAATGCTACCACACATCCCCGTACCTCTAGAGAAACATGCCACAAAATGTTTCGCTGGGATATGCTTCCTCTGAGGGAAGCTTTGCATTCCCCAGAGATTTGTCCAGGGAGCCAAAGAGAGTCCGTGTTTTGGGAGCTGCAGAATATGCAGGCTGGACCGCCACTTGCTGGACAACCTGGCGGTATTCCGAACGGTGCCTGCTTCACAGACTTGTCTCCCAGGGTAAGGACTTTGCCCACTCCCACACCTATAAGGTAGGACGGTGCTCCTTTGAAAACCCACGCCGGGGCAGCAGAGGCACTCCCAAATGAATTCTATCCAAGGCAAGGATAAGGGCTTTCCAGATGCTAAAATGTATCTGTGCGTTGCAGGGAATTTGGTGGGAAGTGTCGTTCCTTCACTGAAACTGTCTTTCTTCACGGAGAGTTTTCTTCAGCGAGGTATATGTGGCCCTCTCCGCTGGCCTCCAGACCAACACCCTAGAGAGCTCCCCACCGGGACAATCTTCCTCGGAGTGAAAAATGCCATTCCCTAGACACTATTCCCAGAGGGAAGGGTCATGCATGTTTCGGTCGCTTAATCCCGCCAATGCTAGAAGGCTCCTCTCTTGAGAATCTGGCGGTTTCTTCAATGATGCCTGTTCCACACTCTTCTCTCAAAGCGTCCAGACATCGCCCCTGTACACTAGGCTCCAGCGCATATATTGGAATGATTCGATTTCTCTCTTGTGGAAACAAGATGGTAGTGGAATTCGCATTCCACCCAACTTGCCTCCCAGAAGCAAGGGTAGGCTATGTACAGAGACTTCTGGACATATGTATTAGAAAGCATCTCCTCTGAAGGGACTTGTGTTTCCTGGGACCTGTGCTTCCCCAGAATTGTTACTGGAACACCGGGGACATTCTACCTGGCCTATCCTTCCGCACCGCTCCTGGAAGTCGTTTGGAAATCGGCAAACCATATGTTATCGCCAAGTGGCCTTCTCCACAGGCTTGTCTAACAGACGCAAGGAGATGGAACTCTCCCGATGCTTGCACACACCCATGCTAGAACACATCTCCGGCAGGACAGCTGCGTTGTGCTGAACGTTCTCTTCCCCATAGACTTGTTTCTAAGGATAGGGTCCTAGGCCCTCGCCTATGCTTCCGCACACAGAATTCAAGATGGATCTATCTTCCGGCATCCAGATGGCCGTGACGATGACCATTGCCACGTCTTCTTTTCCAAAGTTCCGTGTAGGGATATTTCCTCCTGATCAAACACCTGCCTGGGAAATCTTTGTATCTTCAGGAAGCAAGAGTTGACTTGAACGCTGTATTCCAAAGAGCGTGTTTTCACTGAGGGAAGGTTAGGCACCTTTCGGATGCGATCAGGCACGGCGGAGACCAGGATTCTCAATAGAGATGCTTGGGGTGCTCTGAAATTTGCCCTCTCCACAGTCTTGTTTTTCATCGTAAGGAAAAGCCCCCTTTCCTATACTTCCTCACAACTCCGAGAAAAGGCTTTTCTCTTGGGAAAACAAGATGTGAGTGGACCCCGGAATCCTCCATCTTCTGGTATCTCCCAGGAAAGTAGATGGCCCTGTCGTGATCGATGCACACACGGAGGCTTGGATTTTTATGATGTGAAAAACTACCATGTTCCCGAAATGGCCTCCTCCCCACCGTTCCTTCGGCCAACAGAGGATACGGCATTTCCTCATGTGAAAACACACGGATCTGTTCCCAGGCCTTGTGTGGAAGTGTCGTGTTCTTCACTGCAACTTGCTTTCTTCGCAGGCTTCATTATCTGAGCGAAGAGCATGGCACTTGGCCGTGCCTCTTGGCAAACGTGCTCCAAAGATTCTCGCAGGAGAGAACTTCCACTTAGAGGAGAGTCGCACCGCCCAGAGACTCGTTTCACGGAGGGAAGGATGGGGCATGTTTAGGAGGCCTCAACCCATGCGTGCTAGAATGCTTGTCGTTGGAGAGACTTCCGTTTCTCTGAAGGGTGCATGTCCCCAGTCCCATTTTTCAGCTTGAGGCTGTGGCCCCTCTCTTGGGCTTCCCCGCTTTTGGATTGGACATCGCAATTCTCTTCTGGAGACAAGGTGTTAGTGGAAAGTGGCATTGCCCTCCGTCTATTTTCGCACAGTTGATTTTGAGGAATTATCCTGCTACTTCTCATCAGTATAGGCTATGATGCTTCTGCCTTGAGGGAACGAGTTGTGCACGAATGTGGCCGTCTCCATGGACTGCTTTCTCCCTGACAGGGACACGCTCCTTAGTCTCGCCTTCCACCTCCGTGCCCACAGTTTGGATCACCCGAAAGTAGAGGCTCCCGGGCAGTGACCTTCTCCACAGGCTTGATTCTCCGTGGCAGGGATATGGAACCCCGCTGAAGCTTGCCCACCCCGGGGATAGAAAGATTCCTTTGGGGAGAAACTTGTTGTGGCTCGGAAGTTGTTTCCTCCACGGACTTGGATCTCCCAGACAGGGACTGGCACCTTGCCTGTCTCTCCATACCTACACTAGAAATCGCTTTCTCTTCAGGAAACCAGATGTTCCAGGAACGTGCGGTCATCCACAGTCATGTTTGGACGATGGGCGAAGATGGCCTTCTCCTGACACGGTAACACATACTTCCTAGAGACTTCCCCCTTGGAAGAACCAAGTTGGTTGCCGAGAGTGGCTTTCTCCACAGAACTCTTTATCCGTGGGCCCGATACTGCCCTTTCGTGAGACTTCCACACAGAGAGCCTAGCAGTGTATAGGACTGAAGGATCCTCGGTGTCGCTGAGACGTGCCTGAGGCAGAGATTTCGTCCACGCTGGGAATGATAGGGCTGCATCCTGACGCTTCAACCCTTACCGGCCAGCAGGCTTCTCACGGGAGCACATTTGTTGTTTGCTCTAAGTTACAATGTCCACGCATGTGTCTCTCGCATCCGAATCCAGGCCACTGCCTGCCCTTCCACACACACTTACGAACGTGTTTCTACCCTCAGATATCCAGCTGGCAGTTCAGTGTTCCATGGTCCACACTCTCTGGTTTATGCATTTCTATTTGGGCAGTGTCTTCCAGACTACACTCGGACATGGAAAAGGCTTGTGTCTTCGGCAAGCAAGAGTTTCTTTCAACGGACTCCTCTAAGCAGACCTTTACCATCGGCGGAACTAGAGGGCACCTTCCTGATGCTGCCCCACATACGTGCCTGGAGGCTTCATGCCGGAGACAAATATGGGGCTCAAAAATTGCAGTCTCGGCCATCTGCATTCTATGCCTAAGGACAAACCACCTGTCCTATATTTCTAAACCTATAGGAGAAATCGCGTTTCTCTTCTGGCATCCAGATGTTAGCAAGCAGCGGTATTCTTCACCCTCTTTTTCCTCAAAGGAAGACTGGGGCACTCTCAGGATGCCTCCACACATAGAGGCTCGGAACCTTCTCGGTGGAACTGCCACAGTGTCGCTGGAACTGCATCCTCCGCAGAAGTCTTTCTCCAAGCCATGGACACGGCATTAACCTAGTGTTAGAACACATACATTGATTAGAATGGTTTCGCTTGAAGGTTTTTTTTCCACGGTGAATCTTCCTTTATTTCTAGGCTTCTGGTCCGCGAAGTCTAAGGCACTTTCCGCATGCCTCTCGCGATAGAAATTAGAATGCTCTCCACGGGAACAAACTTCCTCTGAGGGGAAAGTGGCATTCCCCTGACACTGCTTCACAGACAGAGGGAGAGGGCGTGTTTCGTATGTTCGACACATGCAAGCCAGAATGCTTCACACTTGAGAACCTTGAGGTTATCCAAAAGGGCCCTGCTCCACAGACTCTATTCTGGGCCTAAGGACCTTGCCCCTTCCCTAGAATTCCACACATGTCCTGGACTTCAGCTTTCTCTCCTGATAACACGATATGCAAGGAACGTCACCTTCTCAGAAGGAAGTATATCGCCCATACGAATGCGTGCTTATCTCTGTGTGAGAAAGCGTCTCGTCGAGGGGAACTTGGGTTTCCTGGCAGCTGCTTACTCCACATCCTGGGGAGTCCAATACGGGGATTTTGCCCTTTGCCTGTCCTTCAAGGCCGATACTGGAATTGGCTGAGAACTCTTGAGAAATTATGTTAACTCGACGTGCCATTTGCCACGGGCTCCTATCTCCGATGGAAGGAGAGGGCCCGCTCCAGGTGCTTGTACACTACATGCTACAGGACTCTACACGGGAAGATTTCGACTGTTCACTCCACGTTGTATGACACACAGACGCCTTTCTGGGCATCACGTCAAGGCCCCTGGCCTCTACGTCCGCACATCGACGTGAAATGGGTTCCGTCTTCGGATATCCAGGTGGCAGGGATGGTTTCCAGTCTCCGCAGCCTTGTTTCTCAGAGATCCCATTAGGGCAGACTCCTCCACGTCACACAAGGACCTAGAGAAAACATCTAACTTCTGTAAGCAAGACGTTCCTGCAACATTGTTCTCGACAGAGGGTTTTCACTGAGGGATGGACACGGCACCCGCCTGATGCCTCCACACATACATTGTAGAAGGCTTCTCGCAGGACAAAGGGTGGTCCTCCGAAAGGGGCATTCTCCACCCACTTGTTTCTAAAGGCCACTACGACCCGCCATCTCTGCCCTTGGAAACGTCTCTTAGAGATCGCTTTTTCCTTCTGGAAACCAGAGGTTCTTGGATACTAGGGTTGACTGCCGTCCTGCTGCTCAGAGGGAAGAAGGTGCCGTTACAGTGATGCTTCCACGCTTTTCGCCTAAGGAAGCTTCTTGATCGGAAACGCCCATTGGGGCCGAAGTCACCTTCTCCACAGAATTGTTTCTCCCGGCCAAGGACACGGCAGCTCCTGAATGCTACCACACATCCCCGTACCTCTAGAGAAACATGCCACAAAATGTTTCGCTGGGATATGCTTCCTCTGAGGGAAGCTTTGCATTCCCCAGAGATTTGTCCAGGGAGCCAAAGAGAGTCCGTGTTTTGGGAGCTGCAGAATATGCAGGCTGGAACGCCACTTGCTGGACAACCTGGCGGTATTCCGAAAGGTGCCTGCTTCACAGACTTGTCTCCCAGGGTAAGGACTTTGCCCACTCCCACACCTATAAGGTAGGACGGTGCTCCTTTGAAAACCCACGCCGGGGCAGCAGAGGCACTCCCAAATGAATTCTATCCAAGGCAAGGATAAGGCCTTTCCAGATGCTAAAACGTATCTGTGCGTTGCAGGGAATTTGGTGGGAAGTGTCGTTCCTTCACTGAAACTGTCTTTCTTCACGGAGAGTTTTCTTCAGCGAGGTATATGAGGCCCTCTCCGCTGGCCTCCAGACCAACACCCTAGAGAGCTCCCCACCGGGACAATCTTCCTCGGAGTGAAAAATGCCATTCCCTAGACACTATTCCCAGAGGGAAGGGTCATGCATGTTTCGGTCGCTTAATCCCGCCAATGCTAGAAGGCTCCTCTCTTGAGAATCTGGCGGTTTCTTCAATGATGCCTGTTCCACACTCTTCTCTCAAAGCGTCCAGACATCGCCCCTGTACACTAGGCTCCAGCGCATATATTGGAATGATTCGATTTCTCTCTTGTGGAAACAAGATGGTAGTGGAATTCGCATTCCACCCAACTTGCCTCCCAGAAGCAAGGGTAGGCTATGTACAGAGACTTCTGGACATATGTATTAGAAAGCATCTCCTCTGAAGGAACTTGTGTTTCCTGGGACCTGTGCTTCCCCAGAATTGTTACTGGAACACCGGGGACATTCTACCTGGCCTATCCTTCCGCACCGCTCCTGGAAGTCGTTTGGAAATCGGCAAACCATATGTTATCGCCAAGTGGCCTTCTCCACAGGCTTGTCTAACAGACGCAAGGAGATGGAACTCTCCCGATGCTTGCACACACCCATGCTAGAACACATCTCCGGCAGGACAGCTGCGTTGTGCTGAACGTTCTCTTCCCCATAGACTTGTTTCTAAGGATAGGGTCCTAGGCCCTCGCCTATGCTTCCGCACACAGAAATCAAGATGGATCTATCTTCCGGCATCCAGATGGCCGTGTCGATGACCATTCCCACGTCTTGTTTTCCAGGGATCCGTGTAGGGATATTTCCTCCTGATCAAACACCTGCCTGGGAAATCTTTGTATCTTCAGGAAGCAAGAGGTGACTTGAACGCTGTATTCCAAAGAGCGTGTTTTCACTGAGGGAAGGTTAGGCACCTTTCGGATGCGATCAGGCACAGGGGAGACCAGGATTCTCAATAGAGATGCTTGGGGTGCTCTGAAATTTGCCCTCTCCACAGTCTTGTTTTTCATCGTAAGGAAAAGCCCCCTTTCCTATACTTCCTCACAACTCCGAGAAAAGGCTTTTCTCTTGGGAAAACAAGATGTGAGTGGACCCCGGAATCCTCCATCTTCCGGTATCTCCCAGGAAAGTAGATGGCCCTGTCGTGATCGTTGCACACACGGAGGCTTGGATTTTTATGATGTGAAAAACTACCATGTTCCCGAATTGGCCTCCTCCCCACCGTTCCTTCGGCCAACAGAGGATACGGCATTTCCTCATGTGAAAACACACGGATCTGTTCCCAGGCCTTGTGTGGAAGTGTCGTGTTCTTCACTGCAACGTGCTTTCTTCGCAGGCTTCATTATCTGAGCGAAGAGCATGGCACTTGGCCGTGCCTCTTGGCAAACGTGCTCCAAAGATTCTCGCAGGAGAGAACTTCCACTTAGAGGAGAGTCGCACCGCCCAGAGACTCGTTTCACGGAGGGAAGGATGGGGCATGTTTAGGAGGCCTCAACCCATGCGTGCTAGAATGCTTGTCGTTGGAGAGACTTCCGTTTCTCTGAAGGGTGCATGTCCCCAGCCCCATTTTTCAGCTTGAGGCTGTGGCCCCTCTCTTGGGCTTCCCCGCTTTTGGATTGGACATCGCAATTCTCTTCTGGAGACAAGGTGTTAGTGGAAAGTGGCATTGCCCTCCGTCTATTTTCGCAGAGTTGAGTTTGAGGAATTATCCTGCTAATTCTCATCAGTATAGGCTATGATGCTTCTGGCTTGAGGGAACGAAATGTGCACGAATGTGGCCGTCTCCATGGACTGCTTTCTCCCTGACAGGGACACGCCCCTTAGTCTCGCCTTCCACCTCCGTGCCCACAGTTTGGATCACCAGAAAGTAGATGCTCCCGGGCAGTGACCTTCTCCACAGGCTTGATTCTCCGTGGCAGGGATATGGAACCCCGCTGAAGCTTGCCCACCCCGGGGATAGAAAGATTCCTTTGGGGAGAAACTTGTTGTGGCTCGGAAGTTGTTCCCTCCACGGACTTGGATCTCCCAGACAGGGACTGGCACCTTGCCTGTCTCTCCATACCTACACTAGAAATCGCTTTCTCTTCAGGAAACCAGATGTTCCAGGAACGTGCGGTCATCCACAGTCATGTTTGGACGATGGGCGAAGATGGCCTTCTCCTGACACGGTAACACATACTTCCTAGAGACTTCCCCCTTGGAAGAACCACGTTGGTTGCCGAGAGTGGCTATCTCCACAGAACTCTTTATCCGTGGGCCCGATACTGCCCTTTCGTGAGACTTCCACACAGAGAGCCTAGCAGTGTATAGGACTGAAGGATCCTCGGTGTCGCTGAGACGTGCCTGAGGCAGAGATTTCGTCCACGCTGGGAGTGATAGGGCTGCATCCTGACGCTTCAACCCTTACCGGCCAGCAGGCTTCTCACGGGAGCACATTTGTTGTTTGCTCTAAGTTACCATGTCCACGCATGTGTCTCTCGCATCCGAATCCAGGCCACTGCCTGCCCTTCCACACACACTTACGAACGTGTTTCTACCCTCAGATATCCAGCTGGCAGTTCAGTGTTCCATGGTCCACACTCTCTGGTTTATGCATTTCTATTTGGGCAGTGTCTTCCAGACTACACTCGGACATGGAAAAGGCTTGTGTCTTCGGCAAGCAAGAGTTTCTTTCAGCGGACTCCTCTAAGCAGACCTTTACCACCGGCGGAACTAGAGGGCACCTTCCTGATGCTGCCCCACATACGTGCCTGTAGGCTTCATGCCGGAGACAAATATGGGGCTCAAAAATTGCAGTCTCGGCCATCTGCATTCTATGCCTAAGGACAAACCACCTGTCCTATATTTCTAAACCTATAGGAGAAATCGCGTTTCTCTTCTGGCATCCAGATGTTAGCAAGCAGCGGTATTCTTCACCCTCTTTTTCCTCAAAGGGAAGACTGGGGCACTCTCAGGATGCCTCCACACATAGAGGCTCGGAACCTTCTCGGTGGAACTGCCACAGTGTCGCTGGAACGGCATCCTCCGCAGAAGTCTTTCTCCAAGCCATGGACACGGCATTAACCTAGTGTGAGAACACATACATTGATTAGAATGGTTTCGCTTGAAGGTTTTTTTTCCACGGTGAATCTTCCTTTATTTCTAGACTTCTGGTCCGCGAAGTCTAAGGCACTTTCCGCATGCCTCTCGCGATAGATATTAGAATGCTCTCCACGGGAACAAACTTCCTCTGAGGGGAAAGTGGCATTCCCCTGACACTGCTTCACAGACAGAGGGAGAGGGCGTGTTTCGTTTGTTCGACACATGCAAGCCAGAATGCTTCACACTTGAGAACCTTGAGGTTATCCAAAAGGGCCCTGCTCCACAGACTCTATTCTGGGCCTAAGGACCTTGCCCCTTCCCTAGAATTCCACACATGTCCTGGACTTCAGCTTTCTCTCCTGATAACACGATATGCAAGGAACGTCGCCTTCTCAGAAGGAAGTATATCGCCCATACGAATGCGTGCTCATCTCTGTGTGAGAAAGCGTCTCGTCGAGGGGAACTTGGGTTTCCTGGCAGCTGCTTACTCCACATCCTGGGGAGTCCAATACGGGGATTTTGCCCTTTGCCTACCCTTCAAGGCCGATACTGGAATTGGCTGAGAACTCTTGAGAAATCATGTTAACTCGACGTGCCATTTGCCACGGGCTCCTATCTCCGATGGAAGGAGAGGGCCCGCTCCAGGTGCTTGTACACTACATGCTACAGGACTCTGCACGGGAAGATTTCGACTGTTCGCTCCACGTTGTATGACACACAGACGCCTTTCTGGGCATCACGTCAAGGCCCCTGGCCTCTACGTCCGCACATCGACGTGAAATGGTTTCCGTCTTCGGATATCCAGGTGGCAGGGATGGTTTCCAGTCTCCGCAGCCTTGTTTCTCAGAGATCCCATTAGGGCAGACTCCTCCACATCACACAAGGACCTAGAGAAAACATCTAACTTCTGTAAGCAAGACGTTCCTGCAACATTGTTCTCGACAGAGGGTTTTCACTGAGGGATGGACACGGCACCCGCCTGATGCCTCCACACATACATTGTAGAAGGCTTCTCGCAGGGCAAAGGGTGGTCCTCCGAAAGGGGCATTCTCCACCCACTTGTTTCTAAAGGCCACTACGACCCGCCATCTCTGCCCTTGGAAACGTCTCTTAGAGATCGCTTTTTCCTTCTGGAAACCAGAGGTTCTTGGATACTAGGGTTGCCTGCCGTCCTGCTGCTCAGAGGGAAGAAGGTGCCGTTACAGTGATGCTTCCACGCTTTTCGCCTAAGGAAGCTTCTTGATCGGAAACGCCCATTGGGGCCGAAGTCACCTTCTCCACAGAATTGTTTCTCCCGGCCAAGGACACGGCAGCTCCTGAATGCTACCACACATCCCCGTACCTCTAGAGAAACATGCCACAAAATGTTTCGCTGGGATATGCTTCCTCTGAGGGAAGCTTTGCATTCCCCAGAGATTTGTCCAGGGAGCCAAAGAGAGTCCGTGTTTTGGGAGCTGCAGAATATGCAGGCTGGACCGCCACTTGCTGGGCAACCTGGCGGTATTCCGAACGGTGCCTGCTTCACAGACTTGTCTCCCAGGGTAAGGACTTTGCCCACTCCCACACCTATAAGGTAGGACGGTGCTCCTTTGAAAACCCACGCCGGGGCAGCAGAGGCACTCCTAAATGAATTCTATCCAAGGCAAGGATAAGGGCTTTCCAGATGCTAAAACGTATCTGTGCGTTGCAGGGAATTTGGTGGGAAGTGTCGTTCCTTCACTGAAACTGTCTTTCTTCACGGAGAGTTTTCTTCAGCGAGGTATATGTGGCCCTCTCCGCTGGCCTCCAGACCAACACCCTAGAGAGCTCCCCACCGGGACAATCTTCCTCGGAGTGAAAAATGCCATTCCCTAGACACTATTCCCAGAGGGAAGGGTCATGCATGTTTCGGTCGCTTAATCCCGCCAATGCTAGAAGGCTCCTCTCTTGAGAATCTGGCGGTTTCTTCAATGATGCCTGTTCCACACTCTTCTCTCAAAGCGTCCAGACATCGCCCCTGTACACTAGGCTCCAGCGCATATATTGGAATGATTCGATTTCTCTCTTGTGGAAACAAGATGGTAGTGGAATTCGCATTCCACCCAACTTGCCTCCCAGAAGCAAGGGTAGGCTATGTACAGAGACTTCTGGACATATGTATTAGAAAGCATCTCCTCTGAAGGAACTTGTGTTTCCTGGGACCTGTGCTTCCCCAGAATTGTTACTGGAACACCGGGGACATTCTACCTGGCCTATCCTTCCGCACCGCTCCTGGAAGTCGTTTGGAAATCGGCAAACCATATGTTATCGCCAAGTGGCCTTCTCCACAGGCTTGTCTAACAGACGCAAGGAGATGGAACTCTCCCGATGCTTGCACACACCCATGCTAGAACACATCTCCGGCAGGACAGCTGCGTTGTGCTGAACGTTCTCTTCCCCATAGACTTGTTTCTAAGGATAGGGTCCTAGGCCCTCGCCTATGCTTCCGCACACAGAATTCAAGATGGATCTATCTTCCGGCATCCAGATGGCCGTGACGATGACCATTGCCACGTCTTCTTTTCCAAAGTTCGGTGTAGGGATATTTCCTCCTGATCAAACACCTGCCTGGGAAATCTTTGTATCTTCAGGAAGCAAGAGGTGACTTGAACGCTGTATTCCAAAGAGCGTGTTTTCACTGAGGGAAGGTTAGGCACCTTTCGGATGCGATCAGGCACAGGGGAGACCAGGATTCTCAATAGAGATGCTTGGGGTGCTCTGAAATTTGCCCTCTCCACAGTCTTGTTTTTCATCGTAAGGAAAAGCCCCCTTTCCTATACTTCCTCACAACTCCGAGAAAAGGCTTTTCTCTTGGGAAAACAAGATGTGAGTGGACCCCGGAATCCTCCATCTTCTGGTATCTCCCAGGAAAGTAGATGGCCCTGTCGTGATCGATGCACACACGGAGGCTTGGATTTTTATGATGTGAAAAACTACCATGTTCCCGAAATGGCCTCCTCCCCACCGTTCCTTCGGCCAACAGAGGATACGGCATTTCCTCATGTGAAAACACACGGATCTGTTCCCAGGCCTTGTGTGGAAGTGTCGTGTTCTTCACTGCAACTTGCTTTCTTCGCAGGCTTCATTATCTGAGCGAAGAGCATGGCACTTGGCCGTGCCTCTTGGCAAACGTGCTCCAAAGATTCTCGCAGGAGAGAACTTCCACTTAGAGGAGAGTCGTACCGCCCAGAGACTCGTTTCACGGAGGGAAGGATGGGGCATGTTTAGGAGGCCTCAACCCATGCGTGCTAGAATGCTTGTCGTTGGAGAGACTTCCGTTTCTCTGAAGGGTGCATGTCCCCAGTCCCATTTTTCAGCTTGAGGCTGTGGCCCCTCTCTTGGGCTTCCCCGCTTTTGGATTGGACATCGCAATTCTCTTCTGGAGACAAGGTGTTAGTGGAAAGTGGCATTGCCCTCCGTCTATTTTCGCACAGTTGATTTTGAGGAATTATCCTGCTAATTCTCATCAGTATAGACTATGATGCTTCTGCCTTGAGGGAACGAGTTGTGCACGAATGTGGCCGTCTCCATGGACTGCTTTCTCCCTGACAGGGACACGCTCCTTAGTCTCGCCTTCCACCTCCGTGCCCACAGTTTGGATCACCAGAAAGTAGAGGCTCCCGGGCAGTGACCTTCTCCACATGCTTGATTCTCCGTGGCAGGGATATGGAACCCCGCTGAAGCTTGCCCACCCCGGGGATAGAAAGATTCCTTTGGGGAGAAACTTGTTGCGGCTCGGAAGTTGTTCCCTCCACGGACTTGGATCTCCCAGACAGGGACTGGCACCTTGCCTGTCTCTCCATACCTACACTAGAAATCGCTTTCTCTTCAGGAAACCAGATGTTCCAGGAACGTGCGGTCATCCACAGTCATGTTTGGACGATGGCCGAAGATGGCCTTCTCCTGACACGGTAACACATACTTCCTAGAGACTTCCCCCTTGGAAGAACCACGTTGGTTGCCGAGAGTGGCTATCTCCACAGAACTCTTTATCCGTGGGCCCGATACTGCCCTTTCGTGAGACTTCCACACAGAGAGCCTAGCAGTGTATAGGACTGAAGGATCCTCGGTGTCGCTGAGACGTGCCTGAGGCAGAGATTTCGTCCACGCTGGGAATGATAGGGCTGCATCCTGACGCTTCAACCCTTACCGGCCAGCAGGCTTCTCACGGGAGCACATTTGTTGTTTGCTCTAAGTTACAATGTCCACGCATGTGTCTCTCGCATCCGAATCCAGGCCACTGCCTGCCCTTCCACACACACTTACGAACGTGTTTCTACCCTCAGATATCCAGCTGGCAGTTCAGTGTTCCATGATCCACACTCTCTGGTTTATGCATTTCTATTTGGGCAGTGTCTTCCAGACTACACTCGGACATGGAAAAGGCTTGTGTCTTCGGCAAGCAAGAGTTTCTTTCAACGGACTCCTCTAAGCAGACCTTTACCATCGGCGGAACTAGAGGCCACCTTCCTGATGCTGCCCCACATACGTGCCTGTAGGCTTCATGCCGGAGACAAATATGGGGCTCAAAAATTGCAGTCTCGGCCATCTGCATTCTATGCCTAAGGACAAACCACCTGTCCTATATTTCTAAACCTATAGGAGAAATCGCGTTTCTCTTCTGGCATCCAGATGTTAGCAAGCAGCGGTATTCTTCACCCTCTTTTTCCTCAAAGGGAAGACTGGGGCACTCTCAGGATGCCTCCACACATAGAGGCTCGGAACCTTCTCGGTGGAACTGCCACAGTGTCGCTGGAACTGCATCCTCCGCAGAAGTCTTTCTCCAAGCCATGGACACGGCATTAACCTAGTGTTAGAACACATACATTGATTAGAATGGTTTCGCTTGAAGGTTTTTTTTCCACGGTGAATCTTCCTTTATTTCTAGGCTTCTGGTCCGCGAAGTCTAAGGCACTTTCCGCATGCCTCTGGCGATAGAAATTAGAATGCTCTCCACGGGAACAAACTTCCTCTGAGGGGAAAGTGGCATTCCCCTGACACTGCTTCACAGACAGAGGGAGAGGGCGTGTTTCGTATGTTCGACACATGCAAGCCAGAATGCTTCACACTTGAGAACCTTGAGGTTATCCAAAAGGGCCCTGCTCCACCGACTCTATTCTGGGCCTAAGGACCTTGCCCCTTCCCTAGAATTCCACACATGTCCTGGACTTCAGCTTTCTCTCCTGATAACACGATATGCAAGGAACGTCGCCTTCTCAGAAGGAAGTATATCGCCCATACGAATGCGTGCTTATCTCTGTGTGAGAAAGCGTCTCGTCGAGGGGAACTTGGGTTTCCTGGCAGCTGCTTACTCCACATCCTGGGGAGTCCAATACGGGGATTTTGCCCTTTGCCTGTCCTTCAAGGCCGATACTGGAATAGGCTGAGAACTCTTGAGAAATTATGTTAACTCGACGTGCCATTTGCCACGGGCTCCTATCTCCGATGGAAGGAGAGGGCCCGCTCCAGGTGCTTGTACACTACATGCTACAGGACTCTACACGGGAAGATTTCGACTGTTCGCTCCACGTTGTATGACACACAGACGCCTTTCTGGGCATCACGTCAAGGCCCCTGGCCTCTACGTCCGCACATCGACGTGAAATGGGTTCCGTCTTCGGATATCCAGGTGGCAGGGATGGTTTCCAGTCTCCGCAGCCTTGTTTCTCAGAGATCCCATTAGGGCAGACTCCTCCACATCACACAAGGACCTAGAGAAAACATCTAACTTCTGTAAGCAAGACGGTCCTGCAACATTGTTCTCGACAGAGGGTTTTCACTGAGGGATGGACACGGCACCCGCCTGATGCCTCCACACATACATTGTAGAAGGCTTCTCGCAGGACAAAGGGTGGTCCTCCGAAAGGGGCATTCTCCACCCACTTGTTTCTAAAGGCCACTACGACCCGCCATCTCTGCCCTTGGAAACGTCTCTTAGAGATCGCTTTTTCCTTCTGGAAACCAGAGGTTCTTAGATACTAGGGTTGACTGCCGTCCTGCTGCTCAGAGGGAAGAAGGTGCCGTTACAGTGATGCTTCCACGCTTTTCGCCTAAGGAAGCTTCTTGATCGGAAACGCCCATTGGGGCCGAAGTCACCTTCTCCACGGAATTGTTTCTCCCGGCCAAGGACACGGCAGCTCCTGAATGCTACCACACATCCCCGTACCTCTAGAGAAACATGCCACAAAATGTTTCGCTGGGATATGCTTCCTCTGAGGGAAGCTTTGCATTCCCCAGAGATTTGTCCAGGGAGCCAAAGAGAGTCCGTGTTTTGGGAGCTGCAGAATATGCAGGCTGGACCGCCACTTGCTGGACAACCTGGCGGTATTCCGAACGGTGCCTGCTTCACAGACTTGTCTCCCAGGGTAAGGACTTTGCCCACTCCCACACCTATAAGGTAGGACGGTGCTCCTTTGAAAACCCACGCCGGGGCAGCAGAGGCACTCCCAAATGAATTCTATCCAAGGCAAGGATAAGGGCTTTCCAGATGCTAAAACGTATCTGTGCGTTGCAGGGAATTTGGTGGGAAGTGTCGTTCCTTCACTGAAACTGTCTTTCTTCACGGAGAGTTTTCTTCAGCGAGGTATATGTGGCCCTCTCCGCTGGCCTCCAGACCAACACCCTAGAGAGCTCCCCACCGGGACAATCTTCCTCGGAGTGAAAAATGCCATTCCCTAGACACTATTCCCAGAGGGAAGGGTCATGCATGTTTCGGTCGCTTAATCCCGCCAATGCTAGAAGGCTCCTCTCTTGAGAATCTGGCGGTTTCTTCAATGATGCCTGTTCCACACTCTTCTCTCAAAGCGTCCAGACATCGCCCCTGTACACTAGCCTCCAGCGCATATATTGGAATGATTCGATTTCTCTCTTGTGGAAACAAGATGGTAGTGGAATTCGCATTCCACCCAACATGCCTCCCAGAAGCAAGGGTAGGCTATGTACAGAGACTTCTGGACATATGTATTAGAAAGCATCTCCTCTGAAGGGACTTGTGTTTCCTGGGACCTGTGCTTCCCCAGAATTGTTACTGGAACACCGGGGACATTCTACCTGGCCTATCCTTCCGCACCGCTCCTGGAAGTCGTTTGGAAATCGGCAAACCATATGTTATCGCCAAGTGGCCTTCTCCACAGGCTTGTCTAACAGACGCAAGGAGATGGAACTCTCCCGATGCTTGCACACACCCATGCTAGAACACATCTCCGGCAGGACAGCTGCGTTGTGCTGAACGTTCTCTTCCCCTAGACTTGTTTCTAAGGATAGGGTCCTAGGCCCTCGCCTATGCTTCCGCACACAGAATTCAAGATGGATCTATCTTCCGGCATCCAGATGGCCGTGACGATGACCATTGCCACGTCTTCTTTTCCAAAGTTCCGTGTAGGGATATTTCCTCCTGATCAAACACCTGCCTGGGAAATCTTTGTATCTTCAGGAAGCAAGAGGTGACTTGAAATCTGTATTCCAAAGAGCGTGTTTTCACTGAGGGAAGGTTAGGCACCTTTCGGATGCGATCAGGCACAGGGGAGACCAGGATTCTCAATAGAGATGCTTGGGGTGCTCTGAAATTTGCCCTCTCCACAGTCTTGTTTTTCATCGTAAGGAAAAGCCCCCTTTCCTATACTTCCTCACAACTCCGAGAAAAGGCTTTTCTCTTGGGAAAACAAGATGTGAGTGGACCCCGGAATCCTCCATCTTCCGGTTCTCCCAGGAAAGTAGATGGCCCTGTCGTGATCGTTGCACACACGGAGGCTTGGATTTTTATGATGTGAAAAACTACCATGTTCCCGAAATGGCCTCCTCCCCACCGTTCCTTCGGCCAACAGAGGATACGGCATTTCCTCATGTTAAAACACACGGATCTGTTCCGAGGCGTTTGTGTGGAAGTGTCGTGTTCTTCACTGCAACTTGCTTTCTTCGCAGGCTTCATTATCTGAGCGAAGAGCATGGCACTTGGCCGTGCCTCTTGGCAAACGTGCTCCAAAGATTCTCGCAGGAGAGAACTTCCACTTAGAGGAGAGTCGCACAGCCCAGAGACTCGTTTCACGGAGGGAAGGATGGGGTATGTTTAGGAGGCCTCAACCCATGCGTGCTAGAATGCTTGTCGTTGGCGAGACTTCCGTTTCTCTGAAGGGTGCATGTCCCCAGCCCCATTTTTCAGCTTGAGCCTGTGGCCCCTCTCTTGGGCTTCCCCGCTTTTGGATTGGACATCGCAATTCTCTTCTGGAGACAAGGTGTTAGTGGAAAGTGGCCTTGCCCTCCGTCTATTTTCGCAGAGTTGAGTTTGAGGAATTATCCTGCTACTTCTCATCAGTATAGGCTAGGATGCTTCTGGCTTGAGGGAACGAGTTGTGCACGAATGTGGCCGTCTCCATGGACTGCTTTCACCCTGACAGGGACCCGCCCCTTAGTCTCGCCTTCCACCTCCGTGCCCACAGTTTGGATCACCAGAAAGTAGATGCTCCCGGGCAGTGACCTTCTCCACAGGCTTGATTCTCCGTGGCAGGGATATGGAACCCCGCTGAAGCTTGCCCACCCCGGGGATAGAAAGATTCCTTTGGGGAGAAACTTGTTGTGGCTCGGAAGTTGTTCCCTCCACGGACTTGGATCTCCCAGACAGGGACTGGCACCTTGCCTGTCTCTCCATACCTACACTAGAAATCGCTTTCTCTTCAGGAAACCAGATGTTCCAGGAACGTGCGGTCATCCACAGTCATGTTTGGACGATGGCCGAAGATGGCCTTCTCCTGACACGGTAACACATACTTCCTAGAGACTTCCCCCTTGGAAGAACCACGTTGGTTGCCGAGAGTGGCTATCTCCACAGAACTCTTTATCCGTGGGCCCGATACTGCCCTTTCGTGAGACTTCCACACAGAGAGCCTAGCAGTGTATAGGACTGAAGGATCCTCGGTGTCGCTGAGACGTGCCTGAGGCAGAGATTTCGTCCACGCTGGGAATGATAGGGCTGCATCCTGACGCTTCAACCCTTACCGGCCAGCAGGCTTCTCACGGGAGCACATTTGTTGTTTGCTCTAAGTTACAATGTCCACGCATGTGTCTCTCGCATCCGAATCCAGGCCACTGCCTGCCCTTCCACACACACTTACGAACGTGTTTCTACCCTCAGATATCCAGCTGGCAGTTCAGTGTTCCATGGTCCACACTCTCTGGTTTATGCATTTCTATTTGGGCAGTGTCTTCCAGACTACACTCGGACATGGAAAAGGCTTGTGTCTTCGGCAAGCAAGAGTTTCTTTCAGCGGACTCCTCTAAGCAGACCTTTACCACCGGCGGACCTAGAGGGCACCTTCCTGATGCTGCCCCACATACGTGCCTGTAGGCTTCATGCCGGAGACAAATATGGGGCTCAAAAATTGCAGTCTCGGCCATCGGCATTCTATGCCTAAGGACAAACCACCTGTCCTATATTTCTAAACCTATAGGAGAAATCGCGTTTCTCTTCTGGCATCCAGATGTTAGCAAGCAGCGGTATTCTTCACCCTCTTTTTCCTCAAAGGGAAGACTGGGGCACTCTCAGTATGCCTCCACACATAGAGGCTCGGAACCTTCTCGGTGGAACTGCCACAGTGTTGCTGGAACTGCATCCTCCGCAGAAGTCTTTCTCCAAGCCATGGACACGGCATTAACCTAGTGTGAGAACACATACATTGATTAGAATGGTTTCGCTTGAAGGTTTTTTTTCCACGGTGAATCTTCCTTTATTTCTAGGCTTCTGGTCCGCGAAGTCTAAGGCACTTTCCGCATGCCTCTCGCGATAGATATTAGAATGCTCTCCACGGGAACAAACTTCCTCTGAGGGGAAAGTGGCATTCCCCTGAGACTGCTTCACAGACAGAGGGAGAGGGCGTGTTTCGTTTGTTCGACACATGCAAGCCAGAATGCTTCACACTTGAGAACCTTGAGGTTATCCAAAAGGGCCCTGCTCCACAGACTCTATTCTGGGCCTAAGGACCTTGCCCCTTCCCTAGAATTCCACACATGTCCTGGACTTCAGCTTTCTCTCCTGATAGCACGATATGCAAGGAACGTCGCCTTCTCAGAAGGAAGTATATCGCCCATACGAATGCGTGCTTATCTCTGTGTGAGAAAGCGTCTCGTCGAGGGGAACTTGGGTTTCCTGGCAGCTGCTTACTCCACATCCTGGGGAGTCCAATACGGGGATTTTGCCCTTTGCCTACCCTTCAAGGCCGATACTGGAATTGGCTGAGAACTCTTGAGAAATTATGTTAACTCGACGTGCCATTTGCCACGGGCTCCTATCTCCGATGGAAGGAGAGGGCCCGCTCCAGGTGCTTGTACACTACATGCTACAGGACTCTACACGGGAAGATTTCGACTGTTCGCTCCACGTTGTATGACACACGGACGCCTTTCTGGGCATCAGGTCAAGGCCCCTGGCCTCTACGTCCGCACATCGACGTGAAATGGGTTCCGTCTTCGGATATCCAGGTGGCAGGGATGGTTTCCAGTCTCCGCAGCCTTGTTTCTCAGAGATCCCATTAGGGCAGACTCCTCCACATCACACAAGGACCTAGAGAAAACATCTAACTTCTGTAAGCAAGACGTTCCTGCAACATTGTTCTCGACAGAGGGTTTTCACTGAGGGATGGACACGGCACCCGCCTGATGCCTCCACACATACATTGTAGAAGGCTTCTCGCAGGGCAAAGGGTGGTCCTCCGAAAGGGGCATTCTCCACCCACTTGTTTCTAAAGGCCACTACGACCCGCCATCTCTGCCCTTGGAAACGTCTCTTAGAGATCGCTTTTTCCTTCTGGAAACCAGAGGTTCTTGGATACTAGGGTTGCCTGCCGTCCTGCTGCTCAGAGGGAAGAAGGTGCCGTTACAGTGATGCTTCCACGCTTTTCGCCTAAGGAAGCTTCTTGATCGGAAACGCCCATTGGGGCCGAAGTCACCTTCTCCACAGAATTGTTTCTCCCGGCCAAGGACACGGCAGCTCCTGAATGCTACCACACATCCCCGTACCTCTAGAGAAACATGCCACAAAATGTTTCGCTGGGATATGCTTCCTCTGAGGGAAGCTTTGCATTCCCCAGAGATTTGTCCAGGGAGCCAAAGAGAGTCCGTGTTTTGGGAGCTGCAGAATATGCAGGCTGGACCGCCACTTGCTGGACAACCTGGCGGTATTCCGAACGGTGCCTGCTTCACAGACTTGTCTCCCAGGGTAAGGACTTTGCCCACTCCCACACCTATAAGGTAGGACGGTGCTCCTTTGAAAACCCACGCCGGGGCAGCAGAGGCACTCCCAAATGAATTCTATCCAAGGCAAGGATAAGGCCTCTCCAGATGCTAAAACGTATCTGTGCGTTGCAGGGAATTTGGTGGGAAGTGTCGTTCCTTCACTGAAACTGTCTTTCTTCACGGAGAGTTTTCTTCAGCGAGGTATATGTGGCCCTCTCCGCTGGCCTCCAGACCAACACCCTAGAGAGCTCCCCACCGGGACAATCTTCCTCGGAGTGAAAAATGCCATTCCCTAGACACTATTCCCAGAGGGAAGGGTCATGCATGTTTCGGTCGCTTAATCCCGCCAATGCTAGAAGGCTCCTCTCTTGAGAATCTGGCGGTTTCTTCAATGATGCCTGTTCCACACTCTTCTCTCAAAGCGTCCAGACATCGCCCCTGTACACTAGGCTCCAGCGCATATATTGGAATGATTCGATTTCTCTCTTGTGGAAACAAGATGGTAGTGGAATTCGCATTCCACCCAACTTGCCTCCCAGAAGCAAGGGTAGGCTATGTACAGAGACTTCTGGACATATGTATTAGAAAGCATCTCCCCTGAAGGGACTTGTGTTTCCTGGGACCTGTGCTTCCCCAGAATTGTTACTGGAACACCGGGGACATTCTACCTGGCCTATCCTTCCGCACCGCTCCTGGAAGTCGTTTGGAAATCGGCAAACCATATGTTATCGCCAAGTGGCCTTCTCCACAGGCTTGTCTAACAGACGCAAGGAGATGGAACTCTCCCGATGCTTGCACACACCCATGCTAGAACACATCTCCGGCAGGACAGCTGCGTTGTGCTGAACGTTCTCTTCCCCATAGACTTGTTTCTAAGGATAGGGTCCTAGGCCCTCGCCTATGCTTCCGCACACAGAATTCAAGATGGATCTATCTTCCGGCATCCAGATGGCCGTCACGATGACCATTGTCACGTCTTCTTTTCCAAAGTTCCGTGTAGGGATATTTCCTCCTGATCAAACACCTGCCTGGGAAATCTTTGTATCTTCAGGAAGCAAGAGGTGACTTGAACGCTGTATTCCAAAGAGCGTGTTTTCACTGAGGGAAGGTTAGGCACCTTTCGGATGCGATCAGGCACAGGGGAGAACAGGATTCTCAATAGAGATGCTTGGGGTGCTCTGAAATTTGCCCTCTCCACAGTCTTGTTTTTCATCGTAAGGAAAAGCCCCCTTTCCTATACTTCCTCACAACTCCGAGAAAAGGCTTTTCTCTTGGGAAAACAAGATGTGAGTGGACCCCGGAATCCTCCATCTTCCGGTATCTCCCAGGAAAGTAGATGGCCCTGTCGTGATCGTTGCACACACGGAGGCTTGGATTTTTATGATGTGAAAAACTACCATGTTCCCGAAATGGCCTCCTCCCCACCGTTCCTTCGGCCAACAGAGGATACGGCATTTCCTCATGTTACAACACACGGATCTGTTCCGAGGCGTTTGTGTGGAAGTGTCGTGTTCTTCACTGCAACTTGCTTTCTTCGCAGGCTTCATTATCTGAGCGAAGAGCATGGCACTTGGCCGTGCCTCTTGGCAAACGTGCTCCAAAGATTCTCGCAGGAGAGAACTTCCACTTAGAGGAGAGTCGCACCGCCCAGAGACTCGTTTCACGGAGGGAAGGATGGGGCATGTTTAGGAGGCCTCAACCCATGCGTGCTAGAATGCTTGTCGTTGGAGAGACTTCCGTTTCTCTGAAGGGTGCATGTCCCCAGCCCCATTTTTCAGCTTGAGGCTGTGGCCCCTCTCTTGGGCTTCCCCGCTTTTGGATTGGACATCGCAATTCTCTTCTGGAGACAAGGTGTTAGTGGAAAGTGGCATTGCCCTCCGTCTATTTTCGCAGAGTTGAGTTTGAGGAATTATCCTGCTACTTCTCATCAGTATAGGCTATGATGCTTCTGGCTTGAGGGAACGAGTTGTGCACGAATGTGGCCGTCTCCATGGACTGCTTTCTCCCTGACAGGGACACGCCCCTTAGTCTCGCCTTCCACCTCCGTGCCCACAGTTTGGATCACCAGAAAGTAGATGCTCCCGGGCAGTGACCTTCTCCACAGGCTTGATTCTCCGTGGCAGGGATATGGAACCCCGCTGAAGCTTGCCCACCCCGGGGATAGAAAGATTCCTTTGGGGAGAAACTTGTTGTGGCTCGGAAGTTGTTCCCTCCACGGACTTGGATCTCCCAGACAGGGACTGGCACCTTGCCTGTCTCTCCATACCTACACTAGAAATCGCTTTCTCTTCAGGAAACCAGATGTTCCAGGAACGTGCGGTCATCCACAGTCATGTTTGGACGATGGGCGAAGATGGCCTTCTCCTGACACGGTAACACATACTTCCTAGAGACTTCCCCCTTGGAAGAACCACGTTGGTTGCCGAGAGTGGCTATCTCCACAGAACTCTTTATCCGTGGGCCCGATACTGCCCTTTCGTGAGACTTCCACACAGAGAGCCTAGCAGTGTATAGGACTGAAGGATCCTCGGTGTCGCTGAGACGTGCCTGAGGCAGAGATTTCGTCCACGGTGGGAATGATAGGGCTGCATCCTGACGCTTCAACACTTACCGGCCAGCAGGCTTCTCACGGGAGCACATTTGTTGTTTGCTCTAAGTTACAATGTCCACGCATGTGTCTCTCGCATCCGAATCCAGGCCACTGCCTGCCCTTCCACACACACTTACGAACGTGTTTCTACCCTCAGATATCCAGCTGGCAGTTCAGTGTTCCATGGTCCACACTCTCTGGTTTATGAATTTCTATTTGGGCAGTGTCTTCCAGACTACACTCGGACATGGAAAAGGCTTGTGTCTTCGGCAAGCAAGAGTTTCTTTCAACGGACTCCTCTAAGCAGACCTTTACCACCGGCGGAACTAGAGGGCACCTTCCTGATGCTGCCCCACATACGTGCCTGTAGGCTTCATGCCGGAGACAAATATGGGGCTCAAAAATTGCAGTCTCGGCCATCTGCATTCTATGCCTAAGGACAAACCACCTGTCCTATATTTCTAAACCTATAGGAGAAATCGCGTTTCTCTTCTGGCATCCAGATGTTAGCAAGCAGCGGTATTCTTCACCCTCTTTTTCCTCAAAGGGAAGACTGGGGCACTCTCAGGATGCCTCCACACATACAGGCTCGGAACCTTCTCGGTGGAACTGCCACAGTGTCGCTGGAACTGCATCCTCCGCAGAAGTCTTTCTCCAAGCCATGGACACGGCATTAACCTAGTGTGAGAACACATACATTGATTAGAATGGTTTCGCTTGAAGGTTTTTTTTCCACGGTGAATCTTCCTTTATTTCTAGGCTTCTGGTCCGCGAAGTCTAAGGCACTTTCCGCATGCCTCTCGCGATAGATATTAGAATGCTCTCCACGGGAACAAACTTCCTCTGAGGGGAAAGTGGCATTCCCCTGACACTGCTTCACAGACAGAGGGAGAGGGCATGTTTCGTTTGTTCGACACATGCAAGCCAGAATGCTTCACACTTGAGAACCTTGAGGTTATCCAAAAGGGCCCTGCTCCACAGACTCTGTTCTGGGCCTAAGGACCTTGCCCCTTCCCTAGAATTCCACACATGTCCTGGACTTCAGCTTTCTCTCCTGATAACACGATATGCAAGGAACGTCGCCTTCTCAGAAGGAAGTATATCGCCCATACGAATGCGTGCTTATCTCTGTGTGAGAAAGCGTCTCGTCGAGGGGAACTTGGGTTTCCTGGCAGCTGCTTACTCCACATCCTGGGGAGTCCAATACGGGGATTTTGCCCTTTGCCTACCCTTCAAGGCCGATACTGGAATTGGCTGAGAACTCTTGAGAAATTATGTTAACTCGACGTGCCATTTGCCACGGGCTCCTATCTCCGATGGAAGGAGAGGGCCCGCTCCAGGTGCTTGTACACTACATGCTACAGGACTCTACACGGGAAGATTTCGACTGTTCGCTCCACGTTGTATGACACACAGACGCCTTTCTGGGCATCAGGTCAAGGCCCCTGGCCTCTACGTCTGCACATCGACGTGAAATGGGTTCCGTCTTCGGATATCCAGGTGGCAGGGATGGTTTCCAGTCTCCGCAGCCTTGTTTCTCAGAGATCCCATTAGGGCAGACTCCTCCACATCACACAAGGACCTAGAGAAAACATCTAACTTCTGTAAGCAAGACGTTCCTGCAACATTGTTCTCGACAGAGGGTTTTCACTGAAGGATGGACACGGCACCCGCCTGATGCCTCCACCCATACATTGTAGAAGGCTTCTCGCAGGACAAAGGGTGGTCCTCCGAAAGGGGCATTCTCCACCCACTTGTTTCTAAAGGCCACTACGACCCGCCATCTCTGCCCTTGGAAACGTCTCTTAGAGATCGCTTTTTCCTTCTGGAAACCAGAGGTTCTTGGATACTAGGGTTGCCTGCCGTCCTGCTGCTCAGAGGGAAGAAGGTGCCGTTACAGTGATGCTTCCACGCTTTTCGCCTAAGGAAGCTTCTTGATCGGAAACGCCCATTGGGGCCGAAGTCACCTTCTCCACAGAATTGTTTCTCCCGGCCAAGGACACGGCAGCTCCTGAATGCTACCACACATCCCCGTACCTCTAGAGAAACATGCCACAAAATGTTTCGCTGGGATATGCTTCCTCTGAGGGAAGCTTTGCATTCCCCAGAGATTTGTCCAGGGAGCCAAAGAGAGTCCGTGTTTTGGGAGCTGCAGAATATGCAGGCTGGACCGCCACTTGCTGGACAACCTGGCGGTATTCCGAACGGTGCCTGCTTCACAGACTTGTCTCCCAGGGTAAGGACTTTGCCCACTCCCACACCTATAAGGTAGGACGGTGCTCCTTTGAAAACCCACGCCGGGGCAGCAGAGGCACTCCCAAATGAATTCTATCCAAGGCAAGGATAAGGGCTTTCCAGATGCTAAAACGTATCTGTGCGTTGCAGGGAATTTGGTGGGAAGTGTCGTTCCTTCACTGAAACTGTCTTTCTTCACGGAGAGTTTTCTTCAGCGAGGTATATGTGGCCCTCTCCGCTGGCCTCCAGACCAACACCCTAGAGAGCTCCCCACCGGGACAATCTTCCTCGGAGTGAAAAATGCCATTCCCTAGACACTATTCCCAGAGGGAAGGGTCATGCATGTTTCGGTCGCTTAATCCCGCCAATGCTAGAAGGCTCCTCTCTTGAGAATCTGGCGGTTTCTTCAATGATGCCTGTTCCACACTCTTCTCTCAAAGCGTCCAGACATCGCCCCTGTACACTAGGCTCCAGCGCATATATTGGAATGATTCGATTTCTCTCTTGTGGAAACAAGATGGTAGTGGAATTCACATTCCACCCAACTTGCCTCCCAGAAGCAAGGGTAGGCTATGTACAGAGACTTCTGGACATATGTATTAGAAAGCATCTCCTCTGAAGGGACTTGTGTTTCCTGGGACCTGTGCTTCCCCAGAATTGTTACTGGAACACCGGGGACATTCTACCTGGCCTATCCTTCTGCACCGCTCCTGGAAGTCGTTTGGAAATCGGCAAACCATATGTTATCGCCAAGTGGCCTTCTCCACAGGCTTGTCTAACAGACGCAAGGAGATGGAACTCTCCCGATGCTTGCACACACCCATGCTAGAACACATCTCCGGCAGGACAGCTGCGTTGTGCTGAACGTTCTCTTCCCCATAGACTTGTTTCTAAGGATAGGGTCCTAGGCCCTCGCCTATGCTTCCGCACACAGAATTCAAGATGGATCTATCTTCCGGCATCCAGATGGCCGTGTCGATGACCATTCCCACGTCTTGTTTTCCAGGGATCCGTGTAGGGATATTTCCTCCTGATCAAACACCTGCCTGGGAAATCTTTGTATCTTCAGGAAGCAAGAGGTGACTTGAACGCTGTATTCCAAAGAGCGTGTTTTCACTGAGGGAAGGTTAGGCACCTTTCGGATTCGATCAGGCACAGGGGAGACCAGGATTCTCAATAGAGATGCTTGGGGTGCTCTGAAATTTGCCCTCTACACCGTCTTGTTTTTCATCGTAAGGAAAAGCCCCCTTTCCTATACTTCCTCACAACTCCGAGAAAAGGCTTTTCTCTTGGGAAAACAAGATGTGAGTGGACCCCGGAATCCTCCATCTTCCGGTATCTCCCAGGAAAGTAGATGGCCCTGTCGTGATCGTTGCACACACGGAGGCTTGGGTTTTTATGATGTGAAAAACTACCATGTTCCCGAAATGGCCTCCTCCCCACCGTTCCTTCGGCCAACAGAGGATACGGCATTTCCTCATGTTACAACACACGGATCTGTTCCCAGGCCTTGTGTGGAAGTGTCGTGTTCTTCACTGCAACTTGCTTTCTTCGCAGGCTTCATTATCTGAGCGAAGAGCATGGCACTTGGCCGTGCCTCTTGGCAAACGTGCTCCAAAGATTCTCGAAGGAGAGAACTTCCACTTAGAGGAGAGTCGTACCGCCCAGAGACTCGTTTCACGGAGGGAAGGATGGGGCATGTTTAGGAGGCCTCAACCCATGCGTGCTAGAATGCTTGTCGTTGGAGAGACTTCCGTTTCTCTGAAGGGTGCCTGTCCCCAGTCCCATTTTTCAGGTTGAGGCTGTGGCCCCTCTCTTGGGCTTCCCCGCTTTTGGATTGGACATCGCAATTCTCTTCTGGAGACAAGGTGTTAGTGGAAAGTGGCATTGCCCTCCGTCTATTTTCGCAGAGTTGAGTTTGAGGAATTATCCTGCTAATTCTCATCAGTATAGGCTATGATGCTTCTGGCTTGAGGGAACGAAATGTGCACGAATGTGGCCGTCTCCATGGACTGCTTTCACCCTGACAGGGACACGCCCCTTAGTCTCGCCTTCCACCTCCGTGCCCACAGTTTGGATCACCAGAAAGTAGATGCTCCCGGGCAGTGACCTTCTCCACAGGCTTGATTCTCCGTGGCAGGGATATGGAACCCCGCTGAAGCTTGCCCACCCCGGGGATAGAAAGATTCCTTTGGGGAGAAACTTGTTGTGGCTCGGAAGTTGTTCCCTCCACGGACTTGGATCTCCCAGACAGGGACTGGCACCTTGCCTGTCTCTCCATACCTACACTAGAAATCGCTTTCTCTTCAGGAAACCAGATGTTCCAGGAACGTGCGGTCATCCACAGTCATGTTTGTACGATGGGCGAAGATGGCCTTCTCCTGACACGGTAACACATACTTCCTAGAGACTTCCCCCTTGGAAGAACCACGTTGGTTGCCGAGAGTGGCTATCTCCACAGAACTCTTTATCCGTGGGCCCGATACTGCCCTTTCGTGAGACTTCCACACAGAGAGCCTAGCAGTGTATAGGACTGAAGGATCCTCGGTGTCGCTGAGACGTGCCTGAGGCAGAGATTTCGTCCACGCTGGGAATGATAGGGCTGCATCCTGACGCTTTAACCCTTACCGGCCAGCAGGCTTCTCACGGGAGCACATTTGTTGTTTGCTCTAAGTTACAATGTCCACGCATGTGTCTCTCGCATCCGAATCCAGGCCACTGCCTGCCCTTCCACACACACTTACCAACGTGTTTCTACCCTCAGATATCCAGCTGGCAGTTCAGTGTTCCATGGTCCACACTCTCTGGTTTATGCATTTCTATTTGGGCAGTGTCTTCCAGACTACACTCGGACATGGAAAAGGCTTGTGTCTTCGGCAAGCAAGAGTTTCTTTCAACGGACTCCTCTAAGCAGACCTTTACCATCGGCGGAACTAGAGGGCACCTTCCTGATGCTGCCCCACATACGTGCCTGTAGCTTCATGCCGGAGACAAATATGGGGCTCAAAAATTGCAGTCTCGGCCATCTGCATTCTATGCCTAAGGACAAACCACCTGTCCTATATTTCTAAACCTATAGGAGAAATCGCGTTTCTCTTCTGGCATCCAGATGTTAGCAAGCAGCGGTATTCTTCACCCTCTTTTTCCTCAAAGGGAAGACTGGGGCACTCTCAGCATGCCTCCACACATAGAGGCTCGGAACTTTCTCGGTGGAACTGCCACAGTGTCGCTGGAACTGCATCCTCCGCAGAAGTCTTTCTCCAAGCCATGGACACGGCATTAACCTAGTGTGAGAACACATACATTGATTAGAATGGTTTCGCTTGAAGGTTTTTTTTCCACGGTGAATCTTCCTTTATTTCTAGGCTTCTGGTCCGCGAAGTCTAAGGCACTTTCCGCATGCCTCTCGCGATAGATATTAGAATGCTCTCCACGGGAACAAACTTCCTCTGAGGGGAAAGTGGCATTCCCCTGAGACTGCTTCACAGACAGAGGGAGAGGGCGTGTTTCGTTTGTTCGACACATGCAAGCCAGAATGCTTCACACTTGAGAACCTTGAGGTTATCCAAAAGAGCCCTGCTCCACAGACTCTATTCTGGGCCTAAGGACCTTGCCCCTTCCCTAGAATTCCACACATGTCCTGGACTTCAGCTTTCTCTCCTGATAACACGATATGCAAGGAACGTCGCCTTCTCAGAAGGAAGTATATCGCCCATACGAATGCGTGCTTATCTCTGTGTGAGAAAGCGTCTCGTCGAGGGGAACTTGGGTTTCCTGGCAGCTGCTTACTCCACATCCTGGGGAGTCCAATACGGGGATTTTGCCCTTTGCCTACCCTTCAAGGCCGATACTGGAATTGGCTGAGAACTCTTGAGAAATTATGTTAACTCGACGTGCCATTTGCCACGGGCTCCTATCTCCGATGGAAGGAGAGGGCCCGCTCCAGGTGCTTGTACACGACATGCTACAGGACTCTACACGGGAAGATTTCGACTGTTCGCTCCACGTTGTATGACACACGGACGCCTTTCTGGGCATCACGTCAAGGCCCCTGGCCTCTACGTCCGCACATCGACGTGAAATGGGTTCCGTCTTCGGATATCCAGGTGGCAGGGATGGTTTCCAGTCTCCGCAGCCTTGTTTCTCAGAGATCCCATTAGGGCAGACTCCTCCACATCACACAAGGACCTAGAGAAAACATCTAACTTCTGTAAGCAAGACGTTCCTGCAACATTGTTCTCGACAGAGGGTTTTCACTGAGGGATGGACACGGCACCCGCCTGATGCCTCCACACATACATTGTAGAAGGCTTCTCGCAGGACAAAGGGTGGTCCTCCGAAAGGGGCATTCTCCACCCACTTGTTTCTAAAGGCCACTACGACCCGCCATCTCTGCCCTTGGAAACGTCTCTTAGAGATCGCTTTTTCCTTCTGGAAACCAGAGGTTCTTGGATACTAGGGTTGCCTGCCGTCCTGCTGCTCAGAGGGAAGAAGGTGCCGTTACAGTGATGCTTCCACGCTTTTCGCCTAAGGAAGCTTCTTGATCGGAAACGCCCATTGGGGCCGAAGTCACCTTCTCCACAGAATTGTTTCTCCCGGCCAAGGACACGGCAGCTCCTGAATGCTACCACACATCCCCGTACCTCTAGAGAAACATGCCACAAAATGTTTCGCTGGGATATGCTTCCTCTGAGGGAAGCTTTGCATTCCCCAGAGATTTGTCCAGGGAGCCAAAGAGAGTCCGTGTTTTGGGAGCTGCAGAATATGCAGGCTGGACCGCCACTTGCTGGACAACCTGGCGGTATTCCGAACGGTGCCTGCTTCACAGACTTGTCTCCCAGGGTAAGGACTTTGCCCACTCCCACACCTATAAGGTAGGACGGTGCTCCTTTGAAAACCCACGCCGGGGGAGCAGAGGCACTCCCAAATGAATTCTATCCAAGGCAAGGGTAAGGCCTTTCCAGATGCTAAAACGTATCTGTGCGTTGCAGGGAATTTGGTGGGAAGTGTCGTTCCTTCACTGAAACTGTCTTTCTTCACGGAGAGTTTTCTTCAGCGAGGTATATGTGGCCCTCTCCGCTGGCCTCCAGACCAACACCCTAGAGAGCTCCCCACCGGGACAATCTTCCTCGGAGTGAAAAATGCCATTCCCTAGACACTATTCCCAGAGGGAAGGGTCATGCATGTTTCGGTCGCTTAATCCCGCCAATGCTAGAAGGCTCCTCTCTTGAGAATCTGGCGGTTTCTTCAATGATGCCTGTTCCACACTCTTCTCTCAAAGCGTCCAGACATCGCCCCTGTACACTAGGCTCCAGCGCATATATTGGAATGATTCGATTTCTCTCTTGTGGAAACAAGATGGTAGTGGAATTCGCATTCCACCCAACTTGCCTCCCAGAAGCAAGGGTAGGCTATGTACAGAGACTTCTGGACATATGTATTAGAAAGCATCTCCTCTGAAGGAACTTGTGTTTCCTGGGACCTGTGCTTCCCCAGAATTGTTACTGGAACACCGGGGACATTCTACCTGGCCTATCCTTCCGCACCGCTCCTGGAAGTCGTTTGGAAATCGGCAAACCATATGTTATCGCCAAGTGGCCTTCTCCTCAGGCTTGTCTAACAGACGCAAGGAGATGGAACTCTCCCGATGCTTGCACACACCCATGCTAGAACACATCTCCGGCAGGACAGCTGCGTTGTGCTGAACGTTCTCTTCCCCATAGACTTGTGTCTAAGGATAGGGTCCTAGGCCCTCGCCTATGCTTCCGCACAAAGAATTCAAGATGGATCTATCTTCCGGCATCCAGATGGCCGTGTCGATGACCATTCCCACGTCTTGTTTTCCAGGGATCCGTGTAGGGATATTTCCTCCTGATCAAACACCTGCCTGGGAAATCTTTGTATCTTCAGGAAGCAAGAGGTGACTTGAACGCTGTATTCCAAAGAGCGTGTTTTCACTGAGGGAAGGTTAGGCACCTTTCGGATGCGATCAGGCACAGGGGAGACCAGAATTCTCAATAGAGATGCTTGGGGTGCTCTGAAATTTGCCCTCTCCACAGTCTTGTTTTTCATCGTAAGGAAAAGCCCCCTTTCCTATACTTCCTCACAACTCCGAGAAAAGGCTTTTCTCTTGGGAAAACAAGATGTGAGTGGACCCCGGAATCCTCCATCTTCCGGTATCTCCCAGGAAAGTAGATGGCCCTGTCGTGATCGTTGCACACACGGAGGCTTGGATTTTTATGATGTGAAAAACTACCATGTTCCCGAAATGGCCTCCTCCCCACCGTTCCTTCGGCCAACAGAGGATACGGCATTTCCTCATGTTACAACACACGGATCTGTTCCGAGGCGTTTGTGTGGAAGTGTCGTGTTCTTCACTGCAACTTGCTTTCTTCGCAGGCTTCATTATCTGAGCGAAGAGCATGGCACTTGGCCGTGCCTCTTGGCAAACTTGCTCCAAAGATTCTCGCAGGAGAGAACTTCCACTTAGAGGAGAGTCGCACCGCCCAGAGACTCGTTTCACGGAGGGAAGGATGGGGCATGTTTAGGAGGCCTCAACCCATGCGTGCTAGAATGCTTGTCGTTGGAGAGACTTCCGTTTCTCTGTAGGGTGCATGTCCCCAGCCCCATTTTTCAGCTTGAGCCTGTGGCCCCTCTCTTGGGCTTCCCCGCTTTTGGATTGGACATCGCAATTCTCTTCTGGAGACAAGGTGTTAGTGGAAAGTGGCCTTGCCCTCCGTCTATTTTCGCAGAGTTGAGTTTGAGGAATTATCCTGCTACTTCTCATCAGTATAGGCTATGATGCTTCTGGCTTGAGGGAACGAGTTGTGCACGAATGTGGCCGTCTCCATGGACTGCTTTCTCCCTGACAGGGACCCGCCCCTTAGTCTCGCCTTCCACCTCCGTGCCCACAGTTTGGATCACCAGAAAGTAGATGCTCCCGGGCAGTGACCTTCTCCACAGGCTTGATTCTCCGTGGCAGGGATATGGAACCCCGCTGAAGCTTGCCCACCCCGGGGATAGAAAGATTCCTTTGGGGAGAAACTTGTTGTGGCTCGGAAGTTGTTCCCCCCACGGACTTGGATCTCCCAGACAGGGACTGGCACCTTGCCTGTCTCTCCATACCTACACTAGAAATCGCTTTCTCTTCAGGAAACCAGATGTTCCAGGAACGTGCGGTCATCCACAGTCATGTTTGGACGATGGGCGAAGATGGCCTTCTCCTGACACGGTAACACATACTTCCTAGAGACTTCCCCCTTGGAAGAACCACGTTGGTTGCCGAGAGTGGCTATCTCCACAGAACTCTTTATCCGTGGGCCCGATACTGCCCTTTCGTGAGACTTCCACACAGAGAGCCTAGCAGTGTATAGGACTGAAGGATCCTCGGTGTCGCTGAGACGTGCCTGAGGCAGAGATTTCGTCCACGCTGGGAATGATAGGGCTGCATCCTGACGCTTCAACCCTTACCGGCCAGCAGGCTTCTCACGGGAGCACATTTGTTGTTTGCTCTAAGTTACAATGTCCACGCATGTGTCTCTCGCATCCGAATCCAGGCCACTGCCTGCCCTTCCACACACACTTACGAACGTGTTTCTACCCCCAGATATCCAGCTGGCAGTTCAGTGTTCCATGGTCCACACTCTCTGGTTTATGCATTTCTATTTGGGCAGTGTCTTCCAGACTACACTCGGACATGGAAAAGGCTTGTGTCTTCGGCAAGCAAGAGTTTCTTTCAACGGACTCCTCTAAGCAGACCTTTACCACCGGCGGAACTAGAGGGCACCTTCCTGATGCTGCCCCACATACGTGCCTGTAGGCTTCATGCCGGAGACAAATATGGGGCTCAAAAATTGCAGTCTCGGCCATCTGCATTCTATGCCTAAGGACAAACCACCTGTCCTATATTTCTAAACCTATAGGAGAAATCGCGTTTCTCTTCTGGCATCCAGATGTTAGCAAGCAGCGGTATTCTTCACCCTCTTTTTCCTCAAAGGGAAGACTGGGGCACTCTCAGGATGCCTCCACACATAGAGGCTCGGAACCTTCTCGGTGGAACTGCCACAGTGTCGCTGGAACTGCATCCTCCGCAGAAGTCTTTCTCCAAGCCATGGACACGGCATTAACCTAGTGTGAGAACACATACATTGATTAGAATGGTTTCGCTTGAAGGTTTTTTTTCCACGGTGAATCTTCCTTTATTTCTAGGCTTCTGGTCCGCGAAGTCTAAGGCACTTTCCGCATGCCTCTCGCGATAGATATTAGAATGCTCTCCACGGGAACAAACTTCCTCTGAGGGGAAAGTGGCATTCCCCTGAGACTGCTTCACAGACAGAGGGAGAGGGCGTGTTTCGTTTGTTCGACACATGCAAGCCAGAATGCTTCACACTTGAGAACCTTGAGGTTATCCAAAAGGGCCCTGCTCCACAGACTCTATTCTGGGCCTAAGGACCTTGCCCCTTCCCTAGAATTCCACACATGTCCTGGACTTCAGCTTTCTCTCCTGATAACACGATATGCCAGGAACGTCGCCTTCTCAGAAGGAAGTATATCGCCCATACGAATGCGTGCTTATCTCTGTGTGAGAAAGCGTCTCGTCGAGGGGAACTTGGGTTTCCTGGCAGCTGCTTACTCCACATCCTGGGGAGTCCAATACGGGGATTTTGCCCTTTGCCTACCCTTCAAGGCCGATACTGTAATTGGCTGAGAACTCTTGAGAAATTATGTTAACTCGACGTGCCATTTGCCACGGGCTCCTATCTCCGATGGAAGGAGAGGGCCCGCTCCAGGTGCTTGTACACGACATGCTACAGGACACTACACGGGAAGATTTCGACTGTTCGCTCCACGTTGTATGACACACAGACGCCTTTCTGGGCATCAGGTCAAGGCCCCTGGCCTCTACGTCCGCACATCGACGTGAAATGGGTTCCGTCTTCGGATATCCAGGTGGCAGGGATGGTTTCCAGTCTCCGCAGCCTTGTTTCTCAGAGATCCCATTAGGGCAGACTCCTCCACATCACACAAGGACCTAGAGAAAACATCTAACTTCTGTAAGCAAGACGTTCCTGCAACATTGTTCTCGACAGAGGGTTTTCACTGAGGGATGGACACGGCACCCGCCTGATGCCTCCACACATACATTGTAGAAGGCTTCTCGCAGGACAAAGGGTGGTCCTCCGAAAGGGGCATTCTCCACCCACTTGTTTCTAAAGGCCACTACGACCCGCCATCTCGGCCCTTGGAAACGTCTCTTAGAGATCGCTTTTTCCTTCTGGAAACCAGAGGTTCTTGGATACTAGGGTTGCCTGCCGTCCTGCTGCTCAGAGGGAAGAAGGTGCCGTTACAGTGATGCTTCCACGCTTTTCGCCTAAGGAAGCTTCTTGATCGGAAACGCCCATTGGGGCCGAAGTCACCTTCTCCACAGAATTGTTTCTCCCGGCCAAGGACACGGCAGCTCCTGAATGCTACCACACATCCCCGTACCTCTAGAGAAACATGCCACAAAATGTTTCGCTGGGATATGCTTCCTCTGAGGGAAGCTTTGCATTCCCCAGAGATTTGTCCAGGGAGCCAAAGAGAGTCCGTGTTTTGGGAGCTGCAGAATATGCAGGCTGGACCGCCACTTGCTGGACAACCTGGCGGTATTCCGAACGGTGCCTGCTTCACAGACTTGTCTCCCAGGGTAAGGACTTTGCCCACTCCCACACCTATAAGGTAGGACGGTGCTCCTTTGAAAACCCACGCCGGGGGAGCAGAGGCACTCCCAAATGAATTCTACCCAAGGCAAGGGTAAGGCCTTTCCAGATGCAAAAACGTATCTGTGCGTTGCAGGGAATTTGGTGGGAAGTGTCGTTCCTTCACTGAAACTGTCTTTCTTCACGGAGAGTTTTCTTCAGCGAGGTATATGTGGCCCTCTCCGCTGGCCTCCAGACCAACACCCTAGAGAGCTCCCCACCGGGACAATCTTCCTCGGAGTGAAAAATGCCATTCCCTAGACACTATTCCCAGAGGGAAGGGTCATGCATGTTTCGGTCGCTTAATCCCGCCAATGCTAGAAGGCTCCTCTCTTGAGAATCTGGCGGTTTCTTCAATGATGCCTGTTCCACACTCTTCTCTCAAAGCGTCCAGACATCGCCCCTGTACACTAGGCTCCAGCGCATATATTGGAATGATTCGATTTCTCTCTTGTGGAAACAAGATGGTAGTGGAATTCGCATTCCACCCAACTTGCCTCCCAGAAGCAAGGGTAGGCTATGTACAGAGACTTCTGGACATATGTATTAGAAAGCATCTCCTCTGAAGGAACTTGTGTTTCCTGGGACCTGTGCTTCCCCAGAATTGTTACTGGAACACCGGGGACATTCTACCTGGCCTATCCTTCCGCACCGCTCCTGGAAGTCGTTTGGAAATCGGCAAACCATATGTTATCGCCAAGTGGCCTTCTCCACAGGCTTGTCTAACAGACGCAAGGAGATGGAACTCTCCCGATGCTTGCACACACCCATGCTAGAACACATCTCCGGCAGGACAGCTGCGTTGTGCTGAACGTTCTCTTCCCCATAGACTTGTTTCTAAGGATAGGGTCCTAGGCCCTCGCCTATGCTTCCGCACACAGAATTCAAGATGGATCTATCTTCCGGCATCCAGATGGCCGTGTCGATGACCATTCCCACGTCTTGTTTTCCAGGGATCCGTGTAGGGATATTTCCTCCTGATCAAACACCTGCCTGGGAAATCTTTGTATCTTCAGGAAGCAAGAGGTGACTTGAACGCTGTATTCCAAAGAGCGTGTTTTCACTGAGGGAAGGTTAGGCACCTTTCGGATGCGATCAGGCACAGGGGAGACCAGGATTCTCAATAGAGATGCTTGGGGTGCTCTGAAATTTGCCCTCTCCACAGTCTTGTTTTTCATCGTAAGGAAAAGCCCCCTTTCCTATACTTCCTCACAACTCCGAGAAAAGGCTTTTCTCTTGGGAAAACAAGATGTGAGTGGACCCCGGAATCCTCCATCTTCCGGTATCTCCCAGGAAAGTAGATGGCCCTGTCGTGATCGTTGCACACACGGAGGCTTGGGTTTTTATGATGTGAAAAACTACCATGTTCCCGAAATGGCCTCCTCCCCACCGTTCCTTCGGCCAACAGAGGATACGGCATTTCCTCATGTTACAACACACGGATCTGTTCCCAGGCCTTGTGTGGAAGTGTCGTGTTCTTCACTGCAACTTGCTTTCTTCGCAGGCTTCATTATCTGAGCGAAGAGCATGGCACTTGGCCGTGCCTCTTGGCAAACGTGCTCCCAAGATTCTCGAAGGAGAGAACTTCCACTTAGAGGAGAGTCGTACCGCCCAGAGACTCGTTTCACGGAGGGAAGGATGGGGCATGTTTAGGAGGCCTCAACCCATGCGTGCTAGAATGCTTGTCGTTGGAGAGACTTCCGTTTCTCTGAAGGGTGCCTGTCCCCAGTCCCATTTTTCAGCTTGAGGCTGTGGCCCCTCTCTTGGGCTTCCCCGCTTTTGGATTGGACATCGCAATTCTCTTCTGGAGACAAGGTGTTAGTGGAAAGTGGCATTGCCCTCCGTCTATTTTCGCAGAGTTGAGTTTGAGGAATTATCCTGCTAATTCTCATCAGTATAGGCTATGATGCTTCTGGCTTGAGGGAACGAAATATGCACGAATGTGGCCGTCTCCATGGACTGCTTTCACCCTGACAGGGACACGCCCCTTAGTCTCGCCTTCCACCTCCGTGCCCACAGTTTGGATCACCAGAAAGTAGATGCTCCCGGGCAGTGACCTTCTCCACAGGCTTGATTCTCCGTGGCAGGGATATGGAACCCCGCTGAAGCTTGCCCACCCCGGGGATAGAAAGATTCCTTTGGGGAGAAACTTGTTGTGGCTCGGAAGTTGTTCCCTCCACGGACTTGGATCTCCCAGACAGGGACTGGCACCTTGCCTGTCTCTCCATACCTACACTAGAAATCGCTTTCTCTTCAGGAAACCAGATGTTCCAGGAACGTGCGGTCATCCACAGTCATGTTTGGACGATGGGCGAAGATGGCCTTCTCCTGACACGGTAACACATACTTCCTAGAGACTTCCCCCTTGGAAGAACCACGTTGGTTGCCGAGAGTGGCTATCTCCACAGAACTCTTTATCCGTGGGCCCGATACTGCCCTTTCGTGAGACTTCCACACAGAGAGCCTAGCAGTGTATAGGACTGAAGGATCCTCGGTGTCGCTGAGACGTGCCTGAGGCAGAGATTTCGTCCACGCTGGGAATGATAGGGCTGCATCCTGACGCTTCAACCCTTACCGGCCAGCAGGCTTCTCACGGGAGCACATTTGTTGTTTGCTCTAAGTTACAATGTCCACGCATGTGTCTCTCGCATCCGAATCCAGGCCACTGCCTGCCCTTCCACACACACTTACGAACGTGTTTCTACCCTCAGATATCCAGCTGGCAGTTCAGTGTTCCATGGTCCACACTCTCTGGTTTATGAATTTCTATTTGGGCAGTGTCTTCCAGACTACACTCGGACATGGAAAAGGCTTGTGTCTTCGGCAAGCAAGAGTTTCTTTCAGCGGACTCCTCTAAGCAGACCTTTACCACCGGCGGAACTAGAGGGCACCTTCCTGATGCTGCCCCACATACGTGCCTGTAGGCTTCATGCCGGAGACAAATATGGGGCTCAAAAATTGCAGTCTCGGCCATCTGCATTCTATGCCTAAGGACAAACCACCTGTCCTATATTTCTAAACCTATAGGAGAAATCGCGTTTCTCTTCTGGCATCCAGATGTTAGCAAGCAGCGGTATTCTTCACCCTCTTTTTCCTCAAAGGGAAGACTGGGGCACTCTCAGGATGCCTCCACACATAGAGGCTCGGAACCTTCTCGGTGGAACTGCCACAGTGTCGCTGGAACGGCATCCTCCGCAGAAGTCTTTCTCCAAGCCATGGACACGGCATTAACCTAGTGTGAGAACACATACATTGATTAGAATGGTTTCGCTTGAAGGTTTTTTTCCACGGTGAATCTTCCTTTATTTCTAGGCTTCTGGTCCGCGAAGTCTAAGGCACTTTCCGTATGCCTCTCGCGATAGATATTAGAATGCTCTCCACGGGAACAAACTTCCTCTGAGGGGAAAGTGGCATTCCCCTGAGACTGCTTCACAGACAGAGGGAGAGGGCGTGTTTCGTTTGTTCGACACATGCAAGTCAGAATGCTTCACACTTGAGAAACTTGAGGTTATCCAAAAGTGCCCTGCTCACCAGACTCTATTCTGGGCCTAAGGACCTTGCCCCTTCCCTAGAATTCCACACATGTCCTGGACTTCAGCTTTCTCTCCTGATAACACGATATGCAAGGAACGTCGCCTTCTCAGAAGGAAGTATATCGCCCATACGAATGCGTGCTTATCTCTGTGTGAGAAAGCGTCTCGTCGAGGGGAACTTGGGTTTCCTGGCAGCTGCTTACTCCACATCCTGGGGAGTCCAATACGGGGATTTTGCCCTTTGCCTACCCTTCAAGGCCGATACTGGAATTGGCTGAGAACTCTTGAGAAATTATGTTAACTCGACGTGCCATTTGCCACGGGCTCCTATCTCCGATGGAAGGAGAGGGCCCGCTCCAGGTGCTTGTACACTACATGCTACAGGACTCTACACGGGAAGATTTCGACTGTTCGCTCCACGTTGTATGACACACAGACGCCTTTCTGGGCATCAGGTCAAGGCCCCTGGCCTCTACGTCCGCACATCGACGTGAAATGGTTTCCGTCTTCGGATATCCAGGTGGCAGGGATGGTTTCCAGTCTCCGCAGCCTTGTTTCTCAGAGATCCCATTAGGGCAGACTCCTCCACATCACACAAGGACCTAGAGAAAACATCTAACTTCTGTAAGCAAGACGTTCCTGCAACATTGTTCTCGACAGAGGGTTTTCACTGAGGGATGGACACGGCACCCGCCTGATGCCTCCACACATACATTGTAGAAGGCTTCTCGCAGGACAAAGGGTGGTCCTCCGAAAGGGGCATTCTCCACCCACTTGTTTCTAAAGGCCACTACGACCCGCCATCTCTGCCCTTGGAAACGTCTCTTAGAGATCGCTTTTTCCTTCTGGAAACCAGAGGTTCTTGGATACTAGGGTTGACTGCCGTCCTGCTGCTCAGAGGGAAGAAGGTGCCGTTACAGTGATGCTTCCACGCTTTTCGCCTAAGGAAGCTTCTTGATCAGAAACGCCCATTGGGGCCGAAGTCACCTTCTCCACAGAATTGTTTCTCCCGGCCAAGGACACGGCAGCTCCTGAATGCTACCACACATCCCCGTACCTCTAGAGAAACATGCCACAAAATGTTTCGCTGGGATATGCTTCCTCTGAGGGAAGCTTTGCATTCCCCAGAGATTTGTCCAGGGAGCCAAAGAGAGTCCGTGTTTTGGGAGCTGCAGAATATGCAGGCTGGACCGCCACTTGCTGGGCAACCTGGCGGTATTCCGAACGGTGCCTGCTTCACAGACTTGTCTCCCAGGGTAAGGACTTTGCCCACTCCCACACCTATAAGGTAGGACGGTGCTCCTTTGAAAACCCACGCCGGGGCAGCAGAGGCACTCCCAAATGAATTCTATCCAAGGCAAGGATAAGGCCTTTCCAGATGCTAAAACGTATCTGTGCGTTGCAGGGAATTTGGTGGGAAGTGTCGTTCCTTCACTGAAACTGTCTTTCTTCACGGAGAGTTTTCTTCAGCGAGGTATATGTGGCCCTCTCCGCTGGCCTCCAGACCAACACCCTAGAGAGCTCCCCACCGGGACAATCTTCCTCGGAGTGAAAAATGCCATTCCCTAGACACTATTCCCAGAGGGAAGGGTCATGCATGTTTCGGTCGCTTAATCCCGCCAATGCTAGAAGGCTCCTCTCTTGAGAATCTGGCGGTTTCTTCAATGATGCCTGTTCCACACTCTTCTCTCAAAGCGTCCAGACATCGCCCCTGTACACTAGGCTCCAGCGCATATATTGGAATGATTCGATTTCTCTCTTGTGGAAACAAGATGGTAGTGGAATTCGCATTCCACCCAACTTGCCTCCCAGAAGCAAGGGTAGGCTATGTACAGAGACTTCTGGACATATGTATTAGAAAGCATCTCCTCTGAAGGGACTTGTGTTTCCTGGGACCTGTGCTTCCCCAGAATTGTTACTGGAACACCGGGGACATTCTACCTGGCCTATCCTTCCGCACCGCTCCTGGAAGTCGTTTGGAAATCGGCAAACCATATGTTATCGCCAAGTGGCCTTCTCCACAGGCTTGTCTAACAGACGCAAGGAGATGGAACTCTCCCGATGCTTGCACACACCCATGCTAGAACACATCTCCGGCAGGACAGCTGCGTTGTGCTGAACGTTCCCTTCCCCATAGACTTGTTTCTAGGGATAGGGTCCTAGGCCCTCGCCTATGCTTCCGCACACAGATTTCAAGGTGGATCTATCTTCCGGCATCCAGATGGCCGTGTCGATGACCATTCCCACGTCTTGTTTTCCAGGGATCCGTGTAGGGAAATTTCCTCCTGATCAAACACCTGCCTGGGAAATCTTTGTATCTTCAGGAAGCAAGAGGTGACTTGAACGCTGTATTCCAAAGAGCGTGTTTTCACTGAGGGAAGGTTAGGCACCTTTCGGATGCGATCAGGCACAGGGGAGACCAGGATTCTCAATAGAGATGCTTGGGGTGCTCTGAAATTTGCCCTCTCCACAGTCTTGTTTTTCATCGTAAGGAAAAGCCCCCTTTCCTATACTTCCTCACAACTCCGAGAAAAGGCTTTTCTCTTGGGAAAACAAGATGTGAGTGGACCCCGGAATCCTCCATCTTCCGGTATCTCCCAGGAAAGTAGATGGCCCTGTCGTGATCGTTGCACACACGGAGGCTTGGATTTTTATGATGTGAAAAACTACCATGTTCCCGAAATGGCCTCCTCCCCACCGTTCCTTCGGCCAACAGAGGATACGGCATTTCCTCATGTTACAACACACGGATCTGTTCCGAGGCGTTTGTGTGGAAGTGTCGTGTTCTTCACTGCAACTTGCTTTCTTCGCAGGCTTCATTATCTGAGCGAAGAGCATGGCACTTGGCCGTGCCTCTTGGCAAACGTGCTCCAAAGATTCTCGCAGGAGAGAACTTCCACTTAGAGGAGAGTCGCACCGCCCAGAGACTCGTTTCACGGAGGGAAGGATGGGGCATGTTTAGGAGGCCTCAACCCATGCGTGCTAGAATGCTTGTCATTGGAGAGACTTCCGTTTCTCTGAAGGGTGCATGTCCCCAGCCCCATTTTTCAGCTTGAGGCTGTGGCCCCTCTCTTGGGCTTCCCCGCTTTTGGATTGGACATCGCAATTCTCTTCTGGAGACAAGGTGTTAGTGGAAAGTGTCCTTGCCCTCCGTCTATTTTCGCAGAGTTGAGTTTGAGGAATTATCCTGCTACTTCTCATCAGTATAGGCTATGATGCTTCTGGCTTGAGGGAACGAAATGTGCACGAATGTGGCCGTCTCCATGGACTGCTTTCACCCTGACAGGGACACGCCCCTTAGTCTCGCCTTCCACCTCCGTGCCCACAGTTTGGATCACCAGAAGGTTGATGCTCCCGGGCAGTGACCTTCTCCACAGGCTTGATTCTCAGTGGCAGGGATATGGAACCCCGCTGCAGCTTGCCCACCCCGGGGATAGAAAGATTCCTTTGGGGAGAAACTTGTTGTGGCTCGGAAGTTGTTCCCTCCACGGACTTGGATCTCCCAGACAGGGACTGGCACCTTGCCTGTCTCTCCATACCTACACTAGAAATCGCTTTCTCTTCAGGAAACCAGATGTTCCAGGAACGTGCGGTCATCCACAGTCATGTTTGGACGATGGGCGAAGATGGCCTTCTCCTGACACGGTAACACATACTTCCTAGAGACTTCCCCCTTGGAAGAACCACGTTGGTTGCCGAGAGTGGCTATCTCCACAGAACTCTTTATTCCGAGGTCCCGATACTGCCCTTTCGTGAGACTTCCACACAGAGAGCCTAGCAGTGTATAGGACTGAAGGATCCTCGGTGTCGCTGAGATGTGCCTGAGGCAGAGATTTCGTCCACGGTGGGAATGATAGGGCTGCATCCTGACGCTTCAATACTTACCGGTCAGCAGGCTTCTCACGGGAGCACATTTGTTGTTTGCTCTAAGTTACAATGTCCACGCATGTGTCTCTCGCATCCGAATCCAGGCCACTGCCTGCCCTTCCACACACACTTACGAACGTGTTTCTACCCTCAGATATCCAGCTGGCAGTTCAGGGTTCCATGGTCCACACTCTCTGGTTTATGAATTTCTATTTGGGCAGTGTCTTCCAGACTACACTCGGACATGGAAAAGGCTTGTGTCTTCGGCAAGCAAGAGTTTCTTTCAACGGACTCCTCTAAGCAGACCTTTACCATCGGCGGAACTAGAGGGCACCTTCCTGATGCTGCCCCACATACGTGCCTGTAGGCTTCATGCCGGAGACAAATATGGGGCTCAAAAATTGCAGTCTCGGCCATCTGCATTCTATGCCTAAGGACAAACCACCTGTCCTATATTTCTAAACCTATAGGAGAAATCGCGTTTCTCTTCTGGCATCCAGATGTTAGCAAGCAGCGGTATTCTTCACCCTCTTTTTCCTCAAAGGGAAGACTGGGGCACTCTCAGGATGCCTCCACACATAGAGGCTCGGAACCTTCTCGGTGGAACTGCCACAGTGTCGCTGGAACTGCATCCTCCGCAGAAGTCTTTCTCCAAGCCATGGACACGACATTAACCTAGTGTTAGAACACATACATTGATTAGAATGGTTTCGCTTGAAGGTTTTTTTTCCACGGTGAATCTTCCTTTATTTCTAGGCTTCTGGTCCGCGAAGTCTAAGGCACTTTCCGCATGCCTCTCGCGATAGATATTAGAATGCTCTCCACGGGAACAAACTTCCTCTGAGGGGAAAGTGGCATTCCCCTGAGACTGCTTCACAGACAGAGGGAGAGGGCGTGTTTCGTTTGTTCGACACATGCAAGCCAGAATGCTTCACACTTGAGAACCTTGAGGTTATCCAAAAGGGCCCTGCTCCACAGACTCTATTCTGGGCCTAAGGACCTTGCCCCTTCCCTAGAATTCCACACATGTCCTGGACTTCAGCTTTCTCTCCTGATAACACGATATGCAAGGAACGTCGCCTTCTCAGAAGGAAGTATATCGCCGATACGAATGCGTGCTTATCCCTGTGTGAGAAAGCGTCTCGTTGAGGGGAACTTGGGTTTCCTGGCAGCTGCTTACTCCACATCCTGGGGAGTCCAATACGGGGATTTTGCCCTTTGCCTGTCCTTCAAGGCCGATACTGGAATTGGCTGAGAACTCTTGAGAAATTATGTTAACTCGACGTGCCATTTGCCACGGGCTCCTATCTCCGATGGAAGGAGAGGGCCCGCTCCAGGTGCTTGTACCCTACATGCTACAGGACTCTACACGGGAAGATTTCGACTGTTCGCTCCACGTTGTATGACACACAGACGCCTTTCTGGGCATCAGGTCAAGGCCCCTGGCCTCTACGTCCGCACATCGACGTGAAATGGGTTCCGTCTTCGGATATCCAGGTGGCAGGGATGGTTTCCAGTCTCCGCAGCCTTGTTTCTCAGAGATCCCATTAGGGCAGACTCCTCCACATCACACAAGGACCTAGAGAAAACATCTAACTTCTGTAAGCAAGACGTTCCTGCAACATTGTTCTCGACAGAGGGTTTTCACTGAGGGATGGACACGGCACCCGCCTGATGCCTCCACACATACATTGTAGAAGGCTTCTCGCAGGACAAAGGGTGGTCCTCCGAAAGGGGCATTCTCCACCCACTTGTCTCTAAAGGCCACTACGACCCGCCATCTCTGCCCTTGGAAACGTCTCTTAGAGATCGCTTTTTCCTTCTGGAAACCAGAGGTTCTTGGATACTAGGGTTGACTGCCGTCCTGCTGCTCAGAGGGAAGAAGGTGCCGTTACAGTGATGCTTCCACGCTTTTCGCCTAAGGAAGCTTCTTGATCGGAAACGCCCATTGGGGCCGAAGTCACCTTCTCCACGGAATTGTTTCTCCCGGCCAAGGACACGGCAGCTCCTGAATGCTACCACACATCCCCGTACCTCTAGAGAAACATGCCACAAAGTGTTTCGCTGGGATATGCTTCCTCTGAGGGAAGCTTTGCATTCCCCAGAGATTTGTCCAGGGAGCCAAAAAGAGTCCGTGTTTTGGGAGCTGCAGAATATGCAGGCTGGACCGCCACTTGCTGGACAACCTGGCGGTATTCCGAACGGTGCCTGCTTCCCAGACTTGTCTCCCAGGGTAAGGACTTTGCCCACACCCACACCTATAAGGTAGGACGGTGCTCCTTTGAAAACCCACGCCGGGGCAGCAGAGGCACTCCCAAATGAATTCTATCCAAGGCAAGGATAAGGCCTCTCCAGATGCTAAAACGTATCTGTGCGTTGCAGGGAATTTGGTGGGAAGTGTCGTTCCTTCACTGAAACTGTCTTTCTTCACGGAGAGTTTTCTTCAGCGAGGTATATGTGGCCCTCTCCGCTGGCCTCCAGACCAACACCCTAGAGAGCTCCCCACCGGGACAATCTTCCTCGGAGTGAAAAATGCCATTCCCTAGACACTATTCCCAGAGGGAAGGGTCATGCATGTTTCGGTCGCTTAATCCCGCCAATGCTAGAAGGCTCCTCTCTTGAGAATCTGGCGGTTTCTTCAATGATGCCTGTTCCACACTCTTCTCTCAAAGCGTCCAGACATCGCCCCTGTACACTAGGCTCCAGCGCATATATTGGAATGATTCGATTTCTCTCTTGTGGAAACAAGATGGTAGTGGAATTCGCATTCCACCCAACTTGCCTCCCAGAAGCAAGGGTAGGCTATGTACAGAGACTTCTGGACATATGTATTAGAAAGCATCTCCTCTGAAGGAACTTGTGTTTCCTGGGACCTGTGCTTCCCCAGAATTGTTACTGGAACACCGGGGGCATTCTACCTGGCCTATCCTTCCGCACCGCTCCTGGAAGTCGTTTGGAAATCGGCAAACCATATGTTATCGCCAAGTGGCCTTCTCCACAGGCTTGTCTAACAGACGCAAGGAGATGGAACTCTCCCGATGCTTGCACACACCCATGCTAGAACACATCTCCGGCAGGACAGCTGTGTTGTGCTGAACGTTCTCTTCCCCATAGACTTGTTTCTAAGGATAGGGTCCTAGGCCCTCGCCTATGCTTCCGCAGACAGAATTCAAGATGGATCTATCTTCCGGCATCCAGATGGCCGTGCCGATGACCATTGCCACGTGTTCTTTTCCAAAGTTCCGTGTAGGGATATTTCCTCCTGATCAAACACCTGCCTGGGAAATCTTTGTATCTTCAGGAAGCAAGAGGTGACTTGAACGCTGTATTCCAAAGAGCGTGTTTTCACTGAGGGAAGGTTAGGCACCTTTCGGATGCGATCAGGCACAGGGGAGACCAGGATTCTCAATAGAGATGCTTGGGGTGCTCTGAAATTTGCCCTCTCCACAGTCTTGTTTTTCATCGTAAGGAAAAGCCCCCTTTCCTATACTTCCTCACAACTCCGAGAAAAGGCTTTTCTCTTGGGAAAACAAGATGTGAGTGGACCCCGGAATCCTCCATCTTCCGGTATCTCCCAGGAAAGTAGATGGCCCTGTCGTGATCGTTGCACACACGGAGGCTTGGATTTTTATGATGTGAAAAACTACCATGTTCCCGAAATGGCCTCCTCCCCACCGTTCCTTCGGCCAACAGAGGATACGGCATTTCCTCATGTTACAACACACGGATCTGTTCCCAGGCCTTGTGTGGAAGTGTCGTGTTCTTCACTGCAACTTGCTTTCTTCGCAGGCTTCATTATCTGAGCGAAGAGCATGGCACTTGGCCGTGCCTCTTGGCAAACGTGCTCCCAAGATTCTCGAAGGAGAGAACTTCCACTTAGAGGAGAGTCGTACCGCCCAGAGACTCGTTTCACGGAGGGAAGGATGGGGCATGTTTAGGAGGCCTCAACCCATGCGTGCTAGAATGCTTGTCGTTGGAGAGACTTCCGTTTCTCTGAAGGGTGCCTGTCCCCAGTCCCATTTTTCAGCTTGAGGCTGTGGCCCCTCTCTTGGGCTTCCCCGCTTTTGGATTGGACATCGCAATTCTCTTCTGGAGACAAGGTGTTAGTGGAAAGTGGCATTGCCCTCCGTCTATTTTCGCAGAGTTGAGTTTGAGGAATTATCCTGCTAATTCTCATCAGTATAGGCTATGATGCTTCTGGCTTGAGGGAACGAAATATGCACGAATGTGGCCGTCTCCATGGACTGCTTTCACACTGACAGGGACACGCCCCTTAGTCTCGCCTTCCACCTCCGTGCCCACAGTTTGGATCACCAGAAAGTAGATGCTCCCGGGCAGTGACCTTCTCCACAGGCTTGATTCTCCGTGGCAGGGATATGGAACCCCGCTGAAGCTTGCCCACCCCGGGGATAGAAAGATTCCTTTGGGGAGAAACTTGTTGTGGCTCGGAAGTTGTTCCCTCCACGGACTTGGATCTCCCAGACAGGGACTGGCACCTTGCCTGTCTCTCCATACCTACACTAGAAATCGCTTTCTCTTCAGGAAACCAGATGTTCCAGGAACGTGCGGTCATCCACAGTCATGTTTGGACGATGGGCGAAGATGGCCTTCTCCTGACACGGTAACACATACTTCCTAGAGACTTCCCCCTTGGAAGAACCACGTTGGTTGCCGAGAGTGGCTATCTCCACAGAACTCTTTATCCGTGGGCCCGATACTGCCCTTTCGTGAGACTTCCACACAGAGAGCCTAGCAGTGTATAGGACTGAAGGATCCTCGGTGTCGCTGAGACGTGCCTGAGGCAGAGATTTCGTCCACGCTGGGAATGATAGGGCTGCATCCTGACGCTTCAACCCTTACCGGCCAGCAGGCTTCTCACGGGAGCACATTTGTTGTTTGCTCTAAGTTACAATGTCCACGCATGTGTCTCTCGCATCCGAATCCAGGCCACTGCCTGCCCTTCCACACACACTTACGAACGTGTTTCTACCCTCAGATATCCAGCTGGCAGTTCAGTGTTCCATGGTCCACACTCTCTGGTTTATGAATTTCTATTTGGGCAGTGTCTTCCAGACTACACTCGGACATGGAAAAGGCTTGTGTCTTCGGCAAGCAAGAGTTTCTTTCAGCGGACTCCTCTAAGCAGACCTTTACCACCGGCGGAACTAGAGGGCACCTTCCTGATGCTGCCCCACATACGTGCCTGTAGGCTTCATGCCGGAGACAAATATGGGGCTCAAAAATTGCAGTCTCGGCCATCTGCATTCTATGCCTAAGGACAAACCACCTGTCCTATATTTCTAAACCTATAGGAGAAATCGCGTTTCTCTTCTGGCATCCAGATGTTAGCAAGCAGCGGTATTCTTCACCCTCTTTTTCCTCAAAGGGAAGACTGGGGCACTCTCAGGATGCCTCCACACATAGAGGCTCGGAACCTTCTCGGTGGAACTGCCACAGTGTCGCTGGAACGGCATCCTCCGCAGAAGTCTTTCTCCAAGCCATGGACACGGCATTAACCTAGTGTGAGAACACATACATTGATTAGAATGGTTTCGCTTGAAGGTTTTTTTCCACGGTGAATCTTCCTTTATTTCTAGGCTTCTGGTCCGCGAAGTCTAAGGCACTTTCCGTATGCCTCTCGCGATAGATATTAGAATGCTCTCCACGGGAACAAACTTCCTCTGAGGGGAAAGTGGCATTCCCCTGAGACTGCTTCACAGACAGAGGGAGAGGGCGTGTTTCGTTTGTTCGACACATGCAAGTCAGAATGCTTCACACTTGAGAAACTTGAGGTTATCCAAAAGTGCCCTGCTCACCAGACTCTATTCTGGGCCTAAGGACCTTGCCCCTTCCCTAGAATTCCACACATGTCCTGGACTTCAGCTTTCTCTCCTGATAACACGATATGCAAGGAACGTCGCCTTCTCAGAAGGAAGTATATCGCCCATACGAATGCGTGCTTATCTCTGTGTGAGAAAGCGTCTCGTCGAGGGGAACTTGGGTTTCCTGGCAGCTGCTTACTCCACATCCTGGGGAGTCCAATACGGGGATTTTGCCCTTTGCCTACCCTTCAAGGCCGATACTGGAATTGGCTGAGAACTCTTGAGAAATTATGTTAACTCGACGTGCCATTTGCCACGGGCTCCTATCTCCGATGGAAGGAGAGGGCCCGCTCCAGGTGCTTGTACACTACATGCTACAGGACTCTACACGGGAAGATTTCGACTGTTCGCTCCACGTTGTATGACACACAGACGCCTTTCTGGGCATCAGGTCAAGGCCCCTGGCCTCTACGTCCGCACATCGACGTGAAATGGTTTCCGTCTTCGGATATCCAGGTGGCAGGGATGGTTTCCAGTCTCCGCAGCCTTGTTTCTCAGAGATCCCATTAGGGCAGACTCCTCCACATCACACAAGGACCTAGAGAAAACATCTAACTTCTGTAAGCAAGACGTTCCTGCAACATTGTTCTCGACAGAGGGTTTTCACTGAGGGATGGACACGGCACCCGCCTGATGCCTCCACACATACATTGTAGAAGGCTTCTCGCAGGACAAAGGGTGGTCCTCCGAAAGGGGCATTCTCCACCCACTTGTTTCTAAAGGCCACTACGACCCGCCATCTCTGCCCTTGGAAACGTCTCTTAGAGATCGCTTTTTCCTTCTGGAAACCAGAGGTTCTTGGATACTAGGGTTGACTGCCGTCCTGCTGCTCAGAGGGAAGAAGGTGCCGTTACAGTGATGCTTCCACGCTTTTCGCCTAAGGAAGCTTCTTGATCAGAAACGCCCATTGGGGCCGAAGTCACCTTCTCCACAGAATTGTTTCTCCCGGCCAAGGACACGGCAGCTCCTGAATGCTACCACACATCCCCGTACCTCTAGAGAAACATGCCACAAAATGTTTCGCTGGGATATGCTTCCTCTGAGGGAAGCTTTGCATTCCCCAGAGATTTGTCCAGGGAGCCAAAGAGAGTCCGTGTTTTGGGAGCTGCAGAATATGCAGGCTGGACCGCCACTTGCTGGGCAACCTGGCGGTATTCCGAACGGTGCCTGCTTCACAGACTTGTCTCCCAGGGTAAGGACTTTGCCCACTCCCACACCTATAAGGTAGGACGGTGCTCCTTTGAAAACCCACGCCGGGGCAGCAGAGGCACTCCCAAATGAATTCTATCCAAGGCAAGGATAAGGCCTTTCCAGATGCTAAAACGTATCTGTGCGTTGCAGGGAATTTGGTGGGAAGTGTCGTTCCTTCACTGAAACTGTCTTTCTTCACGGAGAGTTTTCTTCAGCGAGGTATATGTGGCCCTCTCCGCTGGCCTCCAGACCAACACCCTAGAGAGCTCCCCACCGGGACAATCTTCCTCGGAGTGAAAAATGCCATTCCCTAGACACTATTCCCAGAGGGAAGGGTCATGCATGTTTCGGTCGCTTAATCCCGCCAATGCTAGAAGGCTCCTCTCTTGAGAATCTGGCGGTTTCTTCAATGATGCCTGTTCCACACTCTTCTCTCAAAGCGTCCAGACATCGCCCCTGTACACTAGGCTCCAGCGCATATATTGGAATGATTCGATTTCTCTCTTGTGGAAACAAGATGGTAGTGGAATTCGCATTCCACCCAACTTGCCTCCCAGAAGCAAGGGTAGGCTATGTACAGAGACTTCTGGACATATGTATTAGAAAGCATCTCCTCTGAAGGGACTTGTGTTTCCTGGGACCTGTGCTTCCCCAGAATTGTTACTGGAACACCGGGGACATTCTACCTGGCCTATCCTTCCGCACCGCTCCTGGAAGTCGTTTGGAAATCGGCAAACCATATGTTATCGCCAAGTGGCCTTCTCCACAGGCTTGTCTAACAGACGCAAGGAGATGGAACTCTCCCGATGCTTGCACACACCCATGCTAGAACACATCTCCGGCAGGACAGCTGCGTTGTGCTGAACGTTCCCTTCCCCATAGACTTGTTTCTAGGGATAGGGTCCTAGGCCCTCGCCTATGCTTCCGCACACAGATTTCAAGGTGGATCTATCTTCCGGCATCCAGATGGCCGTGTCGATGACCATTCCCACGTCTTGTTTTCCAGGGATCCGTGTAGGGAAATTTCCTCCTGATCAAACACCTGCCTGGGAAATCTTTGTATCTTCAGGAAGCAAGAGGTGACTTGAACGCTGTATTCCAAAGAGCGTGTTTTCACTGAGGGAAGGTTAGGCACCTTTCGGATGCGATCAGGCACAGGGGAGACCAGGATTCTCAATAGAGATGCTTGGGGTGCTCTGAAATTTGCCCTCTCCACAGTCTTGTTTTTCATCGTAAGGAAAAGCCCCCTTTCCTATACTTCCTCACAACTCCGAGAAAAGGCTTTTCTCTTGGGAAAACAAGATGTGAGTGGACCCCGGAATCCTCCATCTTCCGGTATCTCCCAGGAAAGTAGATGGCCCTGTCGTGATCGTTGCACACACGGAGGCTTGGATTTTTATGATGTGAAAAACTACCATGTTCCCGAAATGGCCTCCTCCCCACCGTTCCTTCGGCCAACAGAGGATACGGCATTTCCTCATGTTACAACACACGGATCTGTTCCGAGGCGTTTGTGTGGAAGTGTCGTGTTCTTCACTGCAACTTGCTTTCTTCGCAGGCTTCATTATCTGAGCGAAGAGCATGGCACTTGGCCGTGCCTCTTGGCAAACGTGCTCCAAAGATTCTCGCAGGAGAGAACTTCCACTTAGAGGAGAGTCGCACCGCCCAGAGACTCGTTTCACGGAGGGAAGGATGGGGCATGTTTAGGAGGCCTCAACCCATGCGTGCTAGAATGCTTGTCATTGGAGAGACTTCCGTTTCTCTGAAGGGTGCATGTCCCCAGCCCCATTTTTCAGCTTGAGGCTGTGGCCCCTCTCTTGGGCTTCCCCGCTTTTGGATTGGACATCGCAATTCTCTTCTGGAGACAAGGTGTTAGTGGAAAGTGTCCTTGCCCTCCGTCTATTTTCGCAGAGTTGAGTTTGAGGAATTATCCTGCTACTTCTCATCAGTATAGGCTATGATGCTTCTGGCTTGAGGGAACGAAATGTGCACGAATGTGGCCGTCTCCATGGACTGCTTTCACCCTGACAGGGACACGCCCCTTAGTCTCGCCTTCCACCTCCGTGCCCACAGTTTGGATCACCAGAAGGTTGATGCTCCCGGGCAGTGACCTTCTCCACAGGCTTGATTCTCAGTGGCAGGGATATGGAACCCCGCTGCAGCTTGCCCACCCCGGGGATAGAAAGATTCCTTTGGGGAGAAACTTGTTGTGGCTCGGAAGTTGTTCCCTCCACGGACTTGGATCTCCCAGACAGGGACTGGCACCTTGCCTGTCTCTCCATACCTACACTAGAAATCGCTTTCTCTTCAGGAAACCAGATGTTCCAGGAACGTGCGGTCATCCACAGTCATGTTTGGACGATGGGCGAAGATGGCCTTCTCCTGACACGGTAACACATACTTCCTAGAGACTTCCCCCTTGGAAGAACCACGTTGGTTGCCGAGAGTGGCTATCTCCACAGAACTCTTTATTCCGAGGTCCCGATACTGCCCTTTCGTGAGACTTCCACACAGAGAGCCTAGCAGTGTATAGGACTGAAGGATCCTCGGTGTCGCTGAGATGTGCCTGAGGCAGAGATTTCGTCCACGGTGGGAATGATAGGGCTGCATCCTGACGCTTCAATACTTACCGGTCAGCAGGCTTCTCACGGGAGCACATTTGTTGTTTGCTCTAAGTTACAATGTCCACGCATGTGTCTCTCGCATCCGAATCCAGGCCACTGCCTGCCCTTCCACACACACTTACGAACGTGTTTCTACCCTCAGATATCCAGCTGGCAGTTCAGGGTTCCATGGTCCACACTCTCTGGTTTATGAATTTCTATTTGGGCAGTGTCTTCCAGACTACACTCGGACATGGAAAAGGCTTGTGTCTTCGGCAAGCAAGAGTTTCTTTCAACGGACTCCTCTAAGCAGACCTTTACCATCGGCGGAACTAGAGGGCACCTTCCTGATGCTGCCCCACATACGTGCCTGTAGGCTTCATGCCGGAGACAAATATGGGGCTCAAAAATTGCAGTCTCGGCCATCTGCATTCTATGCCTAAGGACAAACCACCTGTCCTATATTTCTAAACCTATAGGAGAAATCGCGTTTCTCTTCTGGCATCCAGATGTTAGCAAGCAGCGGTATTCTTCACCCTCTTTTTCCTCAAAGGGAAGACTGGGGCACTCTCAGGATGCCTCCACACATAGAGGCTCGGAACCTTCTCGGTGGAACTGCCACAGTGTCGCTGGAACTGCATCCTCCGCAGAAGTCTTTCTCCAAGCCATGGACACGACATTAACCTAGTGTTAGAACACATACATTGATTAGAATGGTTTCGCTTGAAGGTTTTTTTTCCACGGTGAATCTTCCTTTATTTCTAGGCTTCTGGTCCGCGAAGTCTAAGGCACTTTCCGCATGCCTCTCGCGATAGATATTAGAATGCTCTCCACGGGAACAAACTTCCTCTGAGGGGAAAGTGGCATTCCCCTGAGACTGCTTCACAGACAGAGGGAGAGGGCGTGTTTCGTTTGTTCGACACATGCAAGCCAGAATGCTTCACACTTGAGAACCTTGAGGTTATCCAAAAGGGCCCTGCTCCACAGACTCTATTCTGGGCCTAAGGACCTTGCCCCTTCCCTAGAATTCCACACATGTCCTGGACTTCAGCTTTCTCTCCTGATAACACGATATGCAAGGAACGTCGCCTTCTCAGAAGGAAGTATATCGCCGATACGAATGCGTGCTTATCCCTGTGTGAGAAAGCGTCTCGTTGAGGGGAACTTGGGTTTCCTGGCAGCTGCTTACTCCACATCCTGGGGAGTCCAATACGGGGATTTTGCCCTTTGCCTGTCCTTCAAGGCCGATACTGGAATTGGCTGAGAACTCTTGAGAAATTATGTTAACTCGACGTGCCATTTGCCACGGGCTCCTATCTCCGATGGAAGGAGAGGGCCCGCTCCAGGTGCTTGTACCCTACATGCTACAGGACTCTACACGGGAAGATTTCGACTGTTCGCTCCACGTTGTATGACACACAGACGCCTTTCTGGGCATCAGGTCAAGGCCCCTGGCCTCTACGTCCGCACATCGACGTGAAATGGGTTCCGTCTTCGGATATCCAGGTGGCAGGGATGGTTTCCAGTCTCCGCAGCCTTGTTTCTCAGAGATCCCATTAGGGCAGACTCCTCCACATCACACAAGGACCTAGAGAAAACATCTAACTTCTGTAAGCAAGACGTTCCTGCAACATTGTTCTCGACAGAGGGTTTTCACTGAGGGATGGACACGGCACCCGCCTGATGCCTCCACACATACATTGTAGAAGGCTTCTCGCAGGACAAAGGGTGGTCCTCCGAAAGGGGCATTCTCCACCCACTTGTCTCTAAAGGCCACTACGACCCGCCATCTCTGCCCTTGGAAACGTCTCTTAGAGATCGCTTTTTCCTTCTGGAAACCAGAGGTTCTTGGATACTAGGGTTGACTGCCGTCCTGCTGCTCAGAGGGAAGAAGGTGCCGTTACAGTGATGCTTCCACGCTTTTCGCCTAAGGAAGCTTCTTGATCGGAAACGCCCATTGGGGCCGAAGTCACCTTCTCCACGGAATTGTTTCTCCCGGCCAAGGACACGGCAGCTCCTGAATGCTACCACACATCCCCGTACCTCTAGAGAAACATGCCACAAAGTGTTTCGCTGGGATATGCTTCCTCTGAGGGAAGCTTTGCATTCCCCAGAGATTTGTCCAGGGAGCCAAAGAGAGTCCGTGTTTTGGGAGCTGCAGAATATGCAGGCTGGACCGCCACTTGCTGGACAACCTGGCGGTATTCCGAACGGTGCCTGCTTCCCAGACTTGTCTCCCAGGGTAAGGACTTTGCCCACACCCACACCTATAAGGTAGGACGGTGCTCCTTTGAAAACCCACGCCGGGGCAGCAGAGGCACTCCCAAATGAATTCTATCCAAGGCAAGGATAAGGCCTCTCCAGATGCTAAAACGTATCTGTGCGTTGCAGGGAATTTGGTGGGAAGTGTCGTTCCTTCACTGAAACTGTCTTTCTTCACGGAGAGTTTTCTTCAGCGAGGTATATGTGGCCCTCTCCGCTGGCCTCCAGACCAACACCCTAGAGAGCTCCCCACCGGGACAATCTTCCTCGGAGTGAAAAATGCCATTCCCTAGACACTATTCCCAGAGGGAAGGGTCATGCATGTTTCGGTCGCTTAATCCCGCCAATGCTAGAAGGCTCCTCTCTTGAGAATCTGGCGGTTTCTTCAATGATGCCTGTTCCACACTCTTCTCTCAAAGCGTCCAGACATCGCCCCTGTACACTAGGCTCCAGCGCATATATTGGAATGATTCGATTTCTCTCTTGTGGAAACAAGATGGTAGTGGAATTCGCATTCCACCCAACTTGCCTCCCAGAAGCAAGGGTAGGCTATGTACAGAGACTTCTGGACATATGTATTAGAAAGCATCTCCTCTGAAGGAACTTGTGTTTCCTGGGACCTGTGCTTCCCCAGAATTGTTACTGGAACACCGGGGGCATTCTACCTGGCCTATCCTTCCGCACCGCTCCTGGAAGTCGTTTGGAAATCGGCAAACCATATGTTATCGCCAAGTGGCCTTCTCCACAGGCTTGTCTAACAGACGCAAGGAGATGGAACTCTCCCGATGCTTGCACACACCCATGCTAGAACACATCTCCGGCAGGACAGCTGTGTTGTGCTGAACGTTCTCTTCCCCATAGACTTGTTTCTAAGGATAGGGTCCTAGGCCCTCGCCTATGCTTCCGCAGACAGAATTCAAGATGGATCTATCTTCCGGCATCCAGATGGCCGTGCCGATGACCATTGCCACGTGTTCTTTTCCAAAGTTCCGTGTAGGGATATTTCCTCCTGATCAAACACCTGCCTGGGAAATCTTTGTATCTTCAGGAAGCAAGAGGTGACTTGAACGCTGTATTCCAAAGAGCGTGTTTTCACTGAGGGAAGGTTAGGCACCTTTCGGATGCGATCAGGCACAGGGGAGACCAGGATTCTCAATAGAGATGCTTGGGGTGCTCTGAAATTTGCCCTCTCCACAGTCTTGTTTTTCATCGTAAGGAAAAGCCCCCTTTCCTATACTTCCTCACAACTCCGAGAAAAGGCTTTTCTCTTGGGAAAACAAGATGTGAGTGGACCCCGGAATCCTCCATCTTCCGGTATCTCCCAGGAAAGTAGATGGCCCTGTCGTGATCGTTGCACACACGGAGGCTTGGATTTTTATGATGTGAAAAACTACCATGTTCCCGAAATGGCCTCCTCCCCACCGTTCCTTCGGCCAACAGAGGATACGGCATTTCCTCATGTTACAACACACGGATCTGTTCCGAGGCGTTTGTGTGGAAGTGTCGTGTTCTTCACTGCAACTTGCTTTCTTCGCAGGCTTCATTATCTGAGCGAAGAGCATGGCACTTGGCCGTGCCTCTTGGCAAACGTGCTCCAAAGATTCTCGCAGGAGAGAACTTCCACTTAGAGGAGAGTCGCACCGCCCAGAGACTCGTTTCACGGAGGGAAGGATGGGGCATGTTTAGGAGGCCTCAACCCATGCGTGCTAGAATGCTTGTCGTTGGAGAGACTTCCGTTTCTCTGAAGGGTGCATGTCCCCAGCCCCATTTTTCAGCTTGAGGTTGTGGCCCCTCTCTTGGGCTTCCCCGCTTTTGGATTGGACATCGCAATTCTCTTCTGGAGACAAGGTGTTAGTGGAAAGTGGCCTTGCCCTCCGTCTATTTTCGCAGAGTTGAGTTTGAGGAATTATCCTGCTACTTCTCATCAGTATAGGCTATGATGCTTCTGGCTTGAGGGAACGAAATGTGCACGAATGTGGCCGTCTCCATGGACTGCTTTCTCCCTGACAGGGACACGCCCCTTAGTCTCGCCTTCCACCTCCGTGCCCACAGTTTGGATCACCAGAAGGATGATGCTCCCGGGCAGTGACCTTCTCCACAGGCTTGATTCTCAGTGGCAGGGATATGGAACCCCGCTGAAGCTTGCCCACCCCGGGGATAGAAAGATTCCTTTGGGGAGAAACTTGTTGTGGCTCGGAAGTTGTTCCCTCCACGGACTTGGATCTCCCAGACAGGGACTGGCACCTTGCCTGTCTCTCCATACCTACATTAGAAATCGCTTTCTCTTCAGGAAACCAGATGTTCCAGGAACGTGCGGTCATCCACAGTCATGTTTGGACGATGGGCGAAGATGGCCTTCTCCTGACACGGTAACACATACTTCCTAGAGACTTCCCCCTTGGAAGAACCACGTTGGTTGCCGAGAGTGGCTATCTCCACAGAACTCTTTATCCGTGGGCCCGATACTGCCCTTTCGTGAGACTTCCACACAGAGAGCCTAGCAGTGTATAGGACTGAAGGACCCTCGGTGTCGCTGAGACGTGCCTGAGGCAGAGATTTCGTCCACGCTGGGAATGATAGGGCTGCATCCTGACGCTTCAACCCTTACCGGCCAGCAGGCTTCTCACGGGAGCACATTTGTTGTTTGCTCTAAGTTACAATGTCCACGCATGTGTCTCTCGCATCCGAATCCAGGCCACTGCCTGCCCTTCCACACACACTTACGAACGTGTTTCTACCCTCAGATATCCAGCTGGCAGTTCAGTGTTCCATGGTCCACACTCTCTGGTTTATGCATTTCTATTTGGGCAGTGTCTTCCAGACTACACTCGGACATGGAAAAGGCTTGTGTCTTCGGCAAGCAAGAGTTTCTTTCAACGGACTCCTCTAAGCAGACCTTTACCACCGGCGGAACTAGAGGGCACCTTCCTGATGCTGCCCCACATACGTGCCTGTAGGCTTCATGCCGGAGACAAATATGGGGCTCAAAAATTGCAGTCTCGGCCATCTGCATTCTATGCCTAAGGACAAACCACCTGTCCTATATTTCTAAACCTATAGGAGAAATCGCGTTTCTCTTCTGGCATCCAGATGTTAGCAAGCAGCGGTATTCTTCACCCTCTTTATCCTCAAAGGGAAGACTGGGGCACTCTCAGGATGCCTCCACACATAGAGGCTCGGAACCTTCTCGGTGGAACTGCCACAGTGTCGCTGGAACTGCATCCTCCGCAGAAGTCTTTCTCCAAGCCATGGACACGGCATTAACCTAGTGTGAGAACACATACATTGATTAGAATGGTTTCGCTTGAAGGTTTTTTTTCCACGGTGAATCTTCCTTTATTTCTAGGCTTCTGGTCCGCGAAGTCTAAGGCACTTTCCGCATGCCTCTCGCGATAGATATTAGAATGCTCTCCACGGGAACAAACTTCCTCTGAGGGGAAAGTGGCATTCCCCTGAGACTGCTTCACAGACAGAGGGAGAGGGCGTGTTTCGTTTGTTCGACACATGCAAGCCAGAATGCTTCACACTTGAGAACCTTGAGGTTATCCAAAAGGGCCCTGCTCCACAGAGTCTATTCTGGGCCTAAGGACCTTGCCCCTTCCCTAGAATTCCACACATGTCCTGGACTTCAGCTTTCTCTCCTGATAACACGATATGCAAGGAACGTCGCCTTCTCAGAAGGAAGTATATCGCCCATACGAATGCGTGCTCATCTCTGTGTGAGAAAGCGTCTCGTCGAGGGGAACTTGGGTTTCCTGGCAGCTGCTTACTCCACATCCTGGGGAGTCCAATACGGGGATTTTGCCCTTTGCCTACCCTTCAAGGCCGATCCTGGAATTGGCTGAGAACTCTTGAGAAATTATGTTAACTCGACGTGCCATTTGCCACGGGCTCCTATCTCCGATGGAAGGAGAGGGCCCGCTCCAGGTGCTTGTACACGACATGCTACAGGACTCTACACGGGAAGATTTCGACTGTTCGCTCCACGTTGTATGACACACAGACGCCTTTCTGGGCATCAGGTCAAGGCCCCTGGCCTCTACGTCCGCACATCGACGTGAAATGGTTTCCGTCTTCGGATATCCAGGTGGCAGGGATGGTTTCCAGTCTCCGCAGCCTTGTTTCTCAGAGATCCCATTAGGGCAGACTCCTCCACATCACACAAGGACCTAGAGAAAACATCTAACTTCTGTAAGCAAGACGTTCCTGCAACATTGTTCTCGACAGAGGGTTTTCACTGAGGGATGGACACGGCACCCGCCTGATGCCTCCACACATACATTGTAGAAGGCTTCTCGCAGGGCAAAGGGTGGTCCTCCGAAAGGGGCATTCTCCACCCACTTGTTTCTAAAGGCCACTACGACCCGCCATCTCTGCCCTTGGAAACGTCTCTTAGAGATCGCTTTTTCCTTCTGGAAACCAGAGGTTCTTGGATACTAGGGTTGACTGCCGTCCTGCTGCTCAGAGGGAAGAAGGTGCCGTTACAGTGATGCTTCCACGCTTTTCGCCTAAGGAAGCTTCTTGATCGGAAACGCCCATTGGGGCCGAAGTCACCTTCTCCACGGAATTGTTTCTCCCGGCCAAGGACACGGCAGCTCCTGAATGCTACCACACATCCCCGTACCTCTAGAGAAACATGCCACAAAATGTTTCGCTGGGATATGCTTCCTCTGAGGGAAGCTTTGCATTCCCCAGAGATTTGTCCAGGGAGCCAAAGAGAGTCCGTGTTTTGGGAGCTGCAGAATATGCAGGCTGGACCGCCACTTGCTGGACAACCTGGCGGTATTCCGAACGGTGCCTGCTTCCCAGACTTGTCTCCCAGGGTAAGGACTTTGCCCACTCCCACACCTATAAGGTAGGACGGTGCTCCTTTGAAAACGCACGCACGGGGCAGCAGAGGCACTCCCAAATGAATTCTATCCAAGGCAAGGATAAGGCCTCTCCAGATGCTAAAACGTATCTGTGCGTTGCAGGGAATTTGGTGGGAAGTGTCGTTCCTTCACTGAAACTGTCTTTCTTCACGGAGAGTTTTCTTCAGCGAGGTATATGTGGCCCTCTCCGCTGGCCTCCAGACCAACACCCTAGAGAGCTCCCCACCGGGACAATCTTCCTCGGAGTGAAAAATGCCATTCCCTAGACACTATTCCCAGAGGGAAGGGTCATGCATGTTTCGGTCGCTTAATCCCGCCAATGCTAGAAGGCTCCTCTCTTGAGAATCTGGCGGTTTCTTCAATGATGCCTGTTCCACACTCTTCTCTCAAAGCGTCCAGACATCGGCCCTGTACACTAGGCTCCAGCGCATATATTGGAATGATTCGATTTCTCTCTTGTGGAAACAAGATGGTAGTGGAATTCGCATTCCACCCAACTTGCCTCCCAGAAGCAAGGGTAGGCTATGTACAGAGACTTCTGGACATTTGTATTAGAAAGCATCTCCTCTGAAGGAACTTGTGTTTCCTGGGACCTGTGCTTCCCCAGAATTGTTACTGGAACACCGGGGACATTCTACCTGGCCTATCCTTCCGCACCGCTCCTGGAAGTCGTTTGGAAATCGGCAAACCATATGTTATCGCCAAGTGGCCTTCTCCACAGGCTTGTCTAACAGACGCAAGGAGATGGAACTCTCCCGATGCTTGAACACACCCATGCTAGAACACATCTGCGGCAGGACACCTGCGTTGTGCTGAACGTTCTCTTCCCCATAGACTTGTTTCTAAGGATAGGGTCCTAGGCCCTCGCCTATGCTTCCGCACACAGAATTCAAGATGGATCTATCTTCCGGCATCCAGATGGCCGTGTCGATGACCATTCCCACGTCTTGTTTTCCAGGGATCCGTGTAGGGATATTTCCTCCTGATCAAACACCTGCCTGGGAAACCTTTGTATCTTCAGGAAGCAAGAGGTGACTTGAACGCTGTATTCCAAAGAGCGTTTTTCACTGAGGGAAGATTAGGCACCTTTCGGATGCGATCAGGCACAGGGGAGACCGGGATTCTCAATAGAGATGCTTGGGGTGCTCTGAAATTTGCCCTCTCCACAGTCTTGTTTTTCATCGTAAGGAAAAGCGCCCTTTCCTATACTTCCTCACAACTCCGAGAAAAGGCTTTCCTCTTGGGAAAACAAGATGTGAGGGACCCCGGAATCCTCCATCTTCTGGTATCTCCCAGGAAAGTAGATGGCCCTGTCGTGATCGTTGCACACACGGAGGCTAGGATTTTTATGATGTGAAAAACTACCATGTTCCCGAAATGGCCTCCTCCCCACCGTTCCTTCGGCCAACAGAGGATACGGCATTTCCTCATGTTAAAACACACGGATCTGTTCCCAGGCCTTGTGTGGAAGTGGCGTGTTCTTCACTGCAACTTGCTTTCTTCGCAGGCTTCATTACCTGAGCGAAGAGCATGGCACTTGGCCGTGCCTCTTGGCAAACGTGCTCCAAAGATTCTCGCAGGAGAGAACTTCCACTTAG